>NC_091980.1:251921234-252268292 GCF_044704955.1 Pristiophorus japonicus
CCACCCCCACACCCCCAACACACACAACCCCCCTCCACACTCACCCACACACACACCTCACACCCCCTCCCACCCACCCACACACACACACACCCTCCCACCCCCCCACACACACACACCCCCACACCCCCACACACACACCCCACCCCCCACACACACACCCCCTCCCACCCCCACACACACACACACCCACCCACCCCCCCCCCACACACACACACACCCACACACACACACCACCCCCCCCCCACACACACACCCTCCCACTCCCCCCACACACACACCACCCCTCACTGTCAGATCCAGAGAGAGAGAGAGACACTGACAGAGACACCATCCCTTCACATAAAGGTAGGACTTCTATTTTTTATTGATTAATTGCTTATTACTTTGGTCTTGGTGTTTTAGGTGCAGGGTTCCTTCTATTTTTTATTAATTAATTGCTTATTACTTTAGTGCTTGGTGGTTTAAATATACTGCTTTGTTTAGTGCTTAATGCTTTAAATGTACTTTGCTTCTTTAATGTTGTTGTGAAGGTGTTTATGGAAAATCCTCTAACTTCCCTTCCCCCCCTGTTGTGATGTTGATGTGTCCTTTGTGTTTAATGCTTTCCGCCCGCCGTCTCTGGCTGTGCCTGTACTAAACTTAAATCTAGGTAAGGTTTTTCAGAACTTACAAAAGTGGTAACTTACTCCATCCTAAGTTAGTTTGTAGTAAGTTTTCACTGCCGAAACTTGCAAAACAGGTCTGAGTGGCTGGACACACCCGCTTTTGAAAAAAAAGTTCCTTACCTAAAGCCAACCTAAACTAACTCACTAGAACTGGAGCAAACTAATATCCAAGAATTGCAATTTCTAACATACTCCAAACTAAACTAGTTGTTCCAAAAAACTAGGAGCAACTCCACCCGAAACTTGGGCCCTCAGAGTTGAAATCTTGGCTTTGACTGCAATCAATAGCTAAGCTTCATCAACTCTTAGCTAGACCACTCTATGGGGCAGAATGAATGTTTCCCAAAGACCACCAAATGTATAAAATCAAAACTTTCATGCCATCTAGAAGGAAGAAGTGTAGCAAGAATAGTACTCTAAAAAGCAAAGTCAGTTATCGGTTAGAATATAAACACAAAAATCCATTTGTTTCTTCCCCAATGTTAATTTTTATGCAAAGATAAACAAAGATATATTTTCATTTAATCACCTTCTGTGCTGTATCATTTTATGATTTTATGATTCTATGATTCACCTATCAAGACTGATGTTATATTGCCACCGTGCACTGCCCAGGTACATACTCCCCAGAAAATGTTGACTTTTTACATTAAAAATAGTTAATTCTAAACACTTTTTTTAACCTCACAATTGATTCAAAGAAGGAAAATATTAGAAAATCGAACTGGATTAATCAGGAAGTACTAATTAACTGATGTCCAGCTTGGCTGGTCCTGTATTTAATTTTAACAAGCAAATTAAATGTAAAACCAGTCAAGCTTAAATATTTTCCACTGTTATGTGTTGTGTGCAACTCCTCAGATTAAAGTGTTAATCTTTTCTGAGGATATGATTCTCAAAATGAACAAATGAGCAAATGCATAATCTGAAACAGAGTCTGGATAATAAAGGTATCTCAAGCATCTGGAATGCATACTTCACACAGAGAGTGATTAACACTCAGATAGGTTGGCAGAGGCAAAAACCCTGGATGCATTTAAGAAACAATTAGTGCAATGGAGGCACTGCAGGATGCTTCTAGATGGATTAATTAATGTGGGCCAAATGGTCTTCTTCATTTGTAATTATCTTGTGCGCTTGGAATATACTGAAACAACTTTTAATCATTCCAGGTTTGTTTCCAGGAGTGCACCACTACCATAAGTTTAGTTACCTTGGGTATTGGGATATGAAACATAGAAACATAGAAACATAGAAAATAGGTGCAGGAGTAGGCCATTCGGCCCTTCTAGCCTGCACCGCCATTCAATGAGTTCATGGCTGAACATTCAACTTCAGTACCCCATTCCTGCTTTCTCGCCATACCCCTTGATCCCCCTAGTAGTAAGGACCTCATCTAACTCCAAGCTTCCAACTAGTGTAACAAAAAAGGTCCTATGGGCCCAAATTTCCCCAGCCGCCTAGAGCGGCGTAGTTAGGAGTGGCACGCTGACTTTGTGAGCCAAAAAAAGCGCCAAAACTTTATCTTTCAATTTGGCCACTCCCTCGTCGTCCAAATCCATCGGCGTGGCACTGCAGAGCCTGGGTGGGGGGGTGGGTGGAGGAGCTTCGGCCCCGCTTGCTCAGGGAGTGGGGCTTGGGCCCAGCATTTTGTGGAGTGCCGGCAGGGGGACGCATGTCCGTTTGTGCGGGCGCGCATGCGCAGTGCAACAGGAAGCTTGGCAATCGGCCAATAAAAGAGAGAGCGTCCTCAGTATTATTGGTAATGAAGCATATATAAAGGTGAGGTTTGAATATTGATTTTTGTGTGGCTGAGGGGGTGGAAAGGAGTGCTGCATAGGTGGAAGAAAGGTGTAAGTGTGATCTTCAAACATTACCTGCGTGTGAGTCCAATAGACGAATGGCACAAGAGTGTGCAAGACGAACCAAGAATTTCCTCCATGAGGATGTGGAAAAACTAGTGACTGTAATTGAGGAGAAATGGCTGGAACTGGATATCATCAAGAGTGGTCCGTCAAAAGTTTCACCCAAAGAAATGAGAAAAAGATGGAACCTCGTTGCAGAAGAATTCTCCGCTGGGGTTAACACCGCAAGATCTGGAAGCCAGTGCAAGAAGAAATGGCAGGACATTGGTCACGTAGTGAGTGTAAGTAATATCTTCATCTTTAAATTGAATTGCAATGGAAAATGTGACCATCTGTATGTGTCCCACCCATCAGAAGCGCACCATGTCTGAAAATTAATATTTTCATCTTTGCAAAAGAAATTGGCCCACAACAAGAGGGAGAGAACTAGAACAGGAGGAGGTCCGCCAAACCTGCACCAACTGACACCCCTGGAACAGAGGGTTGTTGCTTTGCTGAGTCTTACCGGCAGAAAAAGAATCAGCTCTGCACAAGCTGGACCCACACGCGAGGGTGAGGGTGTCATTAAAATGCATAGTTACCCTTAAAATCAACCTGCTGCCTGGCCTGCTACGCGTGAGACTACTTGTTATGTCTTTACACACTACAGCAAATCAACACGAGACACATACTGGAGACAAGGTCACTTTGTGACCTGTACCTTTATTCACAGGACCAAGAAGTGATGACCCTGCGTGGGACTTCCCTTTATATACCTGGATGACCAGGTGAGGAGTGTCTCCCACAAGTTCACCCCCTGTGGTCAAGGTGTGCATTTCTCAGGTGTATACAGTGTACAGTGTTGTCACATAAAGGTCACAGTTATGTGAGGTTACAAACACGACACTACTCATGCCACCCATCCTGCCCCCTCCTGTGCTGATAACCATTTGACTGTTCTGTTGTATTTTGCAGAAGAAAAAGACACTCCTCAAGATCCTGAAGATCCATCAGAGGATCCAGATGCGTGCGCTCCAGACCAAGGCGGGTGAGGGGAGGAGGGGTCCATGGAAATGTGTTCACGGCAGAATGCTGACCGCGATATGGATCAGGACATAGCACAGGGCATCACACTGCCAGAACCCTCCATGAGCTCCTTGGCAACATTCCATGGGTACACACCTTCCGAGGTCACGGGTCCCAATGGCGGTTGGGAAATGCATCTTGGGACACCCAGTCCCCCACCGTCCAAGTCTGCGTCTCGCACTGGAGGGATGCCACTAGGTAGACCCATGGCGAGGGGAAGGAGAAGCCGACCAGTCTCTCCTGAGATGCAGCCCTCAGCAGAGGTTAATCAGGTTGTTTCATTGGGTGAGGAGACCAATGCCCTCACAAGATCAATCGTGGTGGCCGTCAGTGGGGTGCGTGATGAGGTCGCGACACTGTGGGGTGAAATCTCTGCACTGAGACGGGAAGTGAGGGCAGGCATTTCAGAGGGTGTGCAAGCAATGACAGATGCCATGAGGGAGCTAGCTTCTGCAATAAGGGCACAAAGGCCGGATACTCAAATGCCACTCCCACTTCAATCCGCGCCACTGGTCAGACCCAAGCCGGGTCCCCAACCACCCCCGCACCACCATCACCGACCCTATGAGGAAGTGCATTTTCCCTGAGATGTGGGTGAGGGATAGGTGCAGCCTTTCTTTGCTGTTGTTGCTGTTGTTGTTGTCATTGAAGTGCACTGTAAAATTTCCAATAAAAGATATTTTGCATTAAACCTGAATCATGCTCCATTAGGACCAGCTGTAAAACATTTAGGGCCAACTGTAAAAGGTAAAAATCCTTCACCCCTACAGTTATGCGTGCCTGCCACCCCTAGCCCTGTCGGGAGGGCTAGCTGGTGCAGTTGGCAAGGTGGGGCTGCTCTATTTTCAGTAACTGATTTATCTTTCATTTATTTTTGATGATGTTGCGCAACTGTTGTGCTGAAAATGTTGGAATGTTGTGCTGATGTTGTGAAGGTCTTTAGTGCTTTAGAATCCTCTAACTCACCTGCCCGCCCACCCCCACCCCGCCTATCTCTGGCTACCTGTGCTGATTTCTTAAATGTAGGTAAGGTTTTTCTGTGCATACAAAAGTGGCCATATACGCTGGCCTAATTTAGTTTGGAGTAACTTTTAGCTGGCCAAATTTGCTTCTGTGGACAGAAGAGGCGTAAGTGGCTTGTCACGCCCCCTTTTGGAGAGAACAAACTAAACTAGGAAAAAACCTAACTAGCTGACTTACATTGGAGCAAGCTAAATGGGGAAATTTGCGATTTTTAAGTTACTCCAGAAAAAGCTACTTACTCAAAAAAAAACGGGGCAACTCTTGGGGAAATTTGGGCTCTATGAATGCGAAGGGCATGTGGAAGTAAGAATGACAGGCATGGATAATGTTGACATTCCTATCACCACTACTAATTGGCACTCAAGGTAATCAATTTAGAATTGTTCCCACCACCCTGTGCATTTCTAAATGGATCCAGGAACATGCTTCTTTGGATAATTTTGAATTTTACACAAAAATGGTGCATTCTTCTTCATTTTAAACATTTTTCACTTCACCTTTAATAGATTTTAATCTTAAAAATAGTGAAAATTAAGTGACTTTCAACTGAGCAACTAGCACACTCCTTTCAATGATGGCCCATACCCCACCTTTCCAGAGGCAATCCACTCCGTTCTTTATGATAGTAATGTCTCTGTTCCACCTTCACTAAGTTCCGAAGAATACTCCCGTTTCTCCATTCACATAAACACTCTCCATTCTATAACTCCCCCAGTTCGAAAACAAATATTTAACTCCCCCCCCCCCCCCCATCCCTGGTTCGTAGAGACACTCCTCCCATCTCAGCCCAGTTCAGAGAGGCGCTCTACATCCTTACCATTGTTTCTACTGTTAATGCTTCATTCTAAAGTTCGACACTTTGCTACAGGTGGGAATTCCTGATTATTTTGAGACCAAGAATTCTCACTTGCAGCATAACATCCGCTCCCGGAACAAAACAGCCATGTCAGAGGAGCTGCTAATGGGATTGACAGCCAGAACATTATTAGTGAATGGTGTGTAGTAATTTCTTGGCTAGATCCCTGGGAGGCAGGAAATCAGTGGTTACCTCAGGGTTACAATAATGCATGCGGCATACATCTGGCTATGGCACTGCTAATAATATCAATTGCCTGCAAACTACATAACTTCAGGAATATTCGTCAAGCTGTGGGTGTTAATAAAAAATGTATGACATTTTGTTAATATATGCCTGACATTTATACCTGCAGAGAGATACAGTTTTAAATCGAGGATTACAAACTGCATGATGTCAGAGAAGCTGAAGAAGTGATCCAGTTACTGCAGTGTTGGTGTTTCATTCTCTTCTCAACCAGAAGACACAAATACAACTTGTAGTTTTAAGTGACACACGCATGTGGGTATTCCCCGTGGCGAAGGGTTATTGGTCTAACCCAGGTCATCTCAGGCAAAGAAGTCAAACTGATCATGAGTCCAACAGCGAGCACCAGTATATGCGGAACTGTTAGCAATCTGGACCATTCCAGTCTCCTGCTCAGCAAGCACATGGATGGTGAAGAAGGAGGGTGAAGAAGAATCACCAACCATAGGGAAAGATAATTGTGTAAATCTCGGCTAATATTCCCCAAGAGTCCTCCCTAATATCTGAATTAGTAAGGGTAACTGTAATATATATAATGACTCGAGAGTGACTTGTTACTGTAAGCTCACTCAGGTGCAAACCTGGTTCAACTTTATTCACGCCCAAAATGTGCACATTTTGCACAAATGTGCACGCTCTTATATACCAGGGCCTGCGCACACGAGCGTACAGCCCGATGACCTCTGACAGTGACACCCCCTGGTGTCTAGTGACCCCAAGCATCAATACATAACAACATCCCCCTTCAAGATCTTAGTATCAGTTTCTTTACAAATTAAGACGGTCTGGGGCCTTTCGCTTACGAGTCGGTCGTCTCAGTTCAACTCCAGTTCTGGGCGAGCATTCTGAGTCAATTATGACTGGAGGCTGAGTAACCGATCTGATGGGAGTGGTAATGACCCTATCAGAGACTGAAAGTCCAGATTCAGTAATGACAGCAGAGTCTTCTGATGAATGAACATTGGTTGGTTGGTCACTGATTGATTGCATCTTCCTCAACCGGTTCCGGTTCATCCGTGTGCCGCAGTTTTATCTGATCAACATGTTTCCTGCAAGTTTGCCCATTCTTGAGCATAACAATAAACATTCTGTTACCCTCCTTGGCCGTAATAGTACCGGCGATCCACTTTGGACCTTGATCATAATACAGCACATAAATTGGATCATTGACAGAGATGTCACATGACACAGCAGCACGATCATGATACCATTGCGATTTTGACGTCTGTTTTCAACATGATCATTCAAATCAGGATGGACAAGAGAAAGCTTGATCTTGAGACTTCTCTTCATCAGTAGTTCAGCAGGGGAAACCCCAGAAAGTGTGTGAGGTCTTGTCCTGTAACGAAGCAATATACATGACAAACGAGTCTGCAGTGAACCCTGAGTCACACGTTTCATGCTTTGCTTGATCGTTTGAACCACACGCTCTGCTTGACCATTAGATGCAGGTTTGAATGGAGCAGACCTTACATGTCTGATACCATTGAGTTTTATGAACTCCTGAAACTCAAGACTTGTGAAGCAAGATCCGATATCGCTCACAACAATATCAGGCAAACCATGATTAGCAAATATGACACAAAGGCTCTCAATAGTAGCTGTGGACATACTGGATGACATAATAATACATGCTATCCACTTTGAATATGCATCCACCACAACAAAAAACATCTTTCCCAGGAAAGGGCCCACAAAATCGATGTGTATCCTCGACCATGGTTTAGATAGCCATGACCAAAGACTCAGCGGAGATTCCACTGGTACTTTACTTAGCTGCATGCAAGTATTGCACTGATGCACACATGATTCCAGATCAGAGTCAATTCCAGGCCGCCAAACATGAGCCCTGGCAACGGCTTTCATCATGACGATATCAGGATGAGTGCTATGTCGTTCACGTATAAATTTTTCTCTGCCTTTCTTAGGCATAACAAAATGATTGCCCCACAGTAGACAATCTGACTGAATGGATAGTTCAACTTTGTGATGGTTGTAAGGTTTGGTCTTGTTGTGTATGGGGAAAGAGTCAGACTGAACACTGAGCTCAAAGTAAAGTGTGATCTTAATCTTTTATTGCAGGTCTCCAGAGTGCCTCTCCACCCTGTGAAGCCTCCTTAAATACCTGTGCTCCCAAGGGTTTATGGGATCCCTTGAGACTCCAGGGGATGAGCCCTCTGGTAGCTGTACAGAGTAAATACAAGTATACATATATCACAACACTCCTCCCCCAAAGTCAATAGTGTAACTATTTACAATGTGAGTCGATCTGGGGCCCTTCTTGCCCTGGTTGATCGTCTCGGTGTGGAAGCTGGTGTTGTTGAATCATTTGTTGGGCCCTCGCTGGGCTGCTGTGCAGCTGGTCTTGCTGGGCTGCCTGGTGTGTTGGGTCCTACTGGGCTACTGTGGATGATGGGTTCTGCTTCGTGATCAACCGTGGTGCCAGTTGCCACTGGTGTGTATGTTGGGGGATCAAAAAAGGTAGGGTCCAAGGTGGGTTGCTCAGGATAGTCCGTGAATCTGAGTTTGATTTGGTCCAAGTGTTTCCAGTGAATGAGTCCATTTGAAAGTTTGACCCGAAACACCTTGCTCCCCTCTTTGGCCACGACAGTGCTAGGAAGCCACTTGGGACCTTGTCCATAATTTAAAATAAATACAGGTTCATTGATTTCAATCTCACGTGACACATTTGTGCTATCATGGTATACACTTTGTTGAAGCTGCCTGCTCTCTACCTGTTCATGTAGATCAGGGTGAACTAATGAGAGCCTTGTCTTAAGTGCTCTTTTCATGAGCAGTTCAGCAGGTGGGATCCCAGTGAGTGAGTGAGTGGGGTCTCGTACGGTAGCTTAACAGGACTCGGGATAGGCGAACCTGCAGTGAGCCTTCAGTTACCCTCTTCAAGCCTTGCTTGATGGTTTGCACTGCTCTCTCTGATCATTGGAAGCTGGTTTAAACGGGGCAGATGTGACATGTTTGATCCCGTTACGGATCATGAATTCTTTGAACTCAGCACTGGTAAAATACGGCCCATTGTCACTCACCAGGACATCGGGTAAGCCGTGTGTGGCAAACATGGCAGCAGGCGTGCTAGCCGACATTATCTCACATTCAATCCACTTGGAGTACGCGTCTACAACCACAAGGAACATTTTACCCAAGAACGGGCCTGCATAGTCGATGTGTACCCTAGACCACGGTTTGGAGGGCCAAGACCATAAACTTCGCGGTGCCTCCCTGGGTATATTGCTTAACTGCGAGCATGTATTACATCTGTGAACGCAGGACTCTAAGTCCGCATCGATACTGAGCCACCACACGTGGGATCTGGCTATCGCTTTCATCATTACGATGCCTGGGTGGGTACTGTGGAGGGCATTGTTGAAGGTGTCTCTGTCCTTCTTGGGGACCACTATTCGATTGCCCCACAGAAGGCAGTCTGCCTGTATAGACATTTCAACTTTATGCCGCTGGAACGACTTTATCTCTTCCTGCATTTCCACTGGGACACTGGACCAGCTCCCGTGAAGCACACAGCTTTTGACTGGAGATAATAAGAGGTCCTGGCTTGTCCAGGTTTTGATCTGTTGGGCAGTGACAGGTGATTGCTCACTCTCAAATGCTTCCATAACCATGGCTAGATCTGTGGTCTGCGCCATTTCCACCCCTGTGGTGGGCAATGGCAGCCTACTGAGAGCATCAGCACAGTTTTCTGTGCCTGGCCTGTGGCGGATGGCGTAGTTGTATGCGGACAACGTGAGCGCCTATTTCTGGATGCGGGCCGATGCTTTGGTATTTATCCCTTTACTCTCGGAAAACAGGGATATAAATGGCTTATGGTCAGTTTCCAATTCGAATTTTAGCCCAAACAGGTATTGATGCATTTTCTTTACCCCATAGACACACGTTAATGCTTCTTTTTCAATCATGCTGTAGGCTCTCTCAGCCTTGGACAGACTCCTGGATGCATAAGCAACTTGTTGCAGTTTCCCAAAATCATTAGCTTGTTGCAATACACACCCGATACCATATGACGACGTATCACATGCTAGTACCAAACGCTTACATGGATCATGCAACACAAGCAATTTGTTTGAGCATAAGAATTTTCTCGCTTTTACAAAGGTATTTTCTTGGCTTTTGCCCCAAACCCATTCGCCCCCTTTTCGTAGTAAGACATGTAGTGGTCCTAGCAGGGTGTTGAGACCCGGTAAGAAGTTACCAAAGTAGTTCAAGAGTTCCAGAAACGACCACAGCTCCGTCACATTCTGTGGCCTCGGTGCATTCTCGATTGCCTCCGTCTTCGCATTGGTGGGCCTGATGCCGTCCGCCGCAATCCTGTTCCCAAGAATTCCACTTCAGGCGCAGGAATGGAACCTGAGCCCCACGCGGTTGAGTTGACTAAGAACCTCCTCCAGGTTCTGCAGGTGCTCGACTGTGTCCTGACCTGTGACCAAGATGTCGTCCTGGAAGACCACGGTGTGCGGGACCAACTTCAGTACACTTTTCATGTTTCTCTGGAATATCGCCGCCACTGATCGGATTCCAAACAGGCATCTGTTATAAACAAAAAGACCCTTGTGCATGTTGATGCAGGTGAGGGCCTTCGATGATTCCTCCAGTTCCTGCATCATGTAGGCTGAAGTCAGATCCAGCTTCGTGAATGTCTTTCCTCCCGCCAGCGTTGCAAAGAGGTCGTCGGCCTTTAGTAGTGGGTATTAGTCCTGCGGGGAAAAACGATTGATAGTTACTTTGTAATTGCCACAGATTCTGACGGTGCCATCTCCCTTGAGGACTGGGACAATAGGACTGGCCCACTCGCTGAACTAGATCGGTGAAATGATGCCCTCTTGTTGCAGCTGGTCTAGCTCAATCTCTACTCTTTCTCTCATCATGTACGATACTGCTCTCGCCTTGTGACGGATGGGTCACGCCCCCCGGAATTAGGTGGATCTGCACTTTTGCTCCTTGGAATTTCCCGATGCCTGGTTCGAACAGCGAAGGAAATTTGTTTAAGACCTGGGCACATGAAGTGTTGTCAGCGGGTGATAGCACTCGTACATCATCCCAGTTCCATCGTATCTTTCCCAGCCAGCTCCTGCCGAGCAGCGTGGGACCATCGCCTGGTACCACCCAGAGTGGTAGCTTGTGCACCGCTCCATCGTAGGAGACCTTTATGGTAGCACTGCCGATTATAGGAATCAGTTCTTTCATGTAAGTTCTTAGTTTCTTGCGAACTGGAGTTAAGACTGACCTTGAAGCCTTGTTGCACCACAACCTTTCGAAAGTCTTTTTGCCCACAATGGACTGGCTCACACCTGTGTCCAGCTCCATTGACACCGGGAGTCCATTCAGCATTATCAGGGGAAAATTTGTGTTGAATGTGTGCATCCCATATACCTCTGCCTCCTCTATCTGAGGCTCTGATTCGTCGTCACCCTCCATGGATCTGTCCTCCTCTGCAACATGGTGGTTTGCAGGTTTAACAGGTTGAGCAGCTCGCCTGCACACTCGTTGGAGGTGTCCCATTGTTCCATAGCCCTTGCAAACGTACTCTTGGAATCAGCATGAATGGAAATGCTGATCACCCCCGCAGCGCCAACAAGGTGTTAATGGCCTTGCATTCATCACCCTTGATGGTGGACTCTAAGTCATCTGCGGATGTGCAGCTGCAGGTATGTGTGACCTGCCCTGTACGTTATGATTCGAAAACAACATCACTTTGTTCATAGTACTTGTAGCAGCATTTGTGTGCTGAGAGATTTGCTTCGTATAGTCACTGGTGGCAATGAACGCCTGGGCTATCGCTATGGCCTTACTCAAGGTTGAGGTCTCCACAGTCAAAAGTTTGTGAAGTATGGTTTCGTGGCCAATGTCAATTATGAAAAAGTCTCTGAGCATGTCTCCAAATGTACTTCAAATTCGCAATGTCCTGCAAGGCGTCTTAGCTCGGCGACATAACTCGCCACTTCCCGGCCTTCAGACCTTTTGTAGGTGTAGAACCGGTATCTCGCCATAAGAACACTTTCCTTTGCGTTCAAATGCTCTCGGACCAGTGTGCACAAATCGTCGTATGATTTCTCTGTGGGTTTCGCTGGAGTGAGCAGATTCTTCATGAGGTGATACATTGGTCCCCCACAGACGGTGAGGAGGATCATTTGCCAGCGCTCTCTTCCCCATCTAACTCGTTGGCCATGAAGTATTGGTCGAGTCGCTCCACAAAAGTTTCCCAATCATCTCCCTCCGAAAATTTCTCCAGGATGCCCACTGTTCTCTGCATCTTTGGGTTCGCTATCTGTATCTCGTCGCCAGTTGTTGTGTATGGAGAAAGAAACTCAAAGTAAAGTGTGACCTTAGTCTTTTATTGCAGGTCTCCAGAGTGCCTCTCCAACCTGTGAATCCTACTTAAATACCTGTGCTCCCAAGAGATTATGGGATCCCTTGGGACTCCAGGGGATGAGCCCGCTGGTGGATGTACAGAGTAACTACAAGTCCACATATATAACAGGTCTCATCACACATTTCCATAGGTATTGCAGACCAATCACCACTGAGGACACAATGTTTCACAACCAATAAAATAGGATCATGGCTGGTCCAGATCCTCACTTGTTGAGCAGTGACAGGAGTTCCTTCACTCTCAAAAGCATCCATTACTAATAGTAGGTCTGCAGGTTGAGGCGTCTCCATCTCCGGTATAGGCAATGGCAGATGACTCAGTGCATCGGCACAATTCTAAGTGCCAGGTCTATGACGAATAACATAATCATAGGCAGACAATGTCAACACCCATCTCTGGATATGGGATGATGCATTGGTGTTAATACTTTTGTTTTCTGAAAACAATGAAATGAGTGGCTTGTGATCTGTTTCGAGTTCAAAACGAAGACCAAACAGGTACTGATGCATCTTTTTGACCCCATATACACAGGCCAAAGCTTCTTTTTCGACCATGCTGTAAGCTCTTTCCGCCTTTGACAAACTTTTCGAAGCATACGCAACAGGTTGTAGCTTACCCGATTCATTTGCTTGTACACAGCCAACCCCATATGATGAAGCATCACAAGCCAATATAAGACGCTTACATGGATCATAATGAACAAGCAGCTTGTTCGAACAGAGCAGATTCTTGGCTTTCTCAAAAGCTCTATCTTGAGATACACCCCAGACCCAGTTGTTGCCTTTTCTGAGCAGCATGTGCAGTGGCTCGAGTAAAGTGCTCCATCTAGGTAAGAAATTACCAAAGTAGTTGAGTAGCCCAAGGAATGAACGCAGCTCCGTCACATTCTGAGGTCTGGGTGCATTTTTGATGGCCTTGGTTTTTGAATCAGTAGGCCTGATGCCATCAGCAGCAATCTTCCTCCTCAGGAATTCAACTTCAGGTGTCATGAAGACACACTTTGAACGTTTCAGCCTGAGTCCCACTTTGTCCAGACGATGTAGGACTTCTTCAAGATTGTTCAGATGTTCAGCAGTGTCGCGACCTGTGACCATAATGTCATCTTGAAACACGACAGTTCGAGGAACAGGCTTCAGTAGACTCTCCATGTTCCTCTGAAATATGGCTGCAGCCGAACGGATTCCAAAAGGACACCTGTTGTAGACAAACAGTCCTTTATGGGTGTTGATACAGGTGAGTTTCTTCAAAGTGTCAACAAGTTCCTGTGTCATATAGGCCGATGTCAGATCCAGTTTTGTGAATGACTTTCCACCAGCTAGCATGGCGAAGAGGTCATCAGCTTTCGGAAGCAAATACTAATCCTGTTTCGAAAATCGGTTAATTGTAACCTTGTATTCTCCAAAGATCCTGACAGTGCCATCACTCTTTAACAAGGAACGATAGGCCTGGCCCATTCATTAAATTTGACCGGTGATATGACCCATTCACGTTGGAGTCTGTCAAACTCAATTTCGACCTTCTCCCTCATCATGTATGGAACAGACCGAGCTTTAATATAGACAGGTCTTGCATCAGAATCCAGATGCACCTTGGCTCCAGTTAAATTACCAATGCCCGGTTCAAACAATGAAGGAAACTTCTTCAGCACTTGAGCACACAAAGTATCATCCACCAAGGACAACGCTTTGATATCATTCCAGTTCCACCTGATTTTCTCAAGCCAATTCCTGCTGAACAGTGTTGGACCATTGCCTGGGACAATCCATAATGGTAAATTGTAAACCACACCATCATACGACACATTGACTTACTGCACTGCCAATCACCGGTATGAGTTCCTTAGTGTAAGTACGTAACTTGGCATTGACTGGACTCAGCTTAGGTTTCACAGCCTCAGTATCCCACAGCTTGTCGAATGTCCTTTGGTTCATTATCGACTGACTTGCACCCGTGTCCAGCTCCATTGATACAGGCACATCATTCAGCTTCACATTAACCATTATCGGTTGGCTCTTTGTCAGGAACGAATACAGGCCATACACTTCCTCCTCGGGTATCTTGGGTTGCATATCCGGGCCAGCACTGGACTGGTCATCATCATCAATGTGATGAGCAGCAGCATGCTTGCTTAGTTGTGGGCACATTCACTGAAGATGCCCCACTTTCGAACAGTCTTTACAGATGTACTGTTTAAATCGACACTGATGAGGCCGATGATAGCCCCCACAATACCAACAGGGTGAAATCAGATTCATACCAGCTGGTGGACTCTGAGCAGCTACAGGTTTCACATAAGCAGTCGAGTAGGCCCTGCCATAAGCAGCTCTGCCAGAAGATGACACAATCTTGTTTACAGTACCTGCCGTGGAGCTCTGACTCTTTGATGATATCTGCCTAAAATTATCATCAGTTACCATGCATGCCTGAGCAGTCGCGATGGCCTTTCTCAAATCCAGCATTTCTGCAGCCAATAATTTCCGAAGGATCAGATCATGGTTGATGCCTATCACGAATAAATCTCGCAGCATGTCTTCAAACGCGTTTCCGAACGTACACAGCTCAGTCAGACGTCTTAGGTCGGCGACGAATCCCGACACATCCTGGCCCTCAGCACGACCATGTGTGTAGAAGCGATAGCGTGAGATGATGATCCCCTCTTTTGGCTTGAGATGTTTACGCACCAGCTCGCACAAATCCTCATACTTTTTGTCTGTTGGACGTGCAGGCGAGAGAAAATTCTTTGTGAGGCCATAAATCTTTGGACCACAAACGGTGAGGAAAACCACCCTGCGCCTAACTGCGTCACAAGGTTCCTCCATTTTGTTGGCCATGAAATACTGATCCAGGCGGTCGATAAAATCTGCCCAATCCTCGCCATCCACGACTCTCTCCAGAATTCCAATGGTGCCCATTGTGCATGGGAAGATTCTTAAGTTACCTTGTCGCCAAATGTAATGTATATAATGACTCGAGGGACTTGTCACTGTAAGTTCACTCAGGTGCAAACCTGGTTCAACTTTATTTGCGCCCAAAGTGCGCACATGACATGGTACTTGCTCTTATATACCAGGGCCCGTGCACACGCAGGTACAGCCCGATGAACTCCGACAGTGGCGCCCCTGGTGTCTAGTGACCCCAAGCACCAATACATAACAGTAACCCCAACATTAATACATGGACATTAGTAATTTCATGTAATGCAATCACTTTTTTTTTTCTGTGCTGTGGCTAAAGAGAAATTATATTCTGATTACTTGCTCCATAATCTTAAATGTTGCAAAAGGAGCTACCTGTATTTTTCAACCACTTCTTGTCCTGTTTCATAGTACCAAACCATTGGTTAGAGGAATCCTAGAAGTAGCCATTTTTATGTAGAATCCCCTGTGACCACTTGTGGCATCAGCACTGAGCATTCATGACATCATACGAGATGGGTTCTATATAAAGGTCTGCTCCCCGGATGCCTTTGTCACCAGTTCAGCAGGACACTGAGAGATGACTGAGCTACACATATAAATGCATCAATATCTCCTTTTGTAACACTTAGGATTGCAGACAATGCAGTAAACCAAAATTCTCCTTTAAAGCGATCACACTAAATGTCATTTATTATATGGATGCTACCCATAATTTCTTATTTAAGGTAAAATAAACAATGTTCCAGTACAGTTATGATGATCCTGAACTAGCTATTTTGCCATTCCACTTAACTGATACCTGTGGATGGTGGAATTTGTTCCTTGACATAACCTAAATTACTGATGGCATCTTATCTGTTTCATATACATTTCATTAATGGATATCTACTCAAAAGCAAAATTTGATTAATCGCATAAAACAAAAGAGATAAAAGTAAAAGTAATTGGGACAATTTTAACCTTAAAAAAAGAGGTGGGATTGGAGTGTGGGGGTAGTTAAAGTGTTAAAAATCGGAATCCAGACCTGAACCCATCTCCAACACGCCCACTTCCAGTTTTAATGGAGGTGGGACAGGGAGTGGACAGCCAACCTGCTGCCAGGAAGCGGACCATCTATTTAAATATTATAATGAGGCTGGAAGCTGCTTCTTTAACCTCCATTTTGTCTTTAACTTTAGCTGGTCGGATTTTGCACACCTTGTGAAACCTGCCAGCTACAGGAAGTCAAGGACTGCTGCATCCAGGAGGTAAATGCTTTTACATGTACCTCCTGAATTCAGGATTCCTGCCGAACCCAACCCCCATGATCGGAGACATCCCACAAGGCCTCCGATCACCCCCTGCCCAGGCCCTCCCCAACGAGGCTTCTCCCTCACACCCCACCCCCATGCTGCTTCTCCAGCCCCAATCCTCTTTGGACTGCTCCCATCCCCCTCCGGCCGCCCAGCGCCCCGATCTTCTTGCAGATCCCAGCCCCCTCGTGATCTCTCCCTCCCTCCTCTGTGCGGCCTGGAGCCAACCAGCCTCTCAATCTGGCTCCTGCGGATGGGAAACCGAGGCTTCCCATTCAAATCAGGCTCTTCCTAAAGTGGGCGGGGTCTGTGAGAAACCCGTTCTCCCGGGTTTCGTGACCACCTCGGAGCCCTCTCCACCCCCAACCCACCTTCCCCATTATAATTCAGCCCAATGTCTTTGTTTCTTAAGACAAGTTGTTAAAACTGCTGTACATAGAACTATACATGCCAAAGGTTAAGTTTTAACTCAACCCAAGAGATGAAAGAAACAATATCGCTTTTTTTGCTTCCAGTCGAAGAGACTAATGAGGTGTATGAAAAGTGGATTGGACTTGACTGATTATAAAATGATGAATGAGGTAAGAAGAATTTCAATAAACTTGCATTTTGACATGATTTGAATAGACAGTTGGCCGTTAATAAAATAGTGGAAGCCATCTACTGCTGAGACCACCAATCGTTTAAAACTCTTAAATAGAATTACTAATGAACACTGAGTATTTCCATCATGCTGAAGTATCCTTTGTAATGAGAGGTCTCGCCCATGAGTGGTGATCATCGCCGTCACTCACCAACTGAGTAAACTTGAACCTAAAAAATACTTTCCAACTGTAGCTGCAAAGAAACAAGGTCACAGCTATCAGTCTGAATCAAGATCAACTAGTACCTAAACTCATAATATAAACAATTGATGTGAATTATCAGTCTTTAAATAAAAGGCAAGGAAACATAAAGGGAACCATAACTGTGAGCAAGAGCCCGGTCAACATCCACTGGCTATCTTGCAAAGAATAAAACATTTGTTTGCCTCTTTCATCAAAAACTAAAGAGTAAAACAAAATATAAACAGCCACTCCATATGCATCAATACCTATTAGAAAACTGAGAAACATATCAAATGTTCTTTTTAATTTTTCTTCATCTATTGCTCTTTTTGTATTTAATTAGTCTCTAGTGCTGCAGGCATAAATCCAAGTTTTTGATTTTTTAATCTAATTATTCTATTTTTATTTTATTGAGATTTAATATAAGACCCAAGAAAGGAAGGACAGAGCTGAGTGACCAATCTTCAACATATATTTTCTACAGTTTGAAATATCATTGATTTATTTCATCCTTCGTCTGCGGAAATTTAATGTTTTTTCTTAACCCTCCCATTCATCTTAATTTACTTTTTCTCCCTCTTTTTGTCCCTCCCATATCAGGTGCCAGCCTGCTAGATGACTTGCTCCCAAATCTCTGTCACTGGCGCTCTTTAACTTGTCACAAAGAAATATACACAGCAAGGTGACTTTTATTTTTTTTAAAGCTTAACACCCTGCTGATGTCTAAATTAACACAAGGTAGCAAAGGGGAGAAAATAGACATAAAAAAGAAGAAAAGAAAGATGCAATCATATTTCATCTTATCCTCTTTCATTACCTGTTCTAGTAAGGTACTGGAAAAAGCATCAATACACTAAACATTACTTAGAATGGTAATTGCATCCAATGTTTTAAGGATTACACTCGATTGTTAACAACGATCATTGTTACTTTATTTTAAAGCAGTCAGATTTGGCAATTTTATCCATAGATCAGGAATACAGTTGGAAAGATTTCTCATTTTCATACTCCATATGGGTCCTTGAGATTGATCTTTTGTCACATGTTATCTTTACACAGCAATCTCCTAATTGAGGTGCTCTGATAATGGCTGACCATTGTAGCAAGGATGAAGTTGCATCTGTTGTTAAACATTGTTAAAAAATAATAGCGAGTAAATAGGGTCTCAGATTCATTAAATCTTTCACACCAGAAAAGACCCTGTATGTTGGCGCACTAATATACTGGCACTAGAGAGTGATAGGTGATTCCCATGGCATGAGTTCCTGTTGTTCCCCAGTCTACTTGACAGGCACCAAACAGAGAAATGTTACTTCCCAGAGGAAGAGAGGGAAACTTCAAAGATAAGCCAATCCGTGACACTCTCTTGCAGCTCATAGTTATTCACTGAACCAAAAGAATGGCAGAGACCTGGGCTAATTGCTTTTCCACTCACATATTGAGAAACCAAAGTGTAGAGTTGAAGGATTTAAAGAGAAGGGAAAATAACTTACAGAACAGAGTTCAGGGCGGGTTAATGTTAAACGACCTTTTGTATTTGTGATTATGATGGCTCCATTATGTTATTTTTTGACCTTTTATTGTAAGCAAACCTAGGACAAAAACAATATTTGCATTGTAAAGCAAAAACTAGTTAACATTACAAGTGGAAGGTGAGGGTTTCCCTGCGGTTCCACAAGTTTATCCGCTGATCAGCAGAGCGGTACATAACAGGAAGGTTCCAGAATCAATTGGCAGTTTATGCTGAGTTAGCTGATCTCAGCAGGGGCAGTTTATGTTTCTATGCGACAGGAGAGAGCGGTCAGAGCAGGACAGAGAAAGAAGAAAAAGGGGAGTAAGAAGTGGAAATACAGGTAGAATGTAAACTAACGTACTGAGCACTGAAGAATGTTACCTGTGGTATTGCAGTGACCTACACTAGGAATCAGAATGTCATGCAGCTTGGCTGAAAATACTGATACGTGACTTTTTGCTTGAGTCATTAAGAGTCATGAAGTTCCCTTTAAATCAATTGCACATAGTCATGTGTCTGATTGTTTGCTCAGGAATGTATAACCTTGTGCTGATAAGTTTTTAGTGCAAGCAAGCATTCTAACACCAGTTTCCACAGATTAATGTACTGACATTTAGATCCATAGTCTTCTTTTAAGAAAGTTAATATGAAAGATTAAGCTAAACTGTCTTCACTAACTAATTGCACATAAATTTAGCATTTAATGTTCTTTCCTAGTTTTTCTTGAAAACTACCTAATTTTGCTTTGGAACTTTGATTCTAGCTTTTAAGCAACTAAGTTTTTTTACATAAGGATAGAACTACAATCAAAAGGGGCTTGAATTGTGGACTATAAATTTTAGGGTTATAAATGCTAACATATTACCATAGGCCAGTAAAACTGTAAATGATAGAGATTAGAATCAATAATAGTCTTTGTACATATCTTCAAATAGCAATCCTGTGTTATTTTTTCATGTCAGTTTTCTTCCGTCCCATGCTGTCCTAAAGGCATTGATGCCTTGCTGGGGAATGTATCCATGGACACCGGCCATCCTCTGCTGTCTCACCATTATCCATGCGTGGCTTTTAATAATGACTGCTGCCAGGTTATTTAGCTACAGCGGGCAACACAACTGATCCCGTCCTGTCCTCACTCAGCACCCCCACAGACACGCTTCCAGCAGGGGTTACTAGATAACGATTACGAGCAGCACTGAGGCTGCTATTCCCTTCCCTAATACATGGGTACAAAGAAAAATTATAGAAACATAAAAATCTACAGCGCAGGAGGAGGCCATTTCGGCCCATTGTGTCCGCGCCAGCCAACAAAGAGCCGCATGGCCCTTTGTCATCTCTCCTCTCAGCTACTTTGCATTCCCAAATCCCTACCCCAATCCTTCATTACTCTTTGACCTTTCTACTCTCCTGCTGCCATCCCAGGCTTGACTCCCTCTTAGATAAGCCGACAGCTTCCCACTGTGCCTCTCTTGGCATCCTCCGAAGGCCCCACCATGCCACCGCTGCCTCACGAGTAGCAACCCCAATTGTCGCAACCTACTCTCTCGCTGATCCTCTCACCCAGCACGTCCGCTGTGGGCTATTCTTGCCAATCTCCTCCCCGTCAAACTCACCTCTTCAATCGCCATGGATACTGGCAGTGGATCAGCCACCACCGACCTTCTCCCTGCAGAATGTCAGTTCACTTGCAAACATAGAAACATAGAAACAGAAAATAGGTGCAGGAGTAGGCCGTTCGGCCCTTCGAGACTGCACCACCATTCAATAAGATCATGGCTGATCATTCCCTCAGTACCCCTTTCCTGCTTTCTCTCCATACCCCTTGATCCCTTTAGCCGTAAGGGTCATATCTAACTCCCTCTTGAATATATACAATGAACTGGCATCAACAACTCACTGCAGTAGGGAATTCCAAACGTTAACAATTCTCTAAGTGAAGAATTTCTCCTCATCTCAGTCCTAAATGGCCTACCCCTTATCCTAAAACTGTATCCCCTGGTTCTGGACTTCCCCATTATCGGGAACATTCTTCCCGCATCTAACCTGTCCAGTCCCATCAGAATCTTGTAGGTTTCTATGAGATCCTCTCTCATCCTTCTAAACTCCAGTGTATAAAGGCCCAGTTGATCCAGTCTCTCCTCATATGTCAGTCCCACCATCCCAGGAATCAGTCTGGTGAACTTTCGCTGCACTCCCTCAATAGCAAGAACGTCCTTCCTCACATTAGGAGACCAAAACTGAACACAATATTCCAGGTGAGGCCTCACCAAGGCCCTGTACAACTGCAGTAAGACCTCCCTGCTCCTATACTCAAATTCCCTAGCTATGAAGGCCAACATACCATTTGCCTTCTTCACCGCCTGCTGTATCTGCATGCCAACTTTCAATGACTGATGAACCATGACACCCAGGGGACTACAGTGGGATGAGGGCAGAGTTGGCTAAAGTAGACTGGAAACACAGACTAAACGGTGGCACAATGGAAGAACAGTGGAGGACCTTTAAGGAGCTCTTTCATAGTGTGCAACAAAAATATATTCCAGTGAAAAAGAATGGCGGTAAGAGAAGGGATAACCAGCCGTGGATAACCAAGGAAATAAAGGAGAGTATCAAATCAAAGACCAATGCGTATAAGGTGGCCAAGGTTAGTGGGAAACTAGAGGATTGGGAAAATTTTAAACAACAACAAAGAATGACTAAAAAAGCAATAAAGAAAGGAAAGGTAGATTACAAAGGTAAACTTGCGCAAAACATAAAAACAGATAGTAAAAGCTTTTACAGATATATAAAACGGAAAAGAGTGACTAAAGTAAATGTTGGTCCCTTAGAAGATGAGAAGGGGGATTTAATAATGGGAAATGTGGAAATGGCTGAGACCTTAAACAATTATTTTGCCTCGGTCTTCACAGTGGAAGACACAAAAACCATGCCAAAAATTGCTGGTCACAGGAATGTGGGAAGGGAGGACCTTGAGACAATCACTATCACTAGGGGGGTAGTGCTGGACAGGCTAATGGGACTCAAGGTAGACAAGTCCCCTGGTCCTGATGAAATGCATCCCAGGGTATTAAAGGAGATGGCGGAAGTTATAGCAGATGCATTCGTTATAATCTACCAAAATTCTCTGGACTCTGGGGAGGTACCAATGGATTGGAAAGCAGCTAATGTAACGCCTCTGTTTAAAAAAGGAGGCAAACAAAAGGCAGGTAACTATAGGCCGGTTAGTTTAACATCTGTAGTGGGGAAAATGCTTGAAGCTATCATTAAGGAAGAAATAGCGGGACATCTAGATAGGAATAGTGCAATCAAGCAGACACAGCATGGGTTCATGAAGGGGAATTCATGTTTAACTAATTTACTGGAATTCTTTGAGGATATAACGAGCATGGTGGATAGAGGTGTACCGATGGATGTGGTGTATTTAGATTTCCAAAAGGCATTCGATAAGGTGCCACACAAAAGGTTACTGCAGAAGATAGAGGTACGCGGAGTCAGAGGAAATGTATTAGCATGGATCGAGAATTGGCTGGCGAACAGAAAGCAGAGAGTCGGGATAAATGGGTCCTTTTCGGGTTGGAAATCGGTGGTTAGTGGTGTGCCACAGGGATCGGTGCTGGGACCACAACTGTTTACAATATACATAGATGACCTGGAAGAGGGGACAGAGTGTAGTGTAATAAAATTTGCAGATGACACTAAGATTAGTGGGAAAGCGGGTTGTGTCGAGGACTCAGAGAGGCTGCAAAAGAGATTTGGATAGGTTAAGCGAATGGGCTAAGGTTTGGCAGATGGAATACAATGTCGGAAAGTGTGAGGTCATCCACCTTGGGAAAAAAAACAGTAAAAGGGAATATTATTTGAATGGGGAGAAATTACAACATGCTGAGGTTCAGAGGGACCTGGGGGTCCCTTGTGCATGAATCCCAAAAAGTTAGTTTGCAGGTGCAGCAGGTAATCAGGAAGGCAAATGGAATGTTGGCCTTCATTGCGAGAGAGATGGAGTACAAAAGCAGGGAGGTCCTGTTGCAACTGTATAGGGTATTGGTAAGGCTGCGCCTGGAGTACTGCGTGCAGTTTTGGTCACCTTACTTAAGGAAGGATATACTGGCTTTGGAGGGGGTACAGAGACGATTCACTAGGCTGATTCCGGAGATGAGGGGGTTACCTTATGATGATAGATTGAGTAGACTGGGTCTTTACTCGTTGGAGTTCAGAAGGATGAGGGGTGATCTTATAGAAACATTTAAAATCATGAAAGGGATAGACAAGATAGAGGCAGAGAGGTTGTTTCCACTGGTAGGGGAGACTAGAACTAGGGGGCACAGCCTCAAAATATGGGGGAGCCAATTTAAAACGGAGTTGAGAAGGAATTTCTTCTCCCAGAGGGTTGTGAATCTGTGGAATTCTCTGCCCAAGGAAGCAGTTGAGGCTAGCTCATTGAATGTATTCAAGTCACAGATAGATAGATTTTTAACCAATAAGGGAATTAAGGGTTACGGGGAGAGGGCGGGTAAGTGGAGCTGAGTCCACGGCCAGATCAGCCATGATCTTATTGAATGGCGGAGCAAGCTCGAGGGGCTAGATGGCCTACTCCTGTTCCTCATTCTTATGTTCTTATGTTATGTTACACCTCCCCCTTTACTAATCTGCCGCCATTCAGATAATATTCTGCCTTCGTGTTTTTGCCCCCAAAGTGGATAACCTCACATTTATCCACATTATACTGCATCTGCCATGCATTTGCCCACTCACCTAACCTGTCCAAGTCACCCTGCAGCCTTTTAGCGTCCTCCTCATAGCTCACATCACCACCAAATTTAGTGTCATCTACAAACTTGGAGATATTACACTCAATTCCTTCATCTAAATCATTAATGTATATTGTAAAGAGCTGGGGTCCCAGCAATGAGCCCTGCGGCACCTCACTAGTCACTGCCTGCCATTTTGGAAAGGGCCCGTTTATCCCGACTCTCTGCTCCAATTCTGCCAACCAGTTCTCTATCCACGTCAGTACATTACCCCCAATACCATATGCTTTGATTTTGCACACCAATCTCTTGTGTGGGACCTTGTCAAAAGCCTTTTGAAAGTCCAAATACACCACATCCACTGGTTCTCCCTTGTCCACTCTACTAGTTACATCCTCAAAAAATTCCAGAAGATTTGTCAAGCATGATTTCCCTTTCATAAATCCATGCTGACTTGGACCGATCCTGTCACTGCTTTCCAAATGCGCTGTTATTTCATCTTTAATAATTGATTCCAACATTTTCCCCACTACTGATGTCAGGCTAACCAGTCTATAATTGCCCATTTTCTCTCTCCCTCCTTTTTTAAACAGTGGTGTTACATTAGCTACCCTCCAGTCCATAGGAACTGATCCAGAGTTGATAGACTGTTGGAAAATGATCACCAATGCATCCACTATTTCTATGGCCAGTTCCTTAATTACTCTGGGTGCAGACTATCAGGCCCCGGGGATTTATCGGCCTTCAATCCCAGCAATTTCCCTAACACAATTTCCCACTTTATAAGGATATCCTTCAGTTCCTCCTTCTCACTAGACCCTCGAACCCCTAGTATTTCCAGAAGGTTATTTGTGTATTCCTTTGTGAAAACAGAACCAAAGAATTTTTTAACTGGTCCACCATTTCTCCATTATAAATTCACCTGAATCTGACTGCAAGGGATCTACATTTGTTTTCACTAATCTTTTTCTCTTCACATATCTATAGAAGCTTTTGCAGTCAGTTTTTATGTTGCCAGCAAGCTTCCTCTCATACCCTATTTCCCCCTCCTAATTAAACCCTTTGTCCCCCTCTGTTGTATTACAAAATTCTCCCAGTTCTCGGGTTTGCTGCTTTTTCTGATCAATTTATATGCCTCTTCCTTGGATTTAACACTATCCTTAATTTCCCTTGTTAGCCACGGTTGAGTCACCTTCTCAGTTTTATTTTTACTCCGGACAGGGATGTACAATTGTTGAAGTTCATCCATGTGATCTTTAAATGTTTGCCATTGCCAATCCACCGTCAACCCTTTAAGTATCACTCGCCAGTCTATTCTAGCCAATTCACGTCTCATACCATCGAAGTTACCTTTCCGCAAGTTCAGGACCCTAGTCTCTGAATTAACTGTGTCACTCTCCATCTTAATAAAGAATTCTACCATATTATGGTCACTCTTTCCCGAGGGGCCTCGCACAACAAGATTGTTAATTAGTCCTTTCTCATAACACATCACCCAATCTAGGATGGCCAACCCTCTAGTTGGTTCCTCGACATTTTGGTCTAGAAAACCATCCCTAATACACTCCAGGAAATCCTCCTCCATCGTATTGCTACCAGTTTGGTTAGCCCAATCAATATGTAGATTAAAGTTGAACATAAGAATTAGGAACAGGAGTAGGCCATTTAACCCCTCAAGCCTGCTCCGCACGTCCACGTTGTCCATGATAACTGCTGTACCTTTATTGCACGCATCCCTAATTTCTTGTTTGATGCTGTCACCATCCTCATTACTACTGTTTGGTGGTCTGTACACAACTCCCACTAGCGTTTTCTGCCCTTTGGTATTCCATAGCTCTACCCATACAGATGCCACATCATCGAAGCTAATGTCCTTCCTTACTATTGCATTAATTTCCTCTTTAACCAGCAACGCACACCACCTCCTTTTCCTTTCTGTCTATCCATCCTAAATGTTGAATACCCCTGGATATTGAGTTCCCAGCCTTGGTCATCGTGGAGCCATGTCTCCGTGATGCCAATTACATCATAACCGTTAACTGCTATCTGTGCAGTTAATTCGTCCACCTTATTCCGAATACTCCTCGCATTGAGGCACAGAGCCTTCAGGCTTGTCTTTTTAACACCCTTTGCCCCCTTTAGGATTTTGCTGTAATGTGGCCCTTTTTGCTTTTTGTCTTGGGTTTCTCTGCCCTCCACTTTTACTTTTCTTCTTTCTATCTTTTGCTTCTGCCCCCATTCTACTTCCCTCTGTCTATCTGCATAGGTTCCCAGCCCCCTGCCATATTAGTTTAACCCCTCCCCAACAGCACGAGCAAACACCCCCCCTAGGACATTGGTTCCGGTCCTGCCCAGGTGCAGACCGTCCCGTTTGTACTGGTCCCACCTCCCCCAGAACCGGTTCCAATGTCCCAGGAATTTGAATCCCTCCCTTCTGCACCACTCCTCAAGCTACATATTCATCTGAGCTATCCTGCGATTCCTACTCTGACTAGCATGTGGCAATGATAGCAATCCTAAAATTACTACTTTTGAGGTCCTACTTTTTAATTTAGCTCCGAGCTCCATAAATTCATCTTGTAGGACCTCATCCTGTTTTTTTACCTATATCGTTGGTACCTATATGCACCACAACAACTGGCTGTTTACCCTCCCCTTCAAAGTGTCCTGCACCTGCTCCGAGACATCCTTGACCCTTGCACCAGGGAGGCAACATACCATCCTGGAGTCTCGGTTGCGGCCGCAGAAACTTCTATCTATTTCCCTTACAATAGAATCCCATATCACTATTGCTTTCCCACTCTTTTTCCTGCCCTCCTGTGCAGCAGAGCCACCCACGGTGCCATGGACTTGGCTGCTGCTGCCCTCCCCTGATGAGTCATCCCCCTCAACAGTACCCAAAGCAGTGTATCTCTTTTGCAGGGGGATGACGGCAGGGGTCCCTGCACTACCTTCCTTCCACTGCTCTTCTTGTTGGTCACCCATCCCCTATCTGTCTGTGTAACCTTTACCTGCGGTAAGACCACTCACTAAACTTGGTATTCACGTCATTCTCAGCATCGTGGATGCTCCAGAGTGAATCCACCTGCAGCTCCAGTGCCGCAATGTGGTCTGTCAGGAGCTGCAGTCGGATACACTTCCCGCATATGTAGTCATCAAGGACACTGGATGCGTACGGTGCTCCGTACTTCTTGAAAAAAAAATTCCCAGTCGGACCAGCCTTTCAATGGACGGTAGGTATGAAACCCTGCAAAAAAAGGTAAGTGAACATTTTTTTTCTAATTCTTTTGCAGCAATTCAGTGGAAAAGTGTCCTCTGAATGTTTTCCAATGTTTTATTTTTTATTTTTTGAAAAAAATATTTTCGTGTTTTCCCCCTCCCTAGGCCGACTCTAGCCTCGGACTTAGTTTGACCAGGACTGCCGAGAATCTACGTGCAACATTTTTCACACCAGCTGTGTTTTTTCTATTTTTTCACTAAACTTCCACGCAAAGTACCGTCAGGATCTTAGTGGTCTTTTCGATGGTAAATGGCCGGCTTCGATCAACTTCAGGCCCAATGATAGTTATTTAAATGCTTGCAGTGACCAGTAATGGCTGCACCTCCTCAGTCATATACTTTCTCAGTGATACACAAGCTATAAACCTATATAGCCTGTGCCAGGTGCCAGCATATAGCAGCTATTATCATTGCTAAGAAAAAACATACTTCATTTACATTGTGTCTTTGGTGTCAAGTAAACCTGTGTGTACATAAATCCCTTTTTTTTTAAAGATGTAAACTTTATGAATTATAAGCACCAAAGTCATTCTTGTGTGAAGGAACATTACCCCAAGGACAGGCTTCATGCTGGAATGAATTTGCAGGCAGCTGGCTAAAAACTTGGCATGTATTCACCTCAAGAGTCAGTCCGCTTGTTACCATAGCAACTTGTGTCACCAATGCAGTTCATCAATTTGCGCATGTACAAATAAACTGATATTAGGACAGCTGGGAAGGTGCCCTGTGGAAAGCATATACTAAATATGTCATTTATGAGCATGAATTCAAGCACAGAACTGGGTCAAGAAAAAATATTACAAACTAAATACCTGCAGAATTTATTACATTTAGTAATAGAGTGTTGACAGGTTAATTATTGTGCTTTTTATTAATACATAAGATACCAATAGTATTATACTGAGCAGAGACCCTGTGATAAAGAACATATAAAACAATCAGGCCACATATTTGTCAAGGGTCTTTGCAGATCCCTCCCATCAGATTAATCCAATACCTGGTCTGATTGTCATTGAGAGAGTTATGAAGAACAAGGGCTTTCTCACCAGTGCTTACAAATTAAATAGGTATATTAACTTGTGTCAGTCAGTAAAATAAATTTTGATATCACTGCTTAGCAAATCCAAAGTACAGTATAAGTTAGGCAAATTACAATTCAATCGCAGGAACTCATTGAACCTGCTAGCTGGTGTCATCCACCATGGCTTCACCACAGATAATAAACACAAATCTTGAAAACAGTAGGAACTCACTTGGATTCTATATATTACACAAAATAACCAATTGTGGATTGTATTATGTGATAAAAGAATTTGGGCTGTGATGACCTGAATGAATTATTTGAGCTTCACTCTGCTGGGCTTTGACATGAACTCAACTCCTCAGTGTGTCAGCACAATGTGTTATCCTACATTTCAAGGTCTCTATTAATGCAAGGTCCCAGCTCATCTGGGTTGAGACACTTATCTCATGAGACTATTTAGGATGATGGCAACTGAATGAGCATTTGTTAGAGATATGTAGGACTTTGGGAAAGTGACACAGTAGTCCTCTTGAATAAGATAATTTTAGTATTTCTTGCTGAGGAGTTGAACATTCCTTTGTTTATGTCTATTTCTGGTAACTGGTTTGATCTGTAGTCCTCCATCCAAGTTTGAATCAGTATTGATGATTTCTTAATAGGAAGAAAATGTATATTGATAAATTGTAAAACTAGGCATTCCATTTGATAGTTGGACCTGCATTTGGCAGATCTGGAGAGGATAGGTACATATCTTCAATACAGGATGAATTTCGCATTAGAAGTAGGTTACAAAATCTGAATAACTAATGAAGATAATCAGTCTTCAAAACAATTTGTGGGATGATATTTTATAATGTTATGATATGACTGCCTCCAGTGTCCTGGAGACAACAGGGTGGGTTTCTCCTGTAAAAAAAAACAAAAATGCTGGAAATAGTCAGCAGGTCAGACAGCAACTGTGGAGAGAGGAACAGAGTTAATGTTTCAGGTCACTGAAAGATAGAGATGCAACAGGTTTTCAGCAACTACAGAGGTAGGGAAAGGAGAGGAGTAGAGGAAGGAACAAAAGGGAAGATCTATGATAGGCTGGAATGCAGATTAAATGACAAAAGGAATGATGGTGCAAAGCAAAAAGGGGTGGTAC
Source organism: Pristiophorus japonicus (assembly GCF_044704955.1). Lineage (NCBI taxonomy): Eukaryota > Metazoa > Chordata > Chondrichthyes > Pristiophoridae > Pristiophorus > Pristiophorus japonicus. Next base: position 251,950,103 of record NC_091980.1, read on the forward strand.
TGGGTCAATAAAAGAAACAAAAGATGGGTCTGGTGGAGCTGAAAATGACAAAATCAGAATTACTACCAGCAATTGCTATCCAAAAAATGGGAGTAGTGGTTATGATCTTGCAATGACTCAAGAGTCTGATTACTGTAAACTCACTCAGGTGCAACCTGATCCATCTTTATTCCAGCTCGAGAGTGCCTACATGACAAAGACTCCCAGCTTATATACAGGTGACCAAGCATACATGCTACATGCGTGCAGCCCGATGACCTCCGGCCACGTGCCCTCTGGTGTCTGGCGACACCCAAGCATTAATACATAACAACATTCCCCTTTTAAAATCTTAACAACAGACTTTTCACGAGTTGATCGTCTCAGTTCAACTTTGGCTCTGAGCGTTCTGAGTCCGTTGAGACTGAGGGCTGAGTAGCCGATCTGATGGGAGTAGTCACGACCACATCAGAGACTGAAGGTTCAGAGTCAGTAATGTCAGCAGAGTCCTCTGATGAGTGAACAATGGTTGGTTGGGCACTGACTGCATCTTCCTCACTCGGTTTCAGTTCATCCGTGTGCCGCAGTTTAACCTGGTCAAGGTGTTTCCTGCATGTTTGCCCATTCTTGAGCATGACAATAAACACTCTGTTACCCTCCTTGGCTGTAACAGTGCCGGTAATTCACTTTGGACCTTGACTATAGTTCAGTACGTAAACTGGATCGTTGACCGAGATGTCACATGACACGGGGCAACACGATCATGACTCCATTGCTGACTTTGATGTCTGTTTTCAACACCATCATTCAAATCAGGATGAACAAGAGAAAGCCTGGTCTTGAGATTTCTCTTCATCAGTAGTTCAGCAGGAGGAACCCCAGTAAGCGTATGAGGTCTTGACCTGTAACTGAACAATATACATGACAACCATCTCTGCTGTGAGCCCTGAGTTACACATTTCATACTTTGTTTGATCGTTTGAATGGCACGCTCTGCTGGACCATTAGAAGAATGGAGCTGATCTCACATGTCAGATGCCATTGAGTTTCATGAACTCCTGGAACTCAAGACTTGTGAAGCAAGATCCGTTGTTGCTCACAACAATGTCAGGCAAACCATGAGTAGCAAACATGATATGAAGGCTCTCAATGGTATCTGTAGACATGCAGGATGACATAATAACACATTCTATCCACTTAGAATATGCATCTACTACAACAAAAAACATCTTTCCTAGGAACGGGCCCGCAAAATCAATGTGGATCCTCAACCATGGTTTGGATGGCCACGACCAAAGACTCAGCGGAGATTCCGCTGGTACTTTACTTAGCTGCAAGTATTGCATTGATGCACGCAAGATTCCAGATCAGAGTCAATTCCTGGCCACCATACATGAGACCTAGCAATGGACTTCATCATGACAATACCAGGATGAGTGCTATGAAGTTCACGTACAAATTTTTCTCGACCTTTCTTAGGCATGATTAAACGATTACCCCACAGTAAACAGTCTGACTGAATGAATGGACAGCTCATCCTTGCGACGGTTGTAAAGTTTGGTCTCCTCACGCATCTCCATAGGTATGGCAGACCAATCACCACTGAGTACATACCGTTTCACAACCGATAAAATATGGTCATGGCTGGTCCAGATCCTAACTTGTTGAGCAGTGACAGGGGTTCCTTCACTCTCAACAGCATCCATTACTAACAGTAGATCTGCAGGTTGAGGCGTCTCCATCTCAGTTATGGGTAAGGGCAGATGACTCAGAGCATCGGCACAATTCTCAGTGCCAGGTCTATGACGAATGACGTAATCATAGGCAGACAACATCAGCGCCCACCTTTGAATGCGGGGCGATGCATTGGTATTAATACCTTTGTTTTCCGCAAACAATGAAATGAGTGGCTTGTGATCCGTTTCGAATTCCAAACGAAGACCAAACACAGACTGGTGCATTTTTTTTTTGCCCCATACACACAGGGCAAAGCTTCTTTCCATCTTCCACACTATTTTGCATTTGTATTGGGTTTCTCCTGTGTTGGTATGGAAGGTAAATTCCCTGGGCTGCTTTCTTCTATAATTGGGAATGGTACTTTTTATTTTGTTTTTCCTTCCTGTTTGAGTGATCCATCTTGGGGAGCAACTTCAGTATATTTTAAACACTTTTAGAAGACTCTGGTTGGTTGTATTATAATTATATTCCAGTCAGGCAACTTGTTTCCTGGGCTTCAATTTACAGTGTAAATCAGGAATGTAATCACCAATTCATTGCCAACGTTAATTAATCTGTTGAGGCTTTGTCTGGGAAGGTAAACCTATCCGAGTGTTACGCCTCCATATTACATTCATGACTTTGTTTAACCTTGAAAATCTGAGGCAAAGCAATACATACAGAGTTATTCAGCACAAAACATGACAGTTCTACTGCTTGCTATCAAGGTAATTATACATTTTGCACAACAATAAAAACTCTTTAAACCCCCTCAAAACAAGGTAAATGTTAAACACTGGTTGTCATTGACAATAAAGCCACTTTTACAGATTATGAGAAAGATTAAAAAATGTAAATGGCCTGTTGCTAAATATTGTGTTTACGTAACACTTAAAAATACACACAGCAATAGTTGCAGAAATAGGTTTCTAAAACTCACTGTTATGAAGCAGAACCAGCTGGGTGAAAATGTATGCAAATCTCAGAACAATAGCAATTCTGGGAAAATTGCCCTATTTTACCGTGGTGCTAATTAATGCAGCTCTAAACCGTTAGCTCAGTCAAGTTCTTCCATTCACTCTTTTAGAACAAAAATCAAAAAGTATTCTTCACATAAAATTCTAAAACTGTGATTGAATAAATTAGATAGAAACTCAACTTGAATTTATTTCCCTCATTTATAATTGTAATTTATACTTTATATGTTGTGTTTATAGAACCTCCTTGTACAGTTATAAGGTGCCTCTCCTGATTTAATATTTTTAATAAATATTGATTAAAATTGATTGTCACCAGTCCAGAGTAGCTTCTGACAAGTCAACTGTGTTGATTGTGTCCACTGGCCATTTCCTAGAACCTGCACAGAAGGAGGCCATTTGCCTCATCATGTCTGTCCTGGCACTTTGCCAGAGCAATCTATTGGCTTTCACTCTCCCCATAGCCCTGTGTCTTCCTCTGCTTCAAATAGTATCCCATCTAAGTTTTATATAGTCGTAGAGGATGTTTTAATGACCAGAACACTAATGTTATATCCACTTGTAAAAGTTTTCTGTGATATTTTCAAAAACCATAGGATGCTAATCCTGCATGTTTAAAATGGCTGTCAGGTGCTTCCTGTTATGTTCCCGACGCATTCACGGCCACCGCCATTTTAATTGCTGGGTTTCCAACGACATCTGGGCTGCCCATCACAAGCAGGCAGAGGTGGAGGGAGGGGGGCTCATAAATATTTTAAAAGTCAGGGTCCGGTGACATCATTTGGACGCTTATGTGATTTTAACTACCTATCACAACAGTTTATGCTCAGTGTCAGATCTGCCAGTGAAATCTGGCGGCAGGCAGGTTTCTAGCCAAACATGGGCGCAGACCTATGCTCTATTGCTTTCATTTTTTGAAAAAACCCCACAACAAGCCAACTATTTATATTGCACCATTAATGTAACAAAAGGTTTCAAGGCACTTTGCAGCTCAGATCCAAGCAGGAAAAGAGATGGGCGAAGGAATGGCCAGTTTAGGTTTTAAGGAGGCTTCTGAAAATGGGTAGAGGTGAAAAGTGGAGGCGCTTAGCCAGAAAAGTCAAATGACTGAAAGCTCTGCCACCAGTAATAGAATTAGCCTGGTTGGCCAAAGTTGGATTAACAGAGGTTGCAAGGACTGGAGGGTGTTTGCAGAGATCTGCTGCAACCATTTGCAAATGAAAATGATGATTTCATAGTTGAGATGCTGAAGAACAGGAAGCCAATCGAAGTTGGCAAGGACAGGGGTGATAGATAATAGATTTGGGCGGTAGAGTTCTGGATGAGTGAAACATACTGTTGGAAAGGGAAAGAGGTGAAAGGAGGAAAGTATAATGAAAAATGTGAGGGAGAGAGAAATATAAAAATGAGGAGAGAGACCACAGTGAGGGAGTAGAGATGAAAGTGAAGGAGGTGAGAAACAAAAACGAAGAGCAGACAAAAGTGAGGAATTGAGCGAGAAACAGGTGAAGGTGGAAACAGCAAAGCAATGAAAGAGAGAAAGTAAAATGAGGGGAAAAGATAAAGAAAGAAAAACAGAAGTGAAAGAAAGACTTGCATTTATAAAGCGCCTTTCACGACCACCAGGCATCCCAAAGCACTTTGCAGCCAATTAAATAATGTTTAAGTGTAGTCACTGTTGTAATGTGGCAGCCAATTTGCACTCAGCAAGCTCCCCCAAACAGTAATGTGATAATGACTAGATAATCTGTTTTTTGTTATGTTGATTGAGGGATAAATATTGGCCAGGACTTCCCTGCTCTTCTTCAATATAGTGCCATGGGATCTTTTATGTCCACCTGAGAGAGAGCAGATGGGGCCTCGGTTTAACATTTCATCTGAGAGACGGCATCTCCAACAGTGCAACACTCCCTCGGTACTGCACTGGAGTGTCAGCTTAGATTTTTGTGCTCAAGTCTCTGGAGTAGGACCTGAACCTACAACCTTCTGACTCAGAGACGAGAGTGCTACCCACTGAGCCACTAAAGCAAAACAGTGAAGGATGAGACAGAAACACGTGAAAGAGGATGGTAAGCGAGAAACAGAAGTGAAGGACAGTGGGAGAGAAACAAATGAAAGGAAGAGGGGAAAAGTGAAGGATGAGATAGCAAAACAAAAATGTAAAGGAGAGAAAGAGAAACACAGAAATGATAAGGAGAGTGGAAAACAGAAGTGGAAGAGGAGAGAAACTTTTTCTTCAGACTCCTTATTCAGAGGTGTAAGAAGCTGAAAGACTTTCAAATAAATGGTCTAGAATGACAATTAGCTGGAGCAGGCAGTAAACATGTGGGTAGGAAATGTGTGTGGGTTGGCATTATTTTGTCGATGGTTGCACCTAGGGGGGAAATCAGACTGAAGGGCTTAAGAAAACAAGCCACCTCGCACAATATTTTGTTCAAATGTGCAACTATTTCTATGTTTTTTTCTTTAAACTTTCTGCCCTTTGGCAATTCCCATGCAGTATTCTGTTTGAGAGGCAGCCTACAACTTTCTTAAATGTGTGATTAGCTGTTCAGAACACTTCAAGGTACTGAACCAAAAAGTTCTGATTATCCCTTGCCCAGAGAAAGTTGCTCATTTCAGCTCAGTACCATACTAGATGGCCCTATGCTGGGAACAAAGCGTCACTATAGAATCTGTATCGCATCACTAAGCACAGGTCACAATGGAATTGTGCTCTGAAATCTTATCCAGTTTAGACTGTAATGTAACTTGATACCAAACATCGAACATTTACAGTGCAGGAAGAGATTAATATATTGCAGATTTTATAGTTTTATAATGGTGGTGACGTCCAGAGTTCAGTTGTCAGCATTTTTATCAATGTTTGTTCTAATTGAGTAAGAAGCTTTTTTGTCATGTGACTTTAAAACAGATCTAGCTGATGAAAATTGTATTTGCAAAACTTGCAGGTCAATTTTAAATGCTTGCATAAAAATAAACGCTGCATTTAAAGTTCAGCATGGAAATGGTGAGGGAGACAGGCAAACATTGACAATATGTGGCCTGCCTTTCCAGGATAGCATGGACCTCTCCTTGCATGCTGAAGCATTATGATTCTCAAAATACATTTGTTATTTTATTTCTGAATTCAAGAGAACCTTGCTTTCTTCACCTCATTGACCTGAAATCTCAGTACCTGGCTCATCATTGTCACTGACATTTTATTACAAATATTTATGAGAAGATATAGTTTGTATTGTTCCCCTTATTTATTAAAATCTCAAAACATGTTTGGTAAAACCTAAGCTAGATATTAAAAATGGTATTTAAATTATAGCAAAACCTATTATGTAGAAGTAGAAATCTAGCACTTTACATTCAGCTGAATGTTATTTGTAGATACCAAGCCTTGAAGGTATTGTTTCCATTACCAAGTTCTTTTAAGTCTTCCTTGCAGTTAGAAACATAGAAACATAGAAAATAGGTGCAGGAGTAGGCCATTCAGCCCTTCGAGCCTGCACCGCCATTCAATGAGTTCATGGCTGAACATGTTAAAAAGTATTAAAGATAGTTTGGATCATTTATGCTGGGACCAAAATGTCTTAAATGCTAAATATAGCATTGTTGAGAATATTGCTTATGCAAACTGCAGGCTGGAGAGAACAAGAAGAAATATCATCAAGCAAACGCTTACTCGACTTTAACCTCCCAGCTGTCCCTGGCATAAAGAGCTACACCACCTCCTCACCTGTCTACTCCATCTTTCCTGAACACTATATATATCCTGTGTGTTGTATTGCTTCAAGTATTCCCCAAAGACTCACTCTCAAGGCTCAGTGCCACATTATAGTTGCCCTGTTGCCATAATGATCTCTAGTTCTGGTATATTATGTCTAATGTTTTACCTTTCATGTTTGTACATTTCATTGTAGATCTTATTGTACAACTGCTCCCTTTCTTGGACCCTAGTGTCTCCCTGTTTCTGTTATCTGGTCCTTGTTTTACTCTGAGTTTGTGTCTCTACCCGACTTGTTCACTAACTTTCACTCTGATCAGTCTAATCCATTTCCCTTCTGCCCATTCCCCCCACCATTCAGTTTTAATGTTTGGCGAAAGCTACCTCAAGAGTTCCTCGCAAGTTATATTGTTCCTGTTTATGCCAGTTCTTCAGGGTTTCCACTAACCTTCGGAAGTTAGTGGGAGATTGGGGAAGCCTTCATGGAAATTCTACACCGTGTTTAGTGGCATACTTGGATAGGTCAGTAGTCACAAAGAAAATCCTAGTGCTACGACACAGGTTACAGAACTTGTACTAACCAACATCCTAGTATTCTGATTGGTACAGCATTGTTACAATGTGCTATGCCACTACCATGCCCCTTTGTTTGATTGATTTTTAAATTGCTAGTAGAATCATAGAATAGTACAGCAAGGGAGGCCATGTGGCCCATCAAGTCTTTAAAAAAATTAATTCACAGGATGTGAACATCGCTGGCAAGGCCAGCATTTATTGCCCATCCCTAATTGCCCTTGAGAAGGTGGTGGTGAACCGCCTTCTTGTATACACTGGAGTGGCTTGCTAGTCCATTTCACATATTGTTACTCCAGACTTGACTATTTCAACGCACTCCTGGCTGGCCTCCCACATTCAAAACTAGGAGTGATCCAAAACTCGGTTACCCGTGTCCTAACTTGCACCAAGTCCCGCTCACCCATCACCCCTGTGCTCGCTGACCTACATTGGCTTCTGGTTAAGTAACACCTCGATTTCAAAATTCTCATCCTTATTTTCAAATCCCTCCATGAACTCGCTCTTCCCTATCTCTGTAATCTTCTTCTGCCCCACAACCCCCCCAAGATGTCTGCACTCCTCTAATTCTGCCCTCTTGAGCATCCCTGATTATAATCGCTCAACCATCGGTGGCTGTGCCTTCTGTTGCCTAAGCCCCAAGCTCTGGAACTCCCTGCCTAAACCTCTCTGCCTTTCTACCTCTCTTTCCTCCTTCAAGATGCTCCTTAAAACATACCTCTTTGACCAAGCTCTTGGTCACCTGTGCTAATTTCTACTTATGCAACTCGGTGTCAAATTTTTAGCACATAATACACCTGTGAAACGCTTTGGGACATTTTACTACATTAACAACGCTATATAAATACAAGTTGTTGTTGTAGTCCACCTCCCCCGCTCTTTCCCCATATCCCTGCATTTCTTTCTCCTTCAGTGTTTATCCAATTCCCTTTTGATGGCTACTATGACTTAGAGGAAACTTATTTTAATTGGTTGTCACCTTGTGGAATAATTTTGCACTCCCCTTAGGTGAGATAAAAAGCATCACAAGTTGCTGGCCATTTGTATAAATGCAAATATTATTTTAATTAACCTCAAGGTGACTTATTCCTCATTTATGCTAGCTGTTAACATACTGAAAAAAAATCTTAGATTAATTTGGAGCATGGATTTCAAAATAGTATGTCATAAAATATCAAAATTATAGTTTTTTATCAACAATGTGTAATTTCAAAGTTACTGAAAAACATCAAGTACTGTAATACTCTTACATTTTCACCTACCTTGATAGTTAGCTAGGATACTAGATTATTGAGGTTCTAGTGAACGTTTGCTTAGAAAAGAATAAAACATTAACCTTGCCAGGCAAGGTGAACTCCTGGCAATGACAATGCTATTGTAAACTAAGAAAAGTAGGCGTGAAAATTTGGTTACTATTTAAGGTAAGGAGGAGTCATGAGGCTACATATAGCAAAATCGAACAAAGGTGATATTAACTTTGCTTGAATTATAAAGTACACACAAGGTGTGTAACACCAAGATATAAAGAGCAAGCTACAAAAATGTTCTGCTCATATGTAAATAATCCAACTTTAATCTTTTTCATCTATAAACTAAGGTAAAAACAAATTACCATTTGGTTTCATAAGTAGCAGTAAACCATAGTTTATTTGAATGATAAAGACTTTTTTCATATTATTTATTTTGGTGATTGTGAACTTCAACAAATAACAGAACATTTGGACAATATCAAAATGTATTTTTTAAATGATCAATAAATTAGTGTAATTATCAATCTGCAACTTCTGGGCATTCAGCTTGGTTTAAAAGTAGAAGCATTATATGGTATTGGCCCTGAAATTGCGGGCACTGGCCTCTGGATAAAATCTGTACTTACCTGGTACAAAGCCCCAAATGAAAACTTGCTTTGAAATGCTGCAGAGTTGTGCACAGCGTAGTGGCCCACGGATCCCACGGAGGCACAGTTGTGCGTAAGTGTCCCAAGGATCACGTGGGGCAGCGCTTGTGTCACTTGTGCAGGATATAACTGACAAGAGTAGACCCCATTCTGCTATAATTTATAAGAAATTCTATATTAATGTCTTATTTTGTCTCATAATACTCCTGTAAAGTGCCTTGGGATGTTTCACTACGTTAAATGTGCTATATAAATACAAGTTGTTGTTATATTTAATTCATAACTTTGTCTCATATTGGAAGACTCCTTTCTGAAAGTGATCTTGCTGTTAGTTGGTTATTGTTCTGAATAAAAGGTCATCCACATTAGGTATATGCGCCTCAAGTTAGATGTTATGATGATCATTAACTTTGTCAACTCTTGAGCATAAAAGTAATACCAAAAGGAAGCTAATTTTATTAGTTCTGACATAGGTGGGTTCATTAAAAAAAACATTTAGGCGGTAATCAATTTAGATACAGAATGTAAGATTTATTTTCTTGGAAGGCTTATGTACCATGGAAACTACTGAAAACAAATGTTATTACAGAGTTCTCTACAGAGTCTGTTACTCTGGAGCAGCCAAAAAGACAAGCAAGATGGGATGAATACACTTTTCTGTAGAAATGATGGCCATAATTGTAAATAAGAAAATTCAGTTTTCCCAATGTATTTTGCCTCTCATCACTCAGACTTTGGATGAATCAGTGATTAGGGAATATGATAGATTTGTGTTCCATGTTGAAAAGAAACCAGAAAACATGTGCATTGGCATTTATGTCATAGTTGCAAATTTACCAAAACATTTATAACTACAAATGATGTACGAGTTGTTTAAGCAAAATATAAATCAATTTAAATTAAGATATATTTAAAGTTTATGATTCATCTAATCAAATCTAAGGAACAGCTATATGAAACCATTCAAGAGTGCTCTAGATTGTTGATCACGGACTCTGTTCCTAGCAAATGTTTCTACATTATGAATTCCTAACTGCATAAAACATTTTGCTGAATATTCTTGGAAAAATAAACCAGGATTTTAAAAAATTTTAAAATAAAATAATGTGTGTTTTAGTTTTTCCTGGATTTTCTAATAAACAGAATCCGCATTTGGTTCCTTGGCTGCTCAGCTGCCAGTGTGGCAACTGTTGCCAGTGTGGCAACTGTGATAAAACTAGACTATGCCACCATCTGTGGATCTATTCACCAAATAGGACTGTCAGCATCTTCTACTTTAAATAACAGAACTTATTTAAAATGGAGAAAAAGAACACATTGTCTACACAGGCCGCTGTGTTTATTCTATAATCTACGCAGAGCTGCTACATACAAGTTTAAATAAACAGTAAAATAGCAATATTCTAAATAAAGTAATTAAGTTCAAAGACACTCTTACAATCTCATCATCATAGGCAGTCCCTCGAAAACGAGGAAGACTTGCTGCCACTCTAAAAGTGAGTTCTCAGGTGACTGTACAGTCCAATACGGGAATTACAGTGTCTGTCACAGGTGGAACAGTGATTGAAGGAAAGGGTGGGTGGGGAGTCTGGTTTGCCGCACGCTCCTTCCGCTGTCTGTGCTTGGTTTCTGCATACTCTCGGTGACGAGACGAGAGGTGCTCAACGTCCTCCCGGATGCTCTTCCTCCACTTAGGGCGGCCTTGGGCCAGGGATTCCCAGGTGCCGGTGGTGATGTTATCAAGGAGGCTTTGAGGGTGTCCTTGCCCCCTCCAGTGTGCTAACGCAGTCCTCGGTCGCCTGAGGAAGAGTGTGTTTGAAGACCAGGCCCTCAAATCTGGCACAAAGCTTATGGTCTACAGGGCAGTAGTGACACCCACCCTCCAGTATGGCTCAGAGACGTGGACGATATACAGTAGACACCTCAAAGTGTTGGAGAAGTACCACCAGCGCTGCCTCCACAATATCCTGCAAATCCACTGGGAGGATAAGATGCACCAACGCTAGTGTTCTCGATCAGGCCAACATCCCCAGCATCGAAGCACTGACCACACTTGATCAGCTCCGTTGGGCGGGCCACATCGTCCGCATGCCTGACATGAGACTCCCAGTGCAAGCGCTCTACTCTTACAATCTAAACAGTCACTAATAACTAAGCTTATAGGAAGAGCCCCAGACCATAACTTGACTGCATAATGCAGGTGGATACTTCAGTGCAGTACTGAGGAAGAACTTCATTGTCAGAGATAACATCCTTCAGATGAGGTTATACTGAGGTCCTTTCTGCCTTCTCAGTTCAAGTGGGTACTGAACACCCAATTGCTCCTTGTTGCCACCTTATCGAGAACGTTTACTTATCCAAGATCCCATTTCTGAGAATAGGAAAGGCTACAATCTTGATTTTATTAGGGAAGCTAAAAATTTCAGAGGTCTTCATAGGTGTTGAGTAACTTTGCGCATGCTTGCAGAGAACAGATGGATAACTTTGCAAGTATCATTGCATTCCTCCTAGTCTGTCATCAATGCTCTGGAGCCTTAGGCCCAGTGAATCTTGTTCTGGAGACATGCTTGATTATCAGCTTTAGATTTGCCAGACATTTGTGCCAGGCATTGAGTGGCTTAACCAGCAATCCTTAAATGGAATGCTGAAGGCCGCTCAAAAAAAAAAGCCCAGCAAATTTTTATTTTTGTGGGCCCAATGAAGCTCTGACGGGGCCCACAAAAAAAAACATGCTGGCCCACTGTCTGTATTAGGTTCATTGCCTGCGGATCTGCCCCAAACTGCTAGCTGGATCAACACATGGAAACATAAAAAATAGGTGCAGGAGTAGGCCATTCGGCCCTTCGAGACTGCACCACTATTCAATAAGATCATGGCTGATCATTCCCTCAGTACCCCTTTCCTGCTTTCTCTCCATATCCCTTAATCCCTTTAGCCATAAGGGCCATATCTAACTCCCTCTTGAATATATCCAATGAACTGGCATCAACAACTCTCTACGGCAGGGAATTCCACAGGTTAACAACTCTCTGAGTGAAGAAGTTTCTCCTCATCTCAGTCCTAAATGGCCTATCCCTTATCCTAAGACTATGTCCCCTGGTTCTGGACTTCACCGACATCGGGAACATTCTTCCCGCATCTAACCTGTCCAGTCCCATCAAAATCTTATACGTTTCTATGAGATCCCCTCTCATCCTTCTAAACTCTAGTGAATAAAGGCCCAGTTGATCCAGTCTCTCCTCATATGACAGTCCAGCCATTCCTGGAATCAGTCTGGTGAACCTTCGCTGCACTCCCTCAATAGCAAGAACGTCCTTCCTCAGATTAGGAGACCAAAACTGAACACAATATTCCAGGTGAGGCCTTGTACAACTGCAGTAAGACCTCCCTGCTCCTATACTCAAATCCCATGGCTATGAAGGTCAACATATCATTTGCTTTCTTCACCGTCTGCTGTACCTGCATGCCAACTTTCAATGACTGATGAACCATGACACCCAGGTCTTGTTGCACCTCCAATTTTCCTAATCTGCCGCCATTTAGATAATATTCTGCCTTCGTGTTTTTGCCCCCAAAATGGATAACCTCACATTTATCCACATTATACTGCATCTGCCATGCATTTGCCCACTCACCTAACCTGTCCAAGTCACCCTGCAGCCTCTTGGCGTCCTCCTCACAGCTCACACCGCCACCCAGTTTAGTGTCATCTGCAAACTTGGAGCTATTACACTCAATTCCTTCATCTAAATCGTTAATGTATATTGTAAAGAGCTGGGGTCCCAGCACTGAGCCCTGCGGCACCCCACTAGTCACTGCCTGCCATTCTGAAAAGGACCCGTTTATCCCGACTCTCAGCTTCCTGTCTGCCAACAGTTCTCTATCCACGTCAGTACATTACCCCCAATAACATGCGCTTTGATTTTGCACATCAATCTCTTGTGTGGGACCTTGTCAAAAGCCTTTTGAAAGTCCAAATACACCACATCCACTGGTTCTCCCTTGTCCACTCTGCTAGTTACATCCTCAAAAAATTCCAGAAGATTCGTCAAGCATGATTTCCCTTTCATAAATCCATGCTGACTTGGACCGATCCTGTCACCGCTTTCCAAATGCGCTGTTATTTCATCTTTAATAATTGATTCCAACATTTTCCCCACTACTGATGCCAGACTAACCAATCTATAATTCCCTGTTTTCTCTCTCCCTCCCTTTATAAAAGTGGTGTTACTTTAGAAACATAGAAACATAGAAAATAGGTGCAGGAGCAGGCCATTCAGCCCTTCTAGCCTGCACCGCCATTCAATGAGTTCATGGCTGAACATGAAACTTCAGTACCCCCTTCCTGCTTTCTCGCCATAACCCTTGATCCCCCGAGTAGTAAGGACTTCATCTAACTCCCTTTTGAATATATTTAGTGAATTGGCCTCAACTACTTTCTGTGGTAGAGAATTCCACAAGTTCACCACTCTCTGGGTGAAGAAGTTTCTCCTCATCTCGGTCCTAAATGGCTTACCCCTTATCCTCAGACTGTGACCCCTGGTTCTGGACTTCCCCAACATTGGGAACATTCTTTCTGCATCTAACCTGTCTAAACCCGTCAGAATTTTAAACGTTTCTATGAGGTCCCCTCTCATTCTTCTGAACTCCAGTGAATACAAGCCCAGTTGATCCAATCTTTCTTGATAGGTCAGTCCCGCCATCCCGGGAATCAGTCTGGTGAACCTTCGCTGCACTCCCTCAATAGCAAGAATGTCCTTCCTCAAGTTAGGAGACCAAAACTGTACACAATACTCCAGGTGTGGCCTCACCAAGGCCCTGTACAACTGTAGCAACACCTCCCTGCCCCTGTATTCAAATCCCCTCGCTATGAAGGCCAACATGCCATTTGCTTTCTTAACCGCCTGCTGTACCTGCATGCTAACCTTCAATGACTGATGTACCATGACACCCAGGTCTCGTTGCACCTTCCCTTTTCCTAATCTGTCACCATTCAGATAATAGTCTGTCTCTCTGTTTTTACCACCAAAGTGGATAACCTCACATTTATCCACATTATACTTCATCTGCCATGCATTTGCCCACTCACCTAACCTATCCAAGTCACTCTGCAGCCTAATAGCATCCTCCTCGCAGCTCACACTGCCACCCAACTTAGTATCATCCGCAAATTTGGAGATACTGCATTTAATCCCCTCGTCTAAATCATTAATGTACAATGTAAACAGCTGGGGCCCCAGCACAGAACCTTGCGGCACTCCACTAGTCACTGCCTGCCATTCTGAAAAGTACCCGTTTACTCCTACTCTTTGCTTCCTGTCTGACAACCAGTTCTCAATCCACGTCAGCACACTACCCCCAATCCCATGTGCTTTAACTTTGCACATTAATCTCTTGTGTGGGACCTTGTCGAAAGCCTTCTGAAAGTCCAAATATACCACATCAACTGGTTCTCCTTTGTCCACTTTACTGGAAACATCCTCAAAAAATTCCAGAAGATTTGTCAAGCATGATTTCCCTTTCACAAATCCATGCTGTCTTGGACCTATCATGTCACCATTTTCCAGATGCACTGCTATGACATCCTTAATAATTGATTCCATCATTTTACCCACTACTGAGGTCAGGCTGACCGGTCTATAATTCCCTGTTTTCTCTCTCCCTCCTTTTTTAAAAAGTGGGGTTACATTGGCTACCCTCCACTCCATAGGAACTGATCCAGAGTCAATGGAATGTTGGAAAATGACTGTCAATGCATCCGCTATTTCCAAGGCCACCTCCTTAAGTACTCTAGGATGCAGTCCATCAGGCCCTGGGGATTTATCGGCCTTCAATCCCATCAATTTCCCCAACACAATTTCCCGACTAATAAAGATTTCCCTCAGTTCCCCCTCCTTACTAGACCCTCTGACCCCTTTTATATCCGGAAGGTTGTTTGTATCCTCCTTAGTGAATACCGAACCAAAGTACTTGTTCAATTGGTCTGCCATTTCTTTGTTCCCCGTTATGACTTCCCCTGATTCTGACTGCAGGGGACCTACGTTTGTCTTCACCAACCTTTTTCTCTTTACATACCTATAGAAACTTTTGCAATCCGCCTTAATGTTCCCTGCAAGCTTCTTCTCGTACTCCATTCTCCCTGCCCTAATCAAACCCTTTGTCCTCCTCTGCTGAGTTCTAAATTTCTCCCAGTCCCCAGGTTCGCTGCTATTTCTGGCCAATTTGTATGCCACTTCCTTGGCTTTAATACTATCCCTGATTTCCCTAGATAGCCACGGTTGAGCCACCTTCCCTTTTTTATTTTTACGCCAGACAGGAATGTACAATTGTTGTAATTCATCCATGCGGTCTCTAAATGTCTGCCATTGCCCATCCACAGTCAACCCCTTAAGTATCATTCGCCAATCTATCCTAGCCAATTCACGCCTCATACCTTCAAAGTTACCCTTCTTTAAGTTCTGGACCATGGTCTCTGAAATTACTGTTTCATTCTCCATCCTAATGCAGAATTCCACCATATTATGGTCACTCTTCCCCAAGGGGCCTCGCACAATGAGATTGCTAATTAATCCTCTCTCATTACACAACACCCAGTCTAAGATGGCCTTCCCCCCTAGTTGGTTCCTCAACATATTGGTCTAGAAAACCATCCCTTATGCACTCCAGGAAATCCTCCTCCACCGTATTGCTTCCAGTTTGGCTAGCCCAATCTATGTGCATATTAAAGTCACCCATTATAACTGCTACACCTTTATTGCATGCACCCCTAATTTCCTGTTTGATGCCCTCCCCAACATCCCTATTACTGTTTGGAGGTCTGTACACAACTCCTACTAACGTTTTTTGCCCCTTGGTGTTCTGCAGCTCTACCCATATAGATTCCACATCATCCAAGCTAATGTCTTTCCTAACTATTGCATTAATCTCCTCTTTAACCAGCAATGCTACCCCACCTCCTTTTCCTTTTATTCTATCCTTCCTGAATGTTGAATACCCCTGAATGTTGAGTTCCCAGCCCTGATCATCCTGGAGCCACGTCTCCGTAATCCCAATCACATCATATTTGTTAACATCTATTTGCACAATTAATTCATCCACCTTATTGCGGATACTCCTTGCATTAAGACACAAAGCCTTCAGGCTTGTTTTATTAACACCCTTTGTCCTTTTAGAATTTTGCTGTACAGTGGCCCTTTTTGTTCTTTGCCTTGGGTTTCTCTGCCCTCCACTTTTCCTCATCTCCTTTCTGTCTTTTGCTTTTGTCTCCTTTTTGTTTCCCTCTGTCTCCCTGCATTGGTTCCCATCCCCCTGCCATATTAGTTTAAATCCTCCCCAACAGCACTAGCAAACACTCCCCCTAGGACATTGGTTCCGGTCCTGCCCAGGTGCAGACTGTCCGGTTTGTACTGGTCCCACCTCCCCCAGAACCGGTCCCAATGCCCCAGGAATTTGAATCCCTCCCTGCTGCACCACTGCTCAAGCCACGTATTCATCTGCGCTATCCTGCGATTCCTACTCTGACTATCACGTGGCACTGGTAGCAATCCCGAGATTACTACTTTTGAGGTCCTACTTTTTAATTTAGCTCCTAGCTCCTTAAATTCGTTTCGTAGGACCTCATCCCTTTTTTTACCGATGTCGTTGGTACCAATGTGCACCACGACAACTGGCTGTTCTCCCTCCCATTTCAGAATGTCCTGCACCCGCTCCGAGACATCCTTGACCCTTGCACCAGGGAGGCAACATACCATCCTGGAGTCTCGGTTGCGGCTGCAGAAACGCCTATCTATTCCCCTCACAAGCTACCCTCCAATCCATAGGAACTGATCCAGAGAGGATAGACTGTTGGAAAATGACCACTAATGCATCCACTATTTCTAGGGCCACTTCCTTAAGTACTCTGGGATGTAGACTATCAGGCCCCGGGGATTTATCGGCCTTCAATCCCATCAATTTCCCGCCTAATAATGATATCCTTCAGTTCCTCCTTCTTACTAGATCCATTGACCCCTAGTACATTCGGAAGGTTATTTGTGTCTTTCTTTGTGAAGACAGAATCGAAGTATTTGTTCAATTGGTCTGCCATTTCTTTGTTCCCCACTATAAATTCACCTGAATCCGACTGCAAGGGACCTACGTTTGTCTTCACTAATCTTTTTCTCTTCACATATTTATAGAAGCTTTTGCAGTCAGTTTTTATGTTCCCTGCAAGCTTCCTCTCGTACTCTATTTCCTCCCTCTTAATTAAATCATTAGTCCTCCTCTGTTGAATTCTAAATTTCTCCCAGTCCTCAGGTTTGTTGCTTTTTTTAGCCAATTTATATGCCTCTTCCTTGGTTTTAACACTATCCTTAATTTCCCTTGTTAGCGACGGTTGAGCCACCTTCCCTGTTTTATTTTTACTCCAGACAGGGATGTACAATTGCTGAAGTTCATCCATATGATCTTTAAATGTTTGCCATTGCTTATCCACCGTCAACCCTTTAAGTGTCCTTTGCCAGTCTACTCTAGCCAATTCACACCTCATACTGTCGAAGTTATCTTTCCTTAAGTTCAGGACCCTAGTTTCTGAATTAACTGTGTCACTCTCCATCTGAATAAAGAATTCAACCATATTATGGTCACTCTTCCCCAAGAGGCCTCGCACAGCAAGATTGCTAATTAGTCCCTTCTCGTTACACATCACCCAGTCTAGGATGGCCAACTCTCTAGTTGGTTTCTCGACATATTTGTCTCAAAAACCATCCCTAATACACTCTAGGAAATCCTCTTACACCGCATTGCTACCAGTTTGGTTAGCCCCATCAATATGTAGAATAAAGTCGCCCATGATAACTGCTATACCTTTATTGCACACATCCCTTATTTCTTGTTTGATGCTGTCCCCAACCTCACTACTACTGTTTGGTGGTCTGTACACAACTCCCACTAGCGTTTTCTGCCCTTTGGTATTCCGTAGCTCCACCCATACCGATTCCACATCATCCAAGCTAATGTCCCTCCTTACTATTGCAATAATTTCCTCTTTAACCAGCAACGCCACCCCACCTCCTTTTCCTCTCTGTCTATCCTTCCTGAATATTGAATACCTCTGGATGTTGAGTTCCCAGCTTTGCTCACCCTGGAGCCATGTCTCCGTGATGCCAATTACATCATATCCATTAACTGCTGTCTGCGCAGTTAATTCATCCACCTTATTCCGAATACTCCTCGCATTGAGGCACAGAGCCTTCAGGCTTGTCTTTTTAACACACTTTGCCCCTTTAGAATTTTGCTGTAATGTGGCTCTTTTTGTTTTTTGTCTTGGGTTTCTCTGCCCTCCACTTTTACTATTCTCCTTTCTATTTTTTGCTCCTGCCTCCATTTTATTTCCCTCTGTCTCCCTGCATAGGTTCCCATCCCCCTGCCATGTTAGTTTAACTCCTCCCCAACAGCACGAGCAAACACTCCCCCTAGGACATTGGTTCCGGTCCTGCCCAGGTGCAGACCGTCTGGTTTGTACTGGTCCCACCTCCCCCAGAACCGGTTCCAATGTCCCAGGAATTTGAATCCCTCCCTTCTGCACCACTCCTCAAGCCACGTATTCATCTGAACTATCCTGCGATTCCTACTCTGACGAGCACGTGGCACTGGTAGCAATCCTGAGATTATTACTTTTGAGGTCCTACTTTTTAATTTAGCTCCTATCACAAGAGCAGGCCAATTTCCTGCTCTTCCCAATAGGTGCCTGCAGCTCTCCAGCAGCATTTAAATGAAGCCCAAAAACAGAATTTGGCTCAGGCCTTAGGCCGATGCAGAGCAGTCACTCCACTGATCTTATGCCTGTTTTGGCAAATCGAATTTCTCGGCAAATATGTCAAACTTCAGGGATTATTTACAACAGCACCTGTTCAGCTAATAAATACTTTGACTGGAATTTCAATCTGTATATCTAGCTGTTTCAAGACTTGCTCCATAATCATGTGGGGAGATAAAATTAATAGTGCAGGGTTCAATTCCTCTCCCTGACTAGATACATTTCTGATCTGGCAGGTGCGTATTCAATACCTCCTTCACAGTATACGACCAGGAACACAAAATTTCTCAACCAGGACAAATGTACCCTCCATGTTGACCTGATGATCAGCCGATGGAAATTAACCAAGAATAACTATCGAGGTGTAGGGCTAGATTTTTTGGTTTTAGCGATTTCACCCGTTTTCGGATGATAATGGCGGCAACATTTTTTTTAATCGCTGGTTTACCGTTACCACCAGAGCTTGCAAATTTTGGCAAACAGTGAAGATTGTTAGTGATAGCTTCGGCGTTGCACAACAGAATTTGTGTGCAGGAGTCAAGATTTGCGACCCCCCCAAAAAAATCGAATCTTCTGTGCATGCGCAAATGTTTTTTCTGCAATTTTTTTTCTGCTCGCGCTTCTGGTCAGCTGGCAGGAACGCCCACACATGTGCAGTATACCCAGGGCTGAATCAGCCATTTTAAAATTTGATTCACGATGGAAGGGGAAGGTAGTAGGCAGAGAGCCAGAAAGTTCAGCAGTGAGGTAAACAAGACACTTGTAAGTGCTGTTGAAAGAAGATGGGCAGAATTGAACAGGAGGGGTGCAAGTATGACCCTCCAAGCAGTTTTTTTGAAAAATTTGGGCCAGCATAGTTGAGGTCGCCTATGTCAACAGCATCCGAAGGACCCACACACAGTGCTGCAAAAGGTTTAATGATCATTGCAGGGTCATTAAAGTAATATTTTTATTGATACACTCCTTCATTATATAAATTATAAATCTGACACACTGTTTGTTCTTGTGCTGTTGGTATAGGTAGGCTTAGTGTTGCACCCTATTTGCCATGAATGATCTTTACACATTATTAAGATTGCTTTCTGAGATCTTAAACAATGTTTCTGCATTTCGATGTGTTCCTCATGAACCACGTGCAACTTCCAGGGCCATTAAACAGAGGACTGTATTAAATGCTCACAGCATGGTATAAGTGCTTTGGTGGATATCTGTGTGCGCCACAAGAGCAGATAGGCCCTATGGTAACCATTCCCATTGTCATCTTTGCAGGCAAAGACGTCCCACAACTGCTGGGAAAGCATGCCTCTGAAAGGCTTCGAGGAGAGACCGGTCTGATCGGTGCCTCAGGGAGGGCAACTGCCCATGGGGATGCTGACCCCCCCCAGTTCGATAGTAAGGGTATATCCTGCACACTCCCTGGGCTGGGTTGGGGCAATGTGATGTTGTGTCTGTGGATTAGGGTTGGGACAATGTGATTATCTCTGGACTACATATAATGGAGTAGCAGCGGTCCTTCAAATGAGCCTGTGCTATGTGACCTTACTCATGTCATCCTGCCCCCTCCCTTGCTGCTAACCACTCGACTGTTGTTTTCTATTTCCAGATGAGGAGTCACATGCGCCAAATCCTTCAATGGAAGCCTCCACCTCCGGCCGTCATGTGGGGGGGCGGGGGGAAGCAAGAGGAGGAACTTGGAGAGGAGCGGATGGAGCAGCCTACACTGGGGCGGGGAGTGGGGGCCGATGCACTCGACACCTCTTATACCACTGGTCAACACGTCGTCCGAGGAAAAAACATTGCAGGGCTTTGAGCCATCCGAGGCCCAGAGTACTAGTGGCGTGCAGCAATGCACTCCCGGGGTTGAATCCCGTATGCTCTCCAGAGGAGGATGAATTGGTAATGCCGGTCTGCTGACAGACTGGCGGATGCACAACTGAACATGGTGGGACTGTCCAGGGAGAGCATCCAGCTCACCCGACAGCTCCTTGAGGTATTGGGTAAGATTCCCGCAAGCACCGCGGCACTATCTGCGACCATGATCTAGTCGGGTTGCAGATTGTCCATCCAAGCCGTGAAACCTGCGAGGCTGTCAATGCCCGCGCACAATTGATGGCCTCCCTCTGTAACACTGCAGTCCCCAGTGCCACACCTAGACCCACATCACTGGTAAGTGGCGACGCTGAGCAAGAAGCTCGTTACTCAGAAGCTGGGCCTTCCATATCCTGAGTTTGTCCAATAGATCCACACATGGCGTCGCCATTGTCTCTCCATCCAATACAGCAGGACTCTCGCCGCCTTGCTGCACGAACTCTTGGTGCCAACTTGGATATGGTCATGACGCGAGGGTGGGAGGGAGGAGGAAAGAGCCGGAGGTAAAAGACATTCAGTGCAAGGGTTGTTGTTTTGCTATTTTATAAATGTTTTAAGTTTAAAAATTCTGTTCAAGTTCAATAAATTTTATTTAAGTTTGAAAATAATTTTTAACAAGTTTACAATGTTTATTCAATTCTTTTATTCACCTTAACCATTCCTGTCTAGTGCCTCATTTGCAGAATAAGAGTGGGAATTGTCAACATGATGGATAGAGAGGCCAGGCAATGGTCAAACGTGTCATTCACTCTTCAAAGCGTTGAATTATGAGCTGCTGACGTAAGGCTTTTGCAGTGCTGAAAGCTCCACATGGCCTCCCCTGTGGTGGTGGCATGGCTTCCTCACCAGGCTCCTCTTCCTCCTCCTCCCCACCCACCCTCTCTCCTGAGGTGGTCCTGCAGTCCCCATTGGCAAATCCTGTTCCGTCATGATGGCCAAGTTATGTAGCATGCAGCACACCACAATGAACTCAGAGATGCGCTATGGGGTGTATTGCAGGCAGCCTCCAGAGTGGTCTAGGCATCGGAAGCGCTGCTTGAGCACTCCAATTGTCTGTTCGACGATGTGGCATGTGGCTACATGGGTCTCATTACAGCGATGCTCGGCTTTTGTCTGAAGGTTCTGGAAGGGGGTCATGAGCCAGGTGGCGAGGCCGTAACCTTTGTCCCCCAGCTTCCAGCTCTGGTCTTGTGGTTGACACTCGAACAGGCATGAGACGATGCTCTCACGCAAGATGAAAGCATCATGGATGCTCCTTGGATATTGGGCATTGACTTCCATGATATGCTGAGTATGGTCGCAGACAATCTGTACATTCATGGAGTGGAATCTCTTGCGGTTTTGGTGAATCTCTGGATTGTGTAAAGGTGCTCGCAGGGCGATGTGCGTAGTCAATGGCACCCTGAACCTTGGGGAAGCCAGAAATTTGTCCAAAACCTACAGCCCTCTCATTCTATGCCTTCTTAATCATTGGGAAGTTTATGAAGTCCATCCTGCATGTGTACAGTGCAGTAGTCACCTGGCGAATGTTGCGATGTATCGCGTGCTGCGAGATGGAACATATGTACCCTGCTGATGCCTGAATGGAGCCGGAGGCATAGAAGGCAAGTGCTGCAGTCACCTTCACCTCAACGGGCAGTGCAGTCAGTCCTGTTGCCACTGGTAGGCTGTACATCTGCCTTTATGAGTTGGCATATCTCTGTGGCCACCTCTTTTCAGAAGCACAGCCTTCTAATGCACTGTGCCTCAGAGAGCTGCAGGTATGAGCGCTGTTCCCTGTAAACTCGTGGGGAGTCCAAGGCCTCCTCCCCATACATCTGCGACCTATTTGATTACGCTCAAAATGCTCAGCATTAAGGCTTCTTGCAGCTCGACGCTGTATAGAAAAAGCAGCCAGAAATAATGGCTGACATAGTACAGCACAAAATGTTGAATGATTGGTTTAGCGCCAAAAAAGTAGTTATTGCAATTCGCCCAGGCGAAAACCTGGTCGCAAAACTGCCGAGAATCTAGTCCGTAGCCTTTTATAATCTCTGGTCTCCTAGGGAAAATTGTTTGGGATCGTGGAAGATTCAGGCAAAGGGAGTAATATTAATTCTGATAATTCTTTATTTAGCAGAGATGAACTTGGTTCTCAAATCCTCAACAGCTGTGTTGATCAATCTGCAGATGTTTTTTCCTTGGCTGGCTCTGCTGTTTTAGATCTGGTAATCAAACATGGTCTGTCCCAAAGACACTAAGTAATGGCTTGATTGGTGGGATAGATTATTAGGCGAGAGTACAGGGTAGTTCTAAGCATCCAGAAAATCATCCAACCAAATAATGTATTTCTTGAAAGGTCATCAAATACTTTGAAAAGTTATTAAATGCTGATATTCCAGCAATGTTTGTCTGCCGTCTCTATTTCCAATCTTTAAAAAAAAAACATGTTGACCTGTTTTCCTCTATGGATCAATGTTTCCTGGTGTCTCAGTTCATGTAAGTCCTTGAAACAAACCCTTAATTTCACACATGACACCAACATGACATCTTTTATTCTTTTAGTGACAGCTGTGGCTCAGTGGGTAGCACTCTCATCTCTGAGTCAGAAGGCTATGGGTTCAAGTCCCACTTCAGAGACTTGAGCACAAAAATCTAGGCTGTCACTCCAGTGCAGTATGCGGGAGTGGTGCGCTGTCGGAGTGCCGTGTTTCCGATGAGACGTTAAACTGAAGCCCAGTCTGCTCTCTCAGGTGGACATAAAAGATCTCATGGCACTATATTGAGGAACAGCAGGAGAGTTATCCTCAGTGTCCTGGCCAATATTTATCCCTCAAGCAACATCACAAAAACAGATTATCTTATCACATTGCTGTTTGCGTGCACAAATTGGCTGCCATGTTTCCTACATTACAACAGTGACTATGCCTCAAAAGTACTTCATTGGATGTAAAGCGCTTTGGGGCGTCCTGAGATTGTGAAAGATGCTATATAAATGCAAGTCTTTCTTTCTCACAACATATTACACGTTTCCTTTCAATACTGCCACAGTAAGAACATAAGAAATTGGAGGTGGTGTAGGCCATACGACCTCTCGAGCCTGCTCCGCTATTTAATACGATCTTGGCTGATCCTATCATGGACTCAGGTCCACTTTCCTGCCCGCTCCCCATGACCCCTTATCGGTTAAGAATATGATACTAAAGGTCAGGTTTCCAGTCGTTTGTCTAAATTGGATTTAGACTTAGTTTTTTCACCTTCAAAATGCTTACACTAAAATTTCAGCACATCAAGTACATCAGCTTCAGGTTAATCCACAATGTTTTATGCTATTTGGATTGTGCTAATCTTAGCATCCATCATCAACATGTGCATCAGCCTTGGCTCAGTGATTGCACTCTCACCTCTCGGAGCCAGAGACTCGAGTACAGGATCTAGACTGGCATTTCAGTGCACCACTGAGGAAGTGTTTGACTGTTGGAGGTGCCATCTTTCAGATGAGACTTTAAACCAAGGCCCTGTCAACTCTCTCAGGTGGATGTAAAAGATCCTATGACACTATGAAGAGAAGAGAGTTGTCAAGGTATCTTGTCCAACTCAATCAACACCTAAAAGCAGATGATCTGCTCATTTAGTTCATTGTTGTTGGTGGGATCTTGCGCACAAATTAGCTGGCACGTTTCCTACATTACAACAGTGCTACGCCGCAAAAGGACTTCATTGGCTTTAGAATTTGGGACATCTTGAATGCAGCAGAGCTGATGGACCAGCTTGTCGCTTTCTAGCCATCTTTTCTATATGTTTCTATGCAAGTTCAGGCTGATGTCAGGAAACAATTCTTCAGAGTGAATTATTACCTGGAAGGTCTTCTGGGTAGGCTAGGAGACAAAAACTAAATTTATTCAAGTACTGATGATTGGTGGAAGGTTGAGCTAAATGGGTCAATTGGCTCTCCTCATCTGGTTCTCGGTGAACTTAAGGCTTTTTGAGCGTCACATTGAAATATGAAATACAATTGGATATTTTCTACAGAAAGACCAGACACAGAACTTTACTCAAATATAGACAAAAGCAATGTGTAACCTTAAATGAATTGTCCAGCTTGTCAATCTCATCTGCCAACACTGACGGTGTGGTCTTTCAACACAAGTGGAAAGTTTGAATGGTTTCACAAAGCTATTTCACTAATGCACATTGTGTATAGGCAAGTACAAACATCACCAAATAAGTCTGCCATCAAAATCACTCTCCAATTGAATTTCACGCTTACGTGCTGATTATACATGTCCCATTACCAGATCGTTCCAGTATTTTCCAAACTTTACTGTAAACAAAAGTCACTTAATATTCTTTTGTATATACATTTATTAGAAAATCAATTGAAATAAAAAAAACTTCTAAAGAAACAAAGGACAGATGAAAGAGGGCCAGTACAACATGCCCACATGGAATTTATAAGTGGTTTAGAGCCCACTGGTTCATTCCATTTACAGCCCATGTACTGATTTTGCATTCAATTCTATGCCGTTTCTCTGACAGAAGGTTATAGTTTTTGTGAAAAGAGAGTAAAATGTTAAGCATTTGCCATCATTCCTGGCATGCATGTACAGAACTAGCTCCATATAAATGCAACTATCTGTGGAATTTGATTCTAGATTACAGCTTTATTTGCAAGAAAAAAAAGATTGTTCAAAATAACATTTCTTAGTGTCTATGAGAGATATTTTGTAGCAAAGGTCAAATATCCAGTATGACCTGCCATCTCTCTTAGAGGTGCACCACTTTTAAACTGGGTGGTTCCCTGTTGTGAATCAGTACAGCTGCTTCCTTTTGATTGGTTCTTCGTGTCAGCTGGTGTGTCCTGGTTATTTTTGTCTCCTGCACCAAGGTCAGGGAGCTGCAGACTCACAGTCCTCACATCATACACACGGAGAAGAATTTCAAATGTATTGATATCCATAAAGCCTTGCTCAGTCATAGCAAGGCAGGTGCGTTGCACTTGTTCAATACAAGGAGAGAAAGAACAGATCCTTCCACCTGCATAAAAAAATAAAAGATTAAAAATAGTTAAAACACAGCACATGTCCCATTTTACTCATTGCAGACAAAATTTACTCACTTTTCCCTATCAACCTTTGTTTTAAAGCTATCACACACACACACACATTTGATTTCTGTTCTTCAGCCTTTTTTCCATTCATTTCTAATTTGTTCTTTTCCTTTATTCCTCAATGTTTCTCTTCCCCATCCCCTTTCAACACTGTATCTTTAAATCATATTGACTGATTGCAATTATTTTATTCAACATGACCATGGTCAGTTGAGATTCTTCCCGTCCACACCCTCCTCCTGTGGTCTGAGGCGACAACCTGATATGATGGGAATGAATTGGAAATGCCTGAGTGCAACAGAAATCAAAGCAGTTTGTAAATTAGATGGTGACCTAGCATCTGGTTTGAACATGTGATTGGATTGAACAGAAATGGTGCAAAAAGGCCAGGAGTGACAATAAAATTAACTCACTATCTCATAGGGTTACATGGCAGACTTCACCATATTAAAAAAAATCCCAGATGTATTGGCATGTTAAAGCCTCCATGGTTGATAATTGTTTTCACAATGTCAGTCTCAAAAAGTGCTTTGGAAAAGGAACACGAGACAACTCCCCCCCCCCCCCCCCCCCCCCCAACACAAACACAGAAATTTGACCAAGAGCAGTTTTACTCATTAGGAACTTCAAGAATGTAGGACACAAATGGAAATTTACACAAAACTGAACGCGGTACTCCAGATGGGGTTGAACCAAGGCTCTGTACAACAGAAGCATCACTTTTATATTCCTACCGCTTTAAGACAAAGGCCAACATTCAATTAGCCTTTTTGATTACTTTTTGTACCTGTGCACATGGACACCCAAATCCATTTGCTTCTCCACAGCTCCTAGTCTCCCCCCACAGTGAAAATATTCAGATTTGTCTTTCAGATAACCTCACACTTCCCCACATTGAACTCCATTTGCCATAGTTTTTCCATGTCCCTTTGTAAATGCCTGCTCCCATGTACATAGCTTTGTGCCTCCTTCAGTGTCATCTGTAAACTTGGATAGACAACTCTCTATTCCTTCATCTAAGTCATTAATGTACATGGTGAAATATTGATTAAAGGTATTGCCAATAATAAATCTTTCCAGCCTACTTGTTGGAGCATTTCTATGTGGTCTGCTTTATCCTCGTTGTTTTTCCTATTTGCTTTACACAGTCCTGTGCAACAATCCAACATGTACCATTGTCACAACAGCATCTCATCTTTCATTTCGGCACTTTACAGCCTTCTGGACTCAACATCGAGTTCAACAATTTCAGACCATAACCTTTGCCCATATTTGTTCCCCTTTCCTCCCTTGTCTTTTTTTTACAAACCACCCCCCTTTTTTTCTCTTTCCCACGCAGCAGGTGATGATTCTGCCATTCACACCCCATCTAGACTTTTGTTTCCTAATTTGTGCCATTACCATCTCAATTTTTGCCCATCACCCCTTTTGGCTCTTAAATCACTCCTGCCTTCCCTATCACAGGCCTTCCCGTTTGTCCTTTCTTCTCCTCCCCCTTTCAGTGCCCCTGCACTTCCATAAGAATCTATTACATCCCGAACTTTTCCAGTTCTGAGGACGGGTCACAGACCCAAAACGTTAACTGTTTCTCTCCACAGATGCTGCCTGACCTGCTGAGATTTCTAGCATTTTCTGTTTTTATTATGTGCTATAGTCAATATGATTAAAAGAACATTATTTTCCCCCCAGGCTGCTAACATTTTATGTGAAATAAATATTCAGTTTAATGTTTCCTACTAAATAAATGTAATTTCTATATATGCTCCAGTTTTACATAAAAACATAAGAAATAGGAACAGGAGTAGGCCATACGGTCCCTCGAGCCTGCTCCGGCATTCAATAAGATCATGGCTGATCAGGTCATGGACTCAGCTCCACTTCCCCACCCGCTCCCCATAACCCCTTATCGATTAAGAAACTGTCTATTTCTGTCTTAAATTTATTCAATGTCCCAGCTTCCACAGCTCTTTGAGGCAGCGATTCCAGAGATTTACAACCCTCAGAAGAAATTTCGCCTCATCTCTGTTTTAAATGGGTGACCCCTTATTCTAAGATCATGCCCTCTAGTTCTAGTCTCCCCCATCAGTGGAAACATCTTCTCTGCATCCACCTTGTCAAGCACCCTCATAATCTTATACGTTTCGATAAGATCACCTCTCATTCTTCTGAATTCCAATGAGTAGAGGTACGACCTACTCAACCTTTCCTCATAAGTCAACCCCTCATCCCCGGAATCAACCAAGTGAACCTTCTCTGAACTGCCTCCAAAGTATATCCTTTCGTAAATATGGAAACCAAAACTGCACGCAGTATTCCAGGTGTGGCCTCACCAATACCTTATATAGCTGTAGCAAGACCTCCCTGATTTTATACTCCAACCCCTTTGCAATAAAGGCCAAGATACAATTTGCCTTCCTGATCACTTGCTGTACCTGCATACTATTCTTTTGCATTCATGCACAAGTACCCTCAGGTCCCATTGTACTACAGCACTTGGCAATCTTTCTCTATTTAAATAATAACTTGCTCTTTGATTTTTTCTGCCAAAGTGCATGACCTCACACTTTCTAACATTATACTCCATCTGCCAAATTTTTGCCCACTCACTTAGCCTGTCTATGTCCTTTTGCAGATTTTGTGTGTCCTCCTCACACATTGCTTTTCCTCCCATCTTTGTTTCATCAGCAAACTTGTCTACGTTACACTCAGTCCCTTCTTCCAAGTTGTTTATATGGATTGTAAATAGTTGGGTTCCCAGCACTGATCCCTGCGGCACCCCACTAGTTACTGGTTGCCAACCCAAGAATGAACCATTTATCCCCGACTCTCTGTTTTCTGTTAGTTAACCAATCCTCTATCCATGCTAATATATTACCCCCAACACCGTGAACTTTTATCTTGTGCATTAACCTTTTATGCAGCACCATGTCAAATGCCTCCTGGAAATCCAAATACACCACATCCACTGGTTCCCCTTTATCAACCCTGTTCCCCTTCATCCTCGAAGAACTCCAGCAAATTGGTCAAACATGACTTCCCCTTCATGTTGACTCTGCCTGACTGAATTTTGCTTTTTCAAATGTTCTGCTACTGCTTCTTTAATAATGGACTCCAACATTTTCCCAACCACAGATGTTAGGCTAACTGGTCTTTAGTTTTCTGCTTTTTGTCTGCCTCCTTTTTTTTAAAAATAGGGGCGTTACAT
Organism: Pristiophorus japonicus; assembly: GCF_044704955.1. Taxonomy (NCBI): domain Eukaryota; kingdom Metazoa; phylum Chordata; class Chondrichthyes; family Pristiophoridae; genus Pristiophorus; species Pristiophorus japonicus. The sequence goes on from NC_091980.1 coordinate 251,978,922, forward strand.
TTGCAGTTTTCCAATCTGCTGGGACCTCCCCAGAATCCAGGGAATTTTGGTAAATAACAACCAATTTTTAAGGCAGCAATAGTTCGTTAAGCAGGAAGAGTGCTAATCCCGCCTATAAGCCTCAAGATTCAATGTCTCTTAATGAACACAGGTTTAAATTTTTGCCTGCATTGGTGCAAAGTCACCCTTTCAAGATGACTGATAGTAGGAGATTACTCTCATTCATCCAAATCAGATCAAGGATTAATGCTAAGGACAGAACAAGAAGCAAATCCTAGTCTTGTGACTCAAATTTCCTTTGGATTGTTTATTCAAAAATAAATTTAATTTTACTAAACGTCAGTACCAGTCAGCAGGCAAATTGCAGCAGAAGGTTAATTAAGCAAAAGTTAAAATATTTATTATATTTGTAACCTTACAGAATTGCTCCAGGTTATTGTTTTAAAACCCATATTTTGGCCAGCCCAATAGAATTCAACAGCAACTGTAGAAAATACCTCCCTGTCGTCAGCTGCAATGCAGTCTTTACTCAAGCAATCACTTTAAATTACATCCAAAAATAGCCAGTATACTTCAGCCCACCGACCCGAATTAAAGAATCTGTTCTGGGAATTCCAAAGGATCTTAGTAATTTATTTTGACACAATTTATCAAGTGTCAGCTATTTACAACTATTGTATAATTCTGTTTGCTTAGATAATAGCAGTCACAATAACTATTCCCTTGTAAAAGCAATTAAGCACCAGATTCAAGTGACTTTTTCACTACCTCTGATTACAAAATATATAGCAAAAGGCAGCCAAATGGCATTCAGTGTAAATTCATACTTTAAATTCAGCCTCCAAAAATCATATCCTTCAAATCTGAAGTAATGCACAATTAAGGACTCTGGCAAACCACCTCCGGGAACTACCTCATCACCATCATAGGCAGTCCCTTGAAACGAGGATAACTTACTTCCACGCCAAAAAAGGAAGAGTTCACAGGTGTTTCAATTAAGGACCTAATATTCCAGATCCTGAACTACATCCTGAAGGGTGGAAGATGCCTGTGCATGGATTTTTTTGACTTGCGGTGGCCGTTGCACACCAGCCACCACATGGGCTTGACAGAGCTAGGTCTTGGTCCGGTGGCAAGGGTTATCCAAGACGACTGGACACCTACCCTCCCTACCAACTTGGACTCATGACCTGGATATTATACCCATTTATAGTTAATGGGTGGAAAACATAGCCCTGCAATCACTAAGTCTCTCTGAATTACTTATCTGGACACGCCATGAAAACCCACCAAATATCTTTCCCACAAATACAAGAAAAATGTCTGTTTGACTCTCCCCACCTCCAAAGAGGGATTCAAGGATGGCTACAATTCAAAGAAAAATAAATCCAACAATTAAAGAAAAAAGATACAAGTGCATTCAAATCAGAACCTGCTCAAACAAATGAGTGTTCAGACTTTCTCTTTCCATTCATTGGTTAATAACCAAAGTGTCCAATGGTGGTTCTTTAAATTTTAGCATTAAGGTTCAAAAGTAAACCGGAGATGAGTTTCAAAATGCAAAATCATCAGCCTTGCTTACAAATGCCTCTATGGTCTTGCTCCAACTTAGCACTGCCAACACCTCCATCCTTACATGCCAACTAATGCACCATCTCTACCCTCTTATCCATAACCCCTTTTTGGCATTCCTTACTTAGCAGCACAGCTTTCAGCCATCTGGGTCCTACCCTCTGGACCACACTCCTTAAAATTAAGAGCCTCTTCAATCTTTTTAACTGTGCTTGATGGACCAACTGGCCTTTTCTCAGTCTATGCTCTTCCTTCCTCATGCACCTCTCTGATTTTCTCTGGCAATTTTCAGCCCTTCTGAAGACATTGGTTCTTTGCTGTGATACAGTTCCATGGGTATCAGTAACCTTCCAGTACCTCTCCCAAGTGGTCATTATTCACATTGGAGTCTTGACAGGCAGATTGTGCTGGCAGGCAATTCAACAATAATGGGCATCACAAGAGCTCTATTTTGCCCTCACCCACTGCCCACACACATGCACTTCCAGTGAGGGTCACTGGCTAGAAATTAGGAGCAAGAATCCTGGGCAATTTCCCTCCCTAACCCAAGGGCAAAGAGCAATTGTAGGAACCTTATCACCATTCCAATCGAGATCATCCAACATATCTGGCTGAGACCAGTACTCCTCTAGCTCAAAGCAACACTATTGAAAATTGATAACTTGGTGATGGCTAGTTACATCACAACAAAAACTTGCATTTATATAGTGCCTTTAATGTAGCAAAATGTCCCAATGTGCCTCAAGAGCATTATCAAAATTTGACACCTAGCCACAGGAGATATCAGGACACTTAGTCAAAGAGGTAGGTTTTAAGGATCATCTTAAAAGGAGAGCAAGATAGAGAGGAGGAGAGGTTTAGGGAGGGAATTTCAAATCTTAGGAGCAAGGCAGCTGAAGGTACAGTCATCAATGGTGGAGTGATTAAAATTGGGGATATGCAAAATGCCAGAATTGGAGCAATGCAGAGATCTTGAAGACTTGTGGGACTGGAAGAGGTTACAGAGGTAGAGAGGGGGGAGGCCATGTAGGGATTTGAAAACTAGGATGAGAGTTTTAAAAGGTGAGGCGTTGCCGGACCAGGAGACAATGTAGGTCAGCAAACACAAGGGTAATGAATGAACAGGACTTGGTGAGAGTTAAGATATGGGCAGCAGAGCTTTGGATGAGCACAACTTTATGGAGGGTGGAAAATGGCAGGCTGACCAGGAGAGCATTGGAATCTCAATAGAAAATGTACATATCTTACTTATTTGGTTTCATCCACCTTGGAAAGCCAATGTTTTAAAGTTTGCAATAGTGGCACACACTTTCATTGCTAGCTTCTCATTTGTTTCCTGTACCTACCTTATGCAAGTCATTTTTTGTGTCAAATAAATATAGCAATTTCTATGTATATAAAACATTGGTTTCTTTACTCTCCCAACAGCCATAAATTGCCTGATGAGAAACCCATCAGCTCAGCCTCAATCATCCAGTTCTCATCGCACGTCAGTTTACACCAATAAAAATGTTTTTCACATTTGATACCAATGATAACTAATCATAAGTGGCATCGCAACACTTTTTCTTAAAAATTAGTTTTTGGTTCAACATTATGCGCATATTTATTCTGATCTGGCAAATTTTACAACTTCACCATCTTTGTATATTTTTGTGTAAAAGGTATTTTTGATGATAAAGCTTATAAATTGACAAGATTATTTCCTGTGACCCAAGAGACCAATCTCAGTATTCCAACACTATTTTGAATTTAGCTCTTCTAAAGAATCACAGTAATTTTTCAGAAATTGAAACAAACTCAGAAAAATAACTAAGCAGAACCTATTTTACAGCTCAAGATAAATAACAGTGAACACTGATCGAAGAATCTGGTTGCGAGTCTAACAGCTGTATCCAGTGCATTCAGCTGCTTCTTAATACCATGTGGAGTGAACTAAATTGGCTGGACACTTGCCGCCATGGGGACCTTGGGAGGAGGCAGAGTAGGATCGCCCACTCGTCACTTTTGGCTGAAGAATTTTTCAAACATTTTTAGCTTTGACTCTTGCACTCATGTACTGGACCCCACGATATTTGAGGATGGATATGTTCATGGAACCACCTTCTCCCATTGGCTACCTGACTATCCACCACTATTTTCAACTGATGTGTTAGGGCAACAGATCTTTGCTCGGATTTGCGGGACTGCTGAACTCTCTCTCTAGCCTGCTGCTTTTGGTGTTTGATATGTAGGTATCCTTGTGTAGTAACTTCACAAAGTTGGTGCCTCATTCTATGTTATGCTAGTACGGCTCCTGGCATACATAAGAACATAAGAAATAGGAACAGGTAGGCCATATGACCCCTTTAGCCTGCTCCGCCATTCACTAAGATCATGGCTGATCTGATCATGGACTCAGCTCCACTTCTCTGCCTGCTCCCCATAACCTCTTATCGATTAAGAAACTGTCTATTTCTGTCTTACATTTATTCAATGTCCCAGCTTCCACAGCTCTCTTAGGCGGCAAATTCCACAGATTCACAACCCTCAGAAGAAATTTCTTCTCATCTCTGTTTAAATGGGCGGCCCCTTAGTCTAAGATCGTACCCTCTAGTTCAAGTCTCCTCCATCAGTGGAAACATCCTCTCTGCATCCACCCTGTCAAGTCCCCTCATAATCTTACATGTCTCAATAAGATCATCTCTCATTCTTCTGAATTCCAATGTGTAGAGGCCCAACCTACTCAACCTTTCGTCATAAGTGAACCCCCTCATCCCTGGAATCAACCTAGTGAACCTTCTCTGAACTGCCTCCAAAGCAAGTATATCCTTTCGTAAATATGGAAACCAAAACTGCACGCAGTATTCCAGATGTGGCCTCACCAATACCTTATATAGCTGTAGTAAGATTTCCCTGCTTTTATACTCCATCCCCTTTGCAATAAAGGCCAAGATACCATTGGCTTCCTGATCACTTGCTGTACTTGCATACTATCCTTTTGTGTTTCATGCCCCCAGGTCCCACTGTACTGTGGCACTTTGGAATCTTTCTCCATTTAAATAATAACTTGCTCTTTGATTTTTTTTCTGCCAAAGTGCATGAACTCACACTTTCCAACATTATACTCCATCTGCCAAATTTTTGCCCACTCACTTAGCCTGTCTATGTCCTTTTGCAGATTTTTTATGTCCTCCTCACTCATTGCATTTCCTCCTATCTTTGTATTGTCAGCAAACTTGGCTACATTACATTCAGTCCCTTCTTCCAAGTCGTTATTATAGATTGTAAATAGTTGGGGTCCCAGCACTGATCCCTGCGGCACCCCACTAGTTACTGGTTGCCAACCCGAGAATGAACCATTTATCCTGACTCTCTGTTAGTTAGCCAATCCTCTCTCCATGCTAATATATTACTCCCAACCCCGTGAACTTTTATCTTGTGCAGTAACCTTTTATGTGGCACCTTGTCAAATGTCTCCTGGAAGTCCAAATACACCACATCCACTGGTTCCCCTTTATCCACCCTGTTCGTTACATCCTCAAAGAACTCCAGAAAATTTGTCAAACATGACTTCCCCTTCATAAATCCATGCTGGCTCTGCCTGACCGAATTTTGCTTTTCCAAATGTCCTGCTACTGCTTCTTTAATAATGGGCACCCAACATTTTCTCAACCACAGATTGTTATGTATTGAATAAAGAGTCTGACCAGATACTGTGAGCTCAAAGTATGGTGTGACCACAGTCCTTTATTACCGGTCTCCAGAGTGCCTCTCCAGCCTGTGAGGCCTCCTAATGTACAGGTGCTCCCAAGGAATTGTGGGATCCCTTGGGACTCCAGGGGATGAGCCCTCTGGTGGTTAAACAAGATATTTACAGGTTTACATATATAACAAACTAAAAGTCAATAGTGTAACTATTTACAATGTGAGTCGATCTGGGGGCTTTCCTTGCCCTTGTTGATCGTCTTGGTACAAATGCTGGTTTTGGTGAGTCATTTGTTGGGCTCTCGCTGGGCTACTGTGCAGCTGGCCTTGCTGGGCTGTCTGGCGTGATGAGTCCTGCTGGGCTGCTGCGGGTGATGCGTTCTGCTTCGTGGTCAACCGCTGGGTCGGTTGCCACTGGTGTTTGTGTGTTGGAGGGTCAAAAAAGGTAGAGTCTATTGTGGTTTGCTCTGGATAGTCCATGAATCTGAATTTGGTTTGGTCCAAGTGTTTACTGTAGGCGAGTCCATTTGAAAGTTTGACCAGAAACACCCTACTCCCCTCTTTGGCCATGACAGTGCCGGGAAGCCACTTGGGATCTTGTCCATAGTTCAATAAAAATACAGGATCATTAATCTCGATTTCGCGTGACACATTTGCGCGATCATGCAGCAGCAAAGACTGGCATTCGTGAGTTTGGTAAGTGGGTGAGTTCGGGCAAGTGGGGGTGGCAGGTGCTGTTTTGTCCTGTTTTCCTACCAGTGCTGACACTAGAACAGCTGATAAGGAGTGCGAGAGTAGGAGACTGAGGCCCAGAGACCAGCCGCAGACAAAGATAGAGGGGTGCGAAATCGAGAGGTGACGTCACAGCCAAGCTGGTAAGTGGTTGGCTGTTCGACTGGTAAGTATAACTCTCTTTTAGACTGACTTTTAGATTGGTTTAATTGGCAGCAAACTACTAAGTAGCTGTTTGGTGTTTAAGTAAATTTTAGTAAGTAAATTAATTTAAGGGTTAAGTCATGGCAGGAGAGCTTGGACCCGTGTCATGCTCCTCCTGTGCTATGTGGGAAGTCAGGGACACTGAAGTCCCTGACTACTATGTGCGGGAAGTGTGTCCAGCTGCAGCTCCTGACAGAACGCATGACGGCACTGGAGCTGCGGATGGACTCACCCTGGAGCAGGCGCGATGCTGAGAAAGTTGTGGATAGCACAGTTAGTGAGTTGGTCATACTGCAGGTAAAGGTTAGGACAGATAGTGAATGGGTGACCAAGAGACGAGGCAAGAGCAGGAAGGTAGTGCAGGAGTCCCCTGCAGTCATCTCCCTCCAAAACAGATATACCGTTTTGGATACTGTTGGGGGAGATGACTTACCAGGGGAAGACACCAGCAGCCAGGTTCATGGTACCATGGATGGCTCTGCTGCACAGAAAGGCGGGAAAAAGAGTGGGAGAGCTATAGTGCTAGGGGACTCTATTGTAAGGGGAATAGATAAGAGTTTCTGCGGCCGCAACCGAGACTCCAGGATGGTATGTTGCCTCCCTGGTGCAAGGGTCAAGGATGACTCGGAGCGGCTGCAGAGCATTCTGGAGAGGGAGGGTGAACAGCCAGTTGTTGTGGTACCTGTAGGTACCAACGATACAAGTAAGAAGCGGGAAGAGGTCCTACAAGCTGAATTTAGGGAGCTAGGAGTTAAATTAAAAAGTAGAACCTCAAAGATAGCAATCTTTGGATTGCTACCAGTGCCACATGCTAATCAGAGTAGAGGGAGCAGGTTAGTAAGAATAAATATGTGGCTTGAGCAGTGGTGCAAGAGGGAGGGATTCAAATTCCTGGGACATTGGAACCAGTTCTGGGGGAAGTGGGACCTGTACAAAAGGGACGGTCTGCACTTGGCAGGACTGGAACTGATGTCCTGGGGGTAACATTTGCTAATGCAGTTCGGGAGTGTTAATTTAAACTAATATGGCAGGGGGATGGGAACCTATGCAGCGAGACAGGGCGAAGTAATATGGAGTCAGAAACAGATGGTAGAAAGGTAAAAAGCAATAGTGGAAGGCCGAGTAAACAAAGGCAAGAAACAAAAAGGGCCACACTACATCATAATTCTAAAAGTACAAAGGGTGTTAAAAAAACAAGCCTGAAGACTTTTGTGTCTTAATGCAAGGAGTATCTGTAATAAGGTGGATGAATTAACTGTGTAAATAGATATGATGTGATTGGGATTACAGAGACGTGGCTCCAGGATGATCAGGGCTGGGAACTCAACATCCAAGGGTATTCAACATTCAGGAAGGATAGAATAAAAGGAAAAGGAGGTGGGGTAGCATTGCTGGTTAAAGAGGAGATTAATGCAATAGTTGGGAAGGACATTAGCTTGGATGATGTGGAATCTATATGGGTAGAGCTGCAGAACACCAAAGGGCAAAAAACATTAGTGGGAGTTGTGTACAGACCTCCAAACAATAGTAGTGATGTTGGGGAGGGCATCAAACAGGAAATTAGGGGTGCATGCAATAAAGGTGCAGCAGTTATCATGGATGACTTTAATATGCACGTAGATTGGGCTAACCAAACTGGAAGCAATACGGTGGAGGAGGATTTCCTGGAGTGCATAAGGAATTACAACATGCTGCGGTGCAGAGGGACCTGGGGGTCCTTGTGCATGAAACTCTTTTAGAGTCTACCTGCAAAAACATAAAACATTAAATCGTGCCACCCGACCTGGGTGACACACCAGACATTTACAAGGCCCAAATTCGTAGCCAATCGTTCCAATTCTTTGTCAAATCACAAACGCCAGAGGTCACCTTGCACACATCAAGGATCACTCTGCGCCAATGCTCTTAGCCAAAAGGCCTAGAGCCACTGCACCGTTCTGGAAGTACTGCAATTCCAGGTTCGTGCCATGGAGGTGGATGGGTCAGGTCCCCCACACACCACCGTGGAGGTGGATGGGTCAAGCCACCCCACCCACAGCCCAAAAAGTTAGTTTGCAGGTGCAGCAGGTAATCAGGAAGGCGAATGGAATGTTGGCCTTCACTGCGAGAGGGATGGAGTACAAAAGCAGGGAGGTCCTGCTGCAACTGTACAGGGTATTGGTGAGGCCGCACCTGGAGTACTGCGTGCAGTTTTGGTCACCTTACTTAAGGAAGGATATACCAGCTTTGGAAGGGGTACAGAGACGATTCACTAGGCTGATTCCGGAGATGAGGGGGTTACCTTATGATGATAGATTGAGTAGACTGGGTCTTTACTTGTTGGAGTTCAGAAGGATGAGGGGTGATCTTATAGAAACATTTAAAATAATGAAAGGGATAGACAAGATAGAGGCAGAGAGGTTGTTTTCACTGGTCGGGGAGACTAGAACTAGGGGGCGCAGCCTCAAAATACGGGGGAGCCAATTTAAAACCGAGTTGAGAAGTAATTTCTTCTCCCAGAGGGTTGTGAATCTGCGGAATTCTCTGCCCAAGGCAGCAGTTGAGGCTAGCTCATTGAATGTATTCAAATCACAGATAGATAGATTTTTAACCAATAAGGGAATTAAGGGTTATGGGGCGCGGGCGGGTAAGTGGAGCTGAGTCCATGGCCAGATCAGCCATGATCTTGTTGAATGGCGGAGCAGGCTCGAGGGGCTAGATGGCCTACTCCTGTTCCTAATTCTTATGTTCTTATGGTTTTCTAGACCAATATGTCGAGGAACCAACTAGGGGGGAGGCCATCTTAGACTGGGTGTTATGTAATGAGAGGGGATTAATTAGCAATCTCGTTGTGCGAGGCCCCTTGGGGAAGAGTGACCATAATATGGTGGAATTCTACATTAGGATGGAGAATGAAACAGTTAATTCAGAGACCATGGTCCAGAACTTAAAGAAGGGTAACTTTGAAGGTATGAGGCGCGAATTGTCTAGGATAGATTGGCGAATGATACTTAAGGGGTTGACAGTGGATGGGCAATGGCAGACATTTAGAGACCGCATGGATGAGCTACAACAATTGTACATCCCTGTCTGACATAAAAATAAAAAAGGGAAGGTGGCTCAACCGTGGCTTTCAAGGGAAATCAGGGATAGTATTAAAGCTAAGGAAGTGGCATACAAATTGGCCAGAAATAGCAGCGAACCCGGGGACTGGGAGAAATTTAGAACTCAGCAGAGGAGAACAAAGGGTTTGATTAGGGCAGGGAAAATAGAGTACGAGAGGAAGCTTGCAGGGAACATTAAAACGGACTGTAAAAGCTTCTATAGATATGTAAAGAGAAAAAGGTTAGTAAAGACAAATGTCGGCCCCCTGCAGTCAGAATCAAGGGAAGTCATAATGGGGAACAAAGAAATGGCAGACCAATTGAACAAGTACTTTGGTTCGGTATTCACTAAGGAGGACACAGACAACCTTCCGGATATAAAAGGGGTTAGAGGGTCTAGTAAGAAGGAGGAACTGAGGGAAATCCTTATTAGTTGGGAAATTGTGTTGGGGAAATTGATGGGATTGAAGGCCGATAAATCCCCAGGGCCTGATGGACTGCATCCCAGAGTACTTAAAGAGGTGGCCTTGGAAACAGCGAATGCATTGACAGTCATTTTCCAACATTCCATAGACTCTGGATCAGTTCCTGTGGAGTGGAGGGTAGCCAATGTAGCCCCACTTTTTAAAAAAGGAGGGAGAGAGAAAACAAGGAATTATAGACCGGTTAGCCTGACATCAGTAGTGGGTAAAAGGATGTCATAGCAGCGCATTTGGAAAGAGGTGACATGATAGGTCCAAGTCAGCATGGATTTGTGAAAGAGAAATCATGCTTGACAAATCTTCTGGAATTTTTTGAGGATGTTTCCAGCAGAGTGGACAAGGGAGAACCAGTTGATGTGGTGTATTTGGACTTTCAGAAGGCTTTCGACAAAGTCCCACACAAGAGATTAATGTGCAAAGTTAAAGCACATGGGGATTGGGGGTAGTGTGCTGACGTGGATTGAGAGGTTGGCAGACAGGAAGCAAAGAGTAGGACTAAATGGGTACTTTTCAGAATGGCAGGCAGTGACTAGTGGGGTACTGCAAGGTTCTGTGCTGGGGCCCCAGCTGTTTACATTAATGATTTAGACGAGGGGATTAAATGTAGTATCTCCAAATTTGCGGATGACACTAAATGGGGTGGCAGTGTGAGCTGTGAGGAGGATGCTGTGAGGCTGCAGAGTGACTTGGATAGGTTAGGTGAGAGGGCAAATGCATGGCTGATGAAGTATAATGTGGATAAATGTGAGGTTATCCACTTTGGTTGTAAAAACTGAGACACAGACTATTATCTGAATGGTGACAGATTAGGAAAAGGGAAGGTGCAACGAGACCTGGGTGTCATGGTACATCAGTCATTGAAGGTTGGCATGCAGGTACAGCAGGCGGTTAAGAAAGCAAATGGCATGTTGGCGTTCATGGAGAGAGGATTTGAGTACAGGGGCAGGGAGGTGTTACTACAGTTGTACAGGGTCTTGGTGAGGCCACACCTGGAGTATTGTGTACAGTTTTGGTCTCCTAACTTGAGGAAGGACATTCTTGCTATTGAGGGAGTGCAGCGAAGGTTCACCAGACTGATTCCCGGGATGGCGGGACTGACCTATCAAGAAAGACTGGATCAACTGGGCTTGTAGTCACTGGAGTTCAGAAGAATGCGAGGGGATCTCATAGAAACGTTTAAAATTCTAAAGCGTTTAGACAGGTTAGATGCAGGAAGAATGTTCCCAATGTTGAGGAAGTCCAGAACCAAGGGTCACAGTCTAAGGATAAGGGGTAAGCCATTTAGGACTGAGATGAGGAGAAACTTCTTCACCCAGAGTGGTGAACTTGTGGAATTCTCTACCACAGAAAGTTGTTGAGGCCAATTCACTAAATACATTCAAGAAGGAGTTAGATGTAGTCCTTATACTAGGGGGATCAAGGGGTATGGCGAGAAAGCAGGAATGGGGTACTGAAGTTGCATGTTCAGCCATGAACTCATTGAATGGCGGTGCAGGCTCGAAGGGCCGAATGGCCTACTCCTGCACCTATTTTCTATGTTATGTATTCTGTTGAAGCCGCCTGCTCTCTACCTGTTCATGTAATTCAGGGTAGACTAACGAGAGCCTTGTCTTAAGTGCCTTTTTCATGAGCAGTTCAGTGGGGGGAACCCCAGTGAGCGAGTGGGGTCTTGTGTGGTAACTAAGCAGGACTCGGGATAGGTGAATCTGCAGTGAGCCTTCAGTTACCTTCTTCAAGCTCTGCTTGATTGTTTGCACTGCTCTCTTTGCCTGACCATTGGACGCTGGTTTAAACGGGGCAGATGTGACATGTTTGATCCCATTACGGGTCATGAACTCTTTGAACTCGGCACTGATGAAGCACGGCCCATTGTCACTCACAAGGACATTAGGCAGGCCGTGCGTGGCAAACATGGCCCACAGGCTTTCAATGGTAGCAGCGGACGTGCTTGCCGACATTATCTCACATTCAATGCATTTGGAGTATGCATCTACAACCACTAGGAACATTTTTCCCAGGAACGGGCCTGCATAGTCGACATGGACCCTAGACCACGGTTTGGAGGGCCAAGGCCATAAACTTAGTGGCACCTCCCTGGGTGCATTGTTTAACTGTGAACATGTTGTGCACGCAGGACTCTAAGTCTGCAACGATACCGGGCCACCACACATGGGATCTGGCTATCGGTTTCATCATTACTGGGTGGGCACTGTGGAGATCATGAATGAAAGTGTCCCTGCCCTTTTTTGGTACCACTACCTGATTACCCCACAGAAGGCAGTCTGCCTGTATAGACATTTCATCTTTGCGCTACTGGTACGGCTTTATTTCTTCCTGCATTTCTAACGGGACATTAGACCAACTCCCGTGGAGCACACAGCTTTTTACTAAGGACAGTAAGGGGTCCTGGCTCGTCCAGGTTCTAAACTGTCGGGCGGTGTCAGGTGATTATTCACTTTCGAATGCTTCCATTACCATAACTAAATCTGCGGGTTGTGAGCGTTTTAACCTGAGCCCCACGCGATTAAGCCGACTAAGAACCTCCTCCAGGTTCTGCAGATGCTCGACAGTGTTCTGACCTGTAACCAAGATGTCTTCCTGGAAGACCACCAACTTTCCATGTAAGCTTTCCATGTTCCTCTGGAATATCGCCGCAGCTGATCGAATCCCAAATGGGCATCTGTTGTAAATAAAGAGACCTTTGTGCGTGTTGATGCAGGTGAGGCCCTTCGATGATTCCTCCAGCTCCTGTGTCATGAAGGCCGAGGTCAAGTCCAGCTTCATAAACGTTTTTCCTCCCACCAGCGTCGCAAATAGGTCGTCTGCTTTTGGTAGTGGGTATTGATCCTGCAGGGAGAAACGATTGATTGTAATCACCACAGATTCTAAGTAACTGACGGTGCCATCTTCCTTGAGGACTGGAACAAATGGACTGGCCTATTCGTTGAATTCGATCAGCGAAATGAAGCCCTCTCGTTGCAGCTGGTCCAGCTCGATTCCCACCCTCTCTCTATCATGTACGGTACTGCTCTCGCCTTGTGATGGATGGGTTGCGCCCCCGGAATCAGGTGGATCTGCACTTTTGCTCCTTGGAACTTCCCGATGCCTGGTTCGAACAGCGAGGGGAACTTGTTTAGGACCTGGGCACATGAAGTGTCATCGACGGACGAGCGCGTCCCAGTTCCAGCGTATCTTCCCCAGCCAGCTCCTGCCAAGCAGCGTGGGGCCATCGCCCGGTACCACCCAGAGTGGTAACTTGTGCACCGTTCCATCGTAGGAGACCTTTACAGTAGTGCTGCCGATTACGGGAATCTGTTCCTTTGTGTACATTCTCAGTTTAGTACGATTGGGAGTCAGGACTGGCCTTGAGGCCTTGCTGCACCACAATTTGTCAAAAGTCTTTTTGCTCATTATGGACTGGCTCACGTCCGTGTCCAGCTCCGTTGACACCAGGAGTCCATTTAATTCAACCTTCAGCATTATCGGGGGACACTTTGTGGTAAATCTGTGTGCCCCACATACCTCTGCCTCCTCGGTCTGAGGCTCTGGTTCATCGTGATCCGCTGTGGATCTGTCCTCCTCTGCAACATGGCGATTTGCAGCTCACCTGCACATACGTTGGAAGTGTCCCATTGTTCCATAGCCCTTGCAAACGTATCCTTTGAAGCAGCATGAATGGAAACGATGATCACCCCTGCAGCGCCAACGTGTTAATGACCTTGCATTCACCGCCCTTGATGGTGTACTCTGAGTCATCTGTGGACGTGCAACTGCAGGCATGTGAGGCCTGGCCTGTACATTACGATTCGAAAACAACAGTACTTTGTTCACAGTACTTGCAGCAGCACTCGTGTGCTGAGAGATTTGTTTAGTATTGTCACTGGTGGCGATGAACGCCTGGGATATCGCTATGGCTTTACTCAAGGTTGGGGTCTCTACAATTAAAAGTTTGCGAGGTATTACTTCATGGCCAATGCCAAGTACAAAGAAGTCCCTGAGCATGTGCTCCAAGTGTCCTTCAAATTTGCAATGTCCTGCAAGGCGTCTTAGCTCGCCGATATAGCTCGCCACTTCCTGGCCTTCAGACCTCTTGTACATGTAGAACCGGTACCTCGCCATCAGAACGCTTTCCTTCGGGTTTAGATGCTCCCGGACCAGTGTGCACAAATCATCATATGACTTGTGTGTGGGTTTCGCTGGAGCAAGCAGATTTTTCATGAGGCCATACGTTGGTGCCCCGCAAACGGAGGAGGAGGATCGCCCTTCGTTTGGCAGCGTTCACTTCTCCTTTCAGCTCGTTGGCCACGAAGTATTGGTCGAGTCGCTCCACGAAGGTTTCCCAATCATCTCCCTCCGAAAATTTCTCCAGGATGCCCACTGTTCTCTGCATCGTTGCGGTGGGGTTCGTCATCTGTATCTCGTCACCAGTTGTTATGTATTGAATAAAGAGTCTGACCAGATACTGAGAGCTCAAAGTACGGTGTGACTGAAGTCCTTTTTACAGATCTCCAGAGTGCCTCTCTAGCCTGTGAGACCTCCTTATGTACAGGTGCTCCCAAGGGATTGTGGGATCTCTTGGGATTCCAGGGGATGAGCACTCTGGTCGTTAAACAAGGTTCTTACAGGTTTACATATATAACACAGATGTTACCTTTCTACACTCTCCACTGAACCAGGGTTAGTCTTCTGGCTTGATAATGATGGAGGAATGTGCATGTGCCAGGCCATGTGGTTACAGACAATTCTGCTGTTGCTAATGGCCTGCAGCATTTCATGGATGCCCAGTTTTGGACTGCTACATCTATCCTTAGTTCATCCCACTTAGCAAGGCAATACTACACGATAGAGGGTGCCCTCACTGTCGAGACGAGACGCTGGCCCGGATTTTGTGGCGCTGATGACCGCTCCGCAAATTCCGTGTTTCTGCATGTGCCGAGCGGGCATAAAAAGCCAGAACTTGTGATCTGTCAAAGTTTGCATTGGCAGATCGTCCGTATGTGCCGCAAAAACACATTCGCTGACACAGAGCTGGGCTATTTGCACAACTACTGCCCAAGAAATGCCCACAAAACCCTTACACCTGGTAAGAGCATAGGCCCTGCTTTTACCAGCACAAGGGTTAAATTAAATTAAAACATACAAAAACATTGAAAATAAATTTTTGTAAATTTTAGTCTGCATTAAAATGTTTAAACTTATTTTTCAATGAATTAAAATTTTATTTTAAATCTTTAATTAAAGAGACTTTTAATTAATTTTGAACATGGGAACATTTTTTATTTCAGTTGTGTTAATTACTTATTTGGGGATTTCTCATAAGCGTATAGGAATCCCCCCTTTCTAATTGGTTGATCTGGCCCACATGATCTCAGGGAGGCTTCCGAACCACCTTCGTCCCTGGGATCCGTGGGCCTTTACACATGTGTACGTCTGCAGGCCCAGGACCCGAAGACTCCGAAGCCCGGGAGCCAGCAGGTACTTTCGTTTTTTTTCCGGTTCTAAGGCGTACTCTGGAAGTACGCCACCAACCATAAGTTTCGGCCCATTGTTTTCATAAAGGACTGTGCAGTGGTCCATTCTACCA
The DNA here is from genome assembly GCF_044704955.1 of Pristiophorus japonicus. Classification (NCBI taxonomy): domain Eukaryota; kingdom Metazoa; phylum Chordata; class Chondrichthyes; family Pristiophoridae; genus Pristiophorus; species Pristiophorus japonicus. The sequence continues at coordinate 251,994,266 of NC_091980.1, forward strand.
ATGTTATCATGGACATCGTGAAGGGGCTGGGGAGGAGGGGGATACATCCTGAACTGGAACCGAGTATAAAGAAGGCAACTAAGTTGATCAATGGATTTAGGCATCTGAGATCTGAGGAAAGACTAAAAGGTACTAGGCATGTTTATGTTGGGAAAGAGGCATCTTAGGGGTGATCTTATTAGGGATTAGAGATCTCAGGAATAGGTAAACTGGAATAATGTTTGGCATTAACACAAGCTCTATGACAAGGGGAGACAGATTCTAACAGACAAGTAAAAGTTGAAACTCAGTTAAGATACAATTTTCTTATGCGAAGGATGGTAAAACTATGGAATAGCCTATCCAGGAGTGTGAGAGCAGTATGTCTGCAGGACAGTAAAATCATGAGACAAGCTTGCAAAGTTTACATTCCAGTCAACTCAAACTTAAAATGATTTAAACCAACTCTCCTACTTTTGTTTATGGAAAACGTCTTTGTACCAATTTACCAACATTTAAGGAATCACAGCTGCATGAGAATCCATTTATGTAATAGCATTAGACACAAACAAGCTGCTTGGAACTAGCGAGTTCATATACAGTAATAAGAATATTTACAACAGCCCTGATTATATCAAGAACTGGGGGAGGGGAAGAAGAGGGAGTAAAGGGGGGGGGGGGTGAGTATCAGAAGGAGAAAGAAAGAATCAAAGAAAGACTTGCATTTATATAGCGTCTTTCATGATCTCAGAATGTCCAAAAGCACTTTACAACCACTGAAGTACTTTTGGTGTAGTCACTATTGTAATGCAGGAAATGGGAGGGGGGGGGTGCAAAAGAGAGGGGCAATGCACTAGAGACACAGATAGTCAGACAGAGAGCACAAACGAAAAGCGAGAGCATGTGGAAGAGGGAGAAAAAAATAATCTGGAGCTGGTTTTTAAACCTGACTTCTGATCCATCACTAAGACACCTCCATTTCTGGAGCACTGTTCATTTCTACCAGTAATCTACCCTCTGATCACCTCAACAAATTTCTTAATTGCTCTCCAGAAATTCCTGATATGAAATATTGGTAACTTCAGCTAATCCAGATCTCTGTAACCCAGGCCCTGTCTCACACACTCATTATCCCCATTCGAGCCAAACTCCACTGGACCCCTCATCAGTGAATCAATCACACCACTCCATGCGAGAAATAATCTCCAGCTCCATGGATCAATGTATGTCCTTTGTTCCTCCAATTCTGAATGGCTTGCTGCCTCTTGTTCTGCTTCCTAAAAAAACTTAGGCCTCAACTGTGCCTTTGGTTTCTACCCCAAAATGTCTTCACTTCCTGCTCAGTGTCTGCATCGTCACAGACATAGTCCATGTGACAAGCGCAATGCTAGTTATTAATGCAAAGATTCTTTAGTAAGGTGATCACAGGCGAGCATTAAGCTTCTCAGATCTTTATAACATACACACTTTATAATATTGCCGAGAGAGTGAACAACAGCGAACACAAAACAATGGGAGGAAACAGCATAATATTGTCAATGTGAAGAAACTTAATGGCACCAAATTACCAATAAAAAGCCAATAGAAACCTGTAGAACATCAATACCATACTAAATTTCTGGATCATTTTTGACAGCCACAAGGAACATCGTGGACAAATATATTTTAAGCATTAAATTACTGTGTTAAAACAGCTTACCAATAAGAATAATGGAATTCATGCGAAATATTTATAACTTAGCCATGGTACTAAATATTAAATGCCTGGTTGTCCTGTTGATATGATCAAGACATTTATTTAAAAAGCATGGTACATGTAAAATTGAGGAGAAACGAAAATAGGGAAAGGGGTGAAAGAACACAACTACAACAGGGATTAGATAATAAAACAATTGGCCATTGTATTTTTGAAGTTAGTATCACTGTATTGTAATTGTTAAATAGTAATCATTTTGAAAGATAATCATTCTATCTTTGATTCTCTAACCTTCCATCTTCAGAGCGGTTTTTGCATATCTTACAGCCTCCCAAGGTGATGGTATGTCCAGAAATACAGCATTTGCAACATTGACAACTCCAAAACCTTCCTTACAAACATCTTGGTTTTTCACTGTGACCAAATGATCTATCTTATGATCACAAAACTCCTCTTCAGCTTTCTCTGCTCGTTGTTTATGAAACTCCACGGTGTACAGCCGTCCCGTTGGTGCAATGGTCCGAATGATAGCATGAGAAAGAGAACCACTTCCTGTACCTACAATATAAAGAAAAAGATGGTTTTGTTTTTAATCTAAAAATAGTTTATTTCACGTAATGAAAAATACTTTTCAGGGTGGAATAATGGACACCTTACAGCACGTAGGGGACGAAAGGCAGAGTCAATGGGCATGTCTTGAGGTTTTTGTAGATGGGGAGAGGATTGGCAAGGTGAAGAGGTTCAGGAAGAGAATTCAAGATATGGTAAGGATACAATGGCTTATGGTTCTGCCTTTGTCTATTCCATTTTAATAAAAATATTTGAATGTCAAACCTGCATAGGATGATGAAAATTATACAAAAAATATTTCTCAGTGCACAAGTTGCAGCTGTATCAATAAAAGGAATTTGGGTTGCTTAGTTCAATCATGCTGAGGTGAGCACACTTGTACCACCACCTTCTCAGATCAACTCTGGATGGGCAACAAATGCAGTGGCGACCCTCATCTGTTCGGGTTAAACTCAAAAGAAAACTTCAAGAATAGTATCTCATCTTTTTATGGGCACTCTGGACTGAACAGTGACCCTAATAACTATTTCTTGACAGCAAAGGGTGCTGGTAAGGGGGTTTGTGAACCCAGTGACTGGGATGGGGAGAGAGGCAAGGTTAACATTTTAGGTGTAGATTTCTAGAACAGAGTTTTGACTGGGAAGGGTGAGGGGTACTTTGTGCAATGATATTGGCCTGTCTTTTTCTCCTTGTGAAACTGACATTCACACTGTGCTTCCAACATTTCAGTTTTAATTTTAGACCTGCGACTATAGGCTTTTATGTTTCCCCATCCCACAATTTCTTCCATTCTCTCACCATTTTCCTTGGTCAGGCCTCTCACTGTCTTAGCTATTTATGAGTTAATTCCTATTTTTTTAGATGATCACCAAGATGATCTTTTATTATGTAAATTACGTGCTTTTCATTTAAGCAGGGTGCAGGTCATTGAGCTCATTAACTTCTGCTCATGGTTGGAGTATCTGTTTTCCTTCTGCTCCTCCACCGCCCCCCCCCCCCCCGATTCTACTAAAATGTTTATTTATCTTTCAGTTCTGAAGAAGATTTTACCTGAAATTTTAGTCTTTTTTCTCTAAAGATGCAACCTGCTGGATATTTTCACCCATTTCTCTATTCCTTGAATCTCATGTGGCCATTATTTTTGGGATAAAATTAATTACTTTTAAGTGTGATAATATTCGATAGGCAAACTGGTAAATACCGTAACCATACGGGGGAGGGAGACCTTGTAGCAACAGGATGTGCTGAAATTTGGTAAAAGTGGGCCTTTGCGGCTGCCTGCCGACCTTAGTATATCTGCCAAGTTTACTTTGGAATTGTCACTGGCGGTGTTTCAGAAGCCAGCAGCAGCCTGAGCTCCCCACGAAATACAATTTAAAACAAAATGCAGACTGAACACGGCGGGGTGAGGGGGGGAGGAGAGGGGGCTTTGCTCAAGCTATTAAAGCTGAGACACTAATCATGAAGTAGTAGCAGCAGGTGCAGAATACACTTTTTCCCACTAATGTTACAGCTCTCAGAAATCCCATTTGTGCTCAGTTGTGTCCAGTGGACCTCAAGTTAAGACTCTTTGTTCTCCCTATTGCCAAGAATACAATGTTGATTCGCAGCCTACTATTGAAATGTAAATCAGTGCATGAATGAAGTTCAAGACTATTGCAGATGTTTGAAGTTTCAGCAAAAATAGTCCATTCAGACGCAAATTGGAAATGTACCACAGGAACTGTGCAACTATTCTTGTAGTTAAACTGAGCATTATACTGTCACAAATCCAGATGCATACTTTGATAGTGCATTTGAATAATTATTCATAAACAATCTAATTAGCACTCCAGTGGGTCTGAAGCACTTGTGCAATTTTTACAATTAACTAAAAAACACTTAGTTTGTACAAATATACATAATGTTTCAGCAAAATGCACATCTGTGCAATACAGCAAACTGCTGGCATTCTAGATATGTATAAATTATCATTGATTCCAAATTTACTCCTTGCAGTCATAAATGATCCAGTTATATGCGTTGTTTTTCATATGCACCACGACATAACAGGATTAAGCAAGGCACATCAAAATAAAACTTGCAGTTAAACATTAAGTAGCTCCTACAAATTCAAAATTAAAAAAAAGTCATACTCAACCTCACAAAAATTCAGTTTATATTAATCCATAACAAATTTCAAAATCAACTCTAAATCTCATCCCAATGCTCATCCTTGTTTATATTCATTTACTAAGTCAGCTGCTCCTGAAAGCACCATCTGGGAGCACCACTTGAGCATCGCTCCAGCAGGATCACATGATCAAGCTAAAAAAAACCTCTGACATCATGCCTGCTTGCATATGCTCACATAATCAACCAACCTTAAGCACAAGACTTTTTCTCCCTAATCCTGTTACCAAAGGCCATGAAACAAAAGCAATTCTACAGACAGATACAGTTATACAATTGCCACTTGGAGATTTTAATGGTCTTGCATTTAGACCTGTAAATTCTGTACTGGAATAGACTGTCACTTGATGAAAGGACAAAGCTGAATGCTTTAACTTCATCTCTGCACCTATTCAGAACAATGTGTGGTGAAATTCACCAAGAGCCATGATGATTGAGATATTTTTGAATATCTGCTGTGTGTAGTTTTGAATTTAAAATAGAATCCATTTGCCAATGCCATTAGAATTATTTTTAAATAGTTATTTTCTAATTAAATCTAGTTAGCAAATTAGACCGCCAGATTCTAATGTTTCTTAAATGTTATACACAAATTTAATTTGAGTTACATTGTTGACAAATTAAAAGGTTATTTCTCTTTTGTTCATAATCTATCCTCGTTTATAAAAAACAAGTGAACACAGAACCACCCTCGAGTCAGCTGCTCACAGAACCATGAATGTTGCCTCCTCCAAATTCTCTCCAAGAAAATGCTTTCCCTTCCACTCAGTGTCTCATCCCGATCATCTGGTTGCGATCCTAAACTCAGCATGTGATAAATATTTGATGACTGAACGATCATCCCATGGTTTTAAGAGGAAAGTGGATTAATTGTTAATGACGGTGATAATTATTGCAATGCTTTGGGGGGCGGGGGGGTGGCGGCGGCGGGGAGAAAGAGTGGAGCAGTGGTATTAGTTATGAATTCCTCTAGTAGAGGGTAGGCTTGGACACAATGGACTGAATTGAATGGCCTCCTATTGTGCTATAAACCTCCATGGTTTTAAAGGCATAATGCACTGGCCTACCAACACACTATCTCACTGGTCCACTATATCTTTTCACTGGGGAAGAAGAGGGCGAAAGAAGTGTTTTGTATTTTTGCTTTACTTAAAACGGTTTAAAAATAGATGTCTCCCTGCAACATAAAATATGTAGAACTTCTGCATTTCCAAACAATAAAACCAGAAGTAAACTGTGGTTCATTCTCCAGCAACAGAAGTCAGCTAACAATCTCTCCAACTAGTAACTAGCTGCTTTTAGGCACGTAGAAAACAACTATTTTTAAACTGTTTTAAGTGAAGTAATGAAAGTAAACTAGTCCAACAAACTACAAAAGTATGAGCATTCTTCTGTTATTCCACTTTAATACTGCAAAGGATTCTATTTGCAAAGTGGGGAAAACATCACAGCAATCCAAGTAGATACGAAAATCAAAGATTTATGCATGCATATTCAAAATTAACACGTGGAGTGTAGCTCATCAGCCTTGGACTGCCTGTGTCTTTAATACAAAATTTAAGGAGCTGACAAGTCCCCTGGACCCGAAGGCTTACATCCTAGGATCTTAAGAGTAGCTGCAGAGATAGTGGATGCATTGGTTGTAATCTACCAAAATTCCCTGGATTCTGGGGCAGTCCCAGCGGATTGGAAAACCGCAAATGTAACGCCCCTATCTTAAAAAAGGAGGCAGACAAAAATAAGGAAACTATGGACCAGTTAGCCTCACATCTGTCGTTGGGAAAATGCTGGAGTCCTTTATTAAGGAAGCAGTAGCGGTACATTTGGAAAAGCATAATTCAATCAGAGTCAGCATGGTTTTATAAAAGGGAAATCATGTTTGACAAATTTGCTAGAGTTCTTTGAGGATGTAACGAGCAGGGTGGATAAGGGGGAACCAATGGATGTGCTCTATTTGGATTTCCAGAAGGCATTCGATAAGGTGCAACATAAAAGGTTACTGCACAAGATAAAAGTTCACGGGGTTGGGGGTAATATGGATTGAGGATTGGCGAAGTAACAGAAAACAGAGTCCGGCTGGCAAACAGTGACTAGTGGGGTGCCGCAAGGATCGGTGCTGGGTCCTCAACTATTTACAAACTATATTAATGACTTGGATGAAGGGATCAAGTATAATGAAGTCAAACTTGCTGAAGATACAAAGATGGGTGGGAAAGCAAATTGTGAGGAGGACACAAAAAATCTGCAAAGGGATATAGCCAGGCTAAATGAGTGGGCAAAAATTTGGCAGATGGAGTATAATGTGGGAAAATGTGAGGTTATCCACTTTGGCAGAAAAAATAGAAAAGCAAATTATAATTGAAATGGAGAAAAATTGCAAAGTGCTGCAGTACAGAGGGACCTGGGAGGGTACAGCAAGTAATCAGGAAGGAAAATGGAATGTTGGTCTTTATTGCAAGGGGGATAGAGTATAAAAGCAGAGAAGTCCTGCTACTATTGTACAGAGTATTGGTGAAGCCACACCTAGAGTACTGCGTACAGTTTTGGTCTCCATAAATAAGGAAGGATATACTTGCATTGGGGGCTGTTCAGAGAAGGTTCACTAGGTTGATTCCGGAGATGAGGGGGTTGACTTATGAAGATAGGTTGAGGAGGTTGGGCCTATACACATTGGAGTTCAGAAGAATGAGAGGTGATCTTGTTGAAACATATAAGATAATGATGGGGCTCGATAAGGTAGATGCAGGGAGGATATTTCCACTCATAGGGGAAACTAAAACTAGGGGAAACTAAAACTAGGGGACCATCAGCTCAGAATAAGAGGCCGCCCAATTAAGGCTGAGTTGAGGAGGAATTTCTTCTCTGAGGGTTGTAAATCTATGGAATTCTCTGCCCCAGAGAGCTGTGGCGGCTGGGTCATTGAATATATTTAAGGCAGAGATAAACAGATTTTTGAGTGATAAGGGAATAAAGGGTTCTGGGGAGCGGGCAGGGAGCGTGCATGAATCCCAAAAAGTTAGTTTGCAGGTGCAGCAGGTAATCAGGAAGGCGAATGGAATGTTGGCCTTCATTGCGAGAGGGATGGAGTACAAAAGCAGGGAGGTCCTTCTGCGACTGTATGGGGTATTGGTGAGGCCGCAGCTGGAGTACTGCATGCAGTTTTGGTCACCTTACTTAAGGAAGGAAATACTAGCTTTGGAGGGGGTACAGAGACGATTCACGAGGCTGATTCCGGAGATGAGGGGGTTACCTTATGATGATAGATTGAGTAGACTGGGTCTTTACTCGTTGGAATTCAGAAGGATGAGGGGTGATCTTATAGAAACATTTAAAATAATGAAAGGGATAGACAAGATAGAGGCAGAGAGGTTGTTTCCACTGGTCGGGGAGACTAGAACTAGGGGGCACAGCCTCAAAATACGGGGGAGCCAATTTAAAACCGAGTTGAGAAGGAATTTCTTCTCCCAGAGGGTTGTGAATCTGTGGAATTCTCTGCCCAAGGAAGAGGCTAGCTCATTGAATGTATTCAAGTCACAGATAGATAGATTTTTAACCAATAAGGGAATTAAGGGTTATGGGAAGCGGGCGGGTAAGTGGAGCTGAGTCCACGACCAGATCAGCCATAATCTTAAATGGCGGAGCAGGCTCGAGGGGCTAGATGGCCTACTCCTGTTCCTAATTCTTATGTTCTTATAAGTGGAGCTGAGTCCATGATCAGATCAGCCATGATCTTATTAGATGGTGGAGCAGGCTCGAGGGGCTAGGTGGCCTACTTCTGCTCCATTTCTTATATTCTTATGACAGGAAAATGGTGCAACTGAAAGCACAGCAGGTTACCAGATCTAGCTTTCAAAGTTAAAGAAAAATATTTTTTATTTTTAAAACTGATCTTTGGGTCTTTGAACCAGCTATTTCTAGACAATAGTTAAGGCTCCAAATGCTACCCAATCTGCATTTGACCATTTTATAATTTAGTTTTGGCATCAGGTTGTGTTTATGGGGACACTCCATCGATGTTAAAAGCCGAATCCAGTACAGGTTATTTGGAGTGTGGTTCAAGCTGGTGGACCACCACCACCACCTTCGAGGGGGACTCAGGATGCACAATAAATGCAGCCTTGTCAGCATTGCTCACAACATTGCCATATACTAAAAGCACCAAAGTCAGGAAAACCAGTTTTGAATGTTATATATTTTTCTTATTGAGGATGAATTGCTCACTGTACAAAGCTATCTACCTATGCAATTACTCCAGATGTAGAAAGCTAGATGAGTCTGTCAAACAGACAGAGACCAGTGTCGGCTTCATAGAGCAGATCAGGGAGGCTTTGATCAATATTGATCAGGTCCGTGGGTCAATTTACAACATCACTATAGAACTGCAGGAGCCATGTAAAGTGAAGACAATTACTAACTTGATGTCTGCCATTAATAAAATGGTTATGTAAGTACTGTTGTTGTTTAACAGGTGGTGGAACTTTGCCTATAGGGAAACATTCAGTAGAATATAACAAATAATCCCAATGGTGTTCTGATGAATAGCACTAGTTCAGCACCTAGGGGATGAACAGTACAATCATTAAGCATCAAGCTCTGCAGAAGAGAAACCAAACCCAATTGGGTATAATTGTAAGCAAGCCTGAGACTTGGATAAGCCATGACAGAAGAGAAAACACAAATCCACAACGCACAAATTTAACTGCAAAACTAGAGGGCTGTTCAGTTTTGGTGGATCAGGAATGAAAACCATTACATTTTCATCACCATTCCTAAGCAACGACCACTACATAATTAGGTTCAGTGTAAGAATTAAAAAGGAAAAAGAAAAGTAGAAGAAAAGGTCACTTTACTGGGGGGAAAAAGCAAGACAAGAGCCCATGCCCAGATTAAAATGGAAGGGAAAATTGGCAAACAGACCATTGGTCGACAATGGAATTGATTAAACAGATCAAGCAAGTATCTTCCAGTAGGATAAAAATTGAATGTAAGGGCTGGGATAAAATTTGAAACGTAAACAAAAAAGCAGTTAGCACATATCAGGAAAATAATACAAATGAAAGCCAGGAGACATGTGTGAAAGATACAAATTGGGAGATTAGAGAAGGTAAAGGAAGTCAGCAAAAACAATGAGCAATAAAAGGCTTTCTATATGTACATTAGTTATAAGACAATAGACAAGATAGAGATAATGGGCCCAAGTTTCCGTCCTCTGGAAAAACGACGCATCTCGATAAGGTGCGCCGACTTTCTGGAAGAAAAAGGGCGCCGAAAACTTACCTTGTGATTCTCCGGTCTCCTTGAGACGTCTTCGTGCTTGGCGTGGTGCAGCACAAGGGGTCGGGGGTAGAGCCAGGTCCCGGTGCTGAAAACAGTGCCGGGACCTCTGCAGATGCGCGCTAGAGTGTGCGCGCATGTGTAGTAGCTCCAGGCCACCGAGGCTGCGTGGGAGGGGCCCGACCCTAGCCCTGGCCGAATGGGATCACAGGGCGAAGATCAGGACTTGGACCTCCCTCCCATTCAGTTGCCTCCCCTCCTTTCCGTGCAGCCTTACCCCCGCCGTTGGCAGGGCCCGCCCGGCATCTCGCTGGGGGCATGCCCCGCCTGAAATGTTGGCGGCAGCAGCCCGGCCCGTTCACGCCTCTCCCCCAACCCCCCTCCCGTTCAGCCTCTTCCCCCCCACCCCCACCTTCTTCCCCCCATTCTCTCCCCTCCCTCCCTCCATGTCGTCGGCAGGGCCCGACCTGCATCTCGCTGGGGACGGGCTCCGCCCGAAGTGGCGGCGGCGGCGGTAATCTGGCCTGTTCAGCCTCTCCCTCCCTCCTTTCCCTCCCACCTCCTCTCCCCCCCCTCCCCTCCCCTCCCCCCTACCCTCCCCTCCCCCCTACCCCTCGCTATCAGAAACAGAGACACTGACAGAGACAGACACAGCACGCTGTTGGAGGGCTCCTGGTGCTGCAGGTGAGTAGAAATAATTAATTTATTTATTGATTGATTTTTTATTTTTAAAATTTTTGATTGATTTATCATTTATTATTGATGATGATGGCTCTTTATTTGTAAAAGTGAAGTGTTTAATGTTTGTAAACTTTCCTCCCTCCTCTCCCCCATCCCCTCATCTTTCGTTCCCTACGCCTGATTCATAAGCGTAGGCAAGGTTTTTCTAAGCGTACAAAAATCTACACTTACTCCATTCTAAGTTAGTTTGGAGTAAGTTTTCGCTGCCTAAACTTGCAAAACAGGCGTAAGTGGCTGGACACGTCCCCTCTTGAAAAAAAAAATCGGCTCTAAAATGAAACTATTCTAACTGAGTACAACTGGAGCAAACTAAATGCTGAGAATTGCAATTTCTTAAGATGCTCCATTCTAAACTAGTTGCTCCAAAAAGATAGGTGCAACTCAGGCCGAAACTTGAGCCCATTGGAGGCAAGCTTGGAGTGAAGGAATAAGCAGATTTACAAAATAAGTAGTTTGCCTCAGTTCGAACAGATGAGGGGTATATTGGGATTATATGATCACCAGAAAAGTATACAATAGTAGGCGCTACTATTCAAAGAGAAATAATACAAAAGAAGTCACCGAAACTGAAGGTAAACAAATCACTGGGACCTGATGATTTACATCTGTTGATCCTAAGGGGATGGGAGGGGGGGTGGTAAGAAATAGTGGAGGCTGACTATAATTTTCCCAAATTCTGTGGAAAGACACACTATGCCAAGGCAGTGACAAATTTTCAAAGGAAGGAGAGAGGAGTAAACCAAACAATTGGAGGCCAGTTACTCTTACTTCAGTTCATGGTAAATTACTCCAGTCTAAAATATGGGTTGAAATTACAAAATACTTGGAAAAATAAATTTGAAATGTACTTGACCTAAATGCAGGCAGCCCTGAACAGATCCATTTGTTGAAATGTCAAGTGAGGCAAATGTACTGGAATGACACGTGGCAAATATTTACATGAAATAGTCCTGCAAAGAGATTTTTTTCTAAACTATAGAATTATGGGGCCCAAGTTTGCCCCTTCGGTTAAAACGGCGCACGAAAAACGGCGCCGAAAACTTACCTCGGTATTCTCTCCGCTCCTTGGAACGTCGCAGGCCTTGGCGTGGCGCAGCACAAGCAGTGGGGGGTGGAGCCAGGTCCCGACGCAGAAAACAGTGCCGGGACCTCTACCCATGCTAATGTGTGCGCTCATGTGCAGTAGCTCCTCGCCCCCACAATCTCTGCATGTGCTCTGCAGGCTGTGTGGGAGGGCCCGAAGCATGCCGCCCCTAGCCCTGGCTGAAGGGGCTCCCTCATCAGCAGCCACACCAGTAAAAGGTCTGAGAGAACCAGAACCCCAGCAGGTTGTCAGTGAAACCCTACAGCTGGTTAGTATGCTGATGTTTTCCACAAGGGAATCAGTTTAGAAGAAGTAGATTGGGTTAGGTTAGGTGTCCAATGTCTAAAACAAATGGAAAGCATTGAGACAAATCATGCTGGCAATGTTCACAAGGCCACATAATGGATGAAGTGCACTGCACTTGGTCTATACATTGTGCTGAGTATTTATATGCCATTGGTTAGAATAAAGTAGGAGCCAGCAAAAGAATGCTATTGAAGATACTGAAAGGGACTGTGTAGGAGTAGTTTGGACAAGATTACTTTGTTTTTATTTGTTATTGATTGCTTATTACTTTGGTCTTGGTGTTTTAGGTGTAGGGTTCCTTCTATTTTTTATTTGTTAATTAATTGCTTATTGCTTTGTAAGTCTTGGTGCTAGGTGCAGGCCCTCTCAGCTTCCTTATATTTTTTATTTGTTACTGAATGCTTATTTTTGTGCTTTGTTTAGTGCTTGGTCCTTTAAATGTACTGCTTTGTTTATTGTTTGGTGCTTTAAAATGTACTAATGCTTCTTTAATGTTGTTGTGAAGGTGTTTAGTGCTTTGCCTCCCCTCTCCCCCCCACCCCCCCCCCACCCCCAATCTCTGGCTACCTGCGCTGATTTCTTAACTCACCGCTAGGTTTTTCTGTGCGGCCACATATGCTGGCCTAAGTTAGTTTGGAGTAACTTTTAGCTGTCTAAACTTGCTTAAATGGCCAAAACAGGTGTAAGTGGCTGGTAACGCCCCCTTTTGAAAAAAAAACTAAGCTAAATAAAACATAACTAACTTACTTACACTGGAGCAAATTAAATGGGCAGAATTGCGATTTTTAAGGTACTCCAAAAAAATCTAGTTGTTCCAAAAAAAACGGAGCAACTCCTGGGCAAACTTGGGCCCATGCTCCCTAGAACTAAAACAAATGATAAACCCAATCTTTAACTATTTATCAGACCCTGACCATTTAAAAAAAAACACTAACTTAGTTATCAAAAAATTATTTTATCACCACCCCAATATTACTAGACCAGCCATTTTGAAAAATCAAAACTTCAAAATGCCTGGGATAAATGCTCCAGTGATTCACTCTTAAAAAGGCCCTAGTTAAGTCATGTTTATGCCATACATCACTTGAGTATGTAATACGAATAATATTGTAACATGTTTTAAAGTGCAGTTTTGAAGTCCATGTCATGGTTGCAAATATTTAATGAAAATATAGGCAAGAAGTTAAAAAAGGAAAAAGCACCAAAGAAAAAAGGCAAACCAATTAAGATTTTCAAAATAGGTTTAGATTATCTCCGCGCTACCATTTTGTGTTCTTCACTAACCAGAGTATTTAGTCCTGGAAATAATATTTGTAACATAATTGAATTAAGAATTAAAACATTTACAAGAAAATGGCTAACTATCTATACAATAGCATTTTCTAGGTTTGAAATACCTATTAAAATATTTTCTGTCTCGAGGCCCTAAGAAGCTTCAATCTGCTGTTTGTGAGCATTCCCAGAGCCATCACTTCCAGCTGGAGACTTGTCAAATTGCAGCCTTCAGCACTCAGCAACCACCTGAGCCTACAACTTACAGGATTTAAAAAATTAAAAACAAAGATCGAGAGCAAAACTAACCATTTACAGTGTACCAGGACATCTGCTTGCGTGCTTCACCTCCCTCCTGCATTCCCATGTATTGATGGAAAATTACTGCAAACGAACACTATCGGAGAAACCATTTTTAGGAGGATGTGAAAGTAACCAGAATTTGTTCTTTATTGTGTAAGATATCAAAAACAGGGTGATGCATGAATTCAACTTTTTCTGAAATAACAAAGCCAAAATGGTGTATACTCGGTGATATCCCATAATAGTCAGAGAGCCTGCAGAAAACAAGCGCAGGCAGCGGAAGGAGCACGCGGCAAACCACCCACCCTTTCCTCTAATGATGGTCACAGATGGGACAGACAGAGACTGTAATTCCCGTATTGGACTGTTCAGTCACCTGAGAACTCACTTTTGGAGTGGAAGCAAGTTTTCCTCGATTTCGAGGGACTGCCTATGATGATGATGAACAGATACAGCACAGGAAAAAAAACGGAGTGGGAAGGGCTTGGATGGGAACAAATTAGGATTAGGTCTTTTTAGTTCGCAATGCATTCTAAATGATTGCAGTAGCTGCATTTCTTCTTTTATGCTTACTCATCTCAGAATTAAAAAACAATCAGGAATCATATAAACAATAGCAGGTCCTGGAAGGACTGTACCATGAGTTAGAACCTCCTTTCAAACTTCAATAAAAATGTCAAATTTAAATAAATTTATTTAAGCAGAATAATTGCAGAACATTGGGTAAAGAAAGATGTTTTCTGAAGTGTTCTTGACCTTCACTATAAAAACCTAAGCAGATGAACAGAAAAGATAAAGAGCTGCTGACCCATATTACATCCAACGATTTACATTTTTATATACCTGTGGTATTTACTTATCTACTTGCAGCAGCTAAGAAAAACACTTTTATTTTCCAGGAGCTAATCATAAACATTTATTACATCGTCTTAGAAGAGATTTCTTACAAATTTCTTAAATTCTTTCAGTTGCTATGTGCACCCTCTTTCATTTCCACACCCCTTGCAATCTCTGACAAAAACTCTGCTAGTGTAATATAATGTTTTCTTTAAAACAATAACTACTTACATTTATATAGCATCTTTAATGTAGTAAAACGTCCCAAGACGCTTCACAGGAGTGTTATCAAAACAAAATTTGAAACCAGACCATAAGGAGATATTAGGGCAGATGATCAAAAGCTTAAAGGAAGAAAGAGGTAGAGGGGTGGAGCGGTTTAGGGCAGAGATTAAAATCAGGAGGGAGCGAAGATAGCTGATTTACTGGCAAAGTCCAAAGGATTAAAGCCGGGAGAGAATGGAAGGAGGTTGCCAAGGTGAGTCCGCAGCAGGTGCGTAGGGTGGGGAGAGAATAGGATGGAGCAATTGGGGTTGCTACTCGCTAGAAAGCAACGATGAGTGTCTCAGTGGGCCTTTTGAAGGATGCCAAGGGAGGCACAGAAGGAAGCGAACAAAAAGATACATCATTGTAAATATATAAAAGGTATCTATCCTTATAGTTTTAAGCCCAAAACACAAGAGCTCCTTCCCAGGTGGCAAAGTAAATTGGAGAATCAATACAAGTCACAAGTTTTCAGTGCTAATTCGACACAGGCGAATTAACAATGTAAGCCTTTAGGTGGGAGGGGATACTTATTGGAGACCAAGTCTCAATGTCAACCTCCAAGCGGAACTGCAGAGAGAAAGGGAGGCACGAAAATAAGAAGCAATAAAATATATCAGAACAGCATTGCTGGACCCTGGATCTTTCAATTAAAGATCATTTGTGTTACAGCAAGAAAAAAAAAAGCACCTTAAATATAAGTCTCCCAATCCCATTGTATCCAGAGCATCTCCAGCAATAGCTTCTCTTCTCGCCTTGCACTGTTACCTCCAGAGTCCCCCAAGGAGTTATCCTTGGCCCCTCCTCTTTCTTGTGTACATGCTGCCCTTTGGCCACATCATCCACAGACATGGGGTCAGCTTCAACATGTATGCTGAGGATACCCAGTTCTATCACTCCACCAACCCCCCTCAACAATTCCACTTTTTCGGTGTAGTCAGACTGCTTGACCAATATCCAGCCATGGATGAGCTGCAATTTCCTCCAGTTTAAGCAATCACTTTCAGCTTCCCCAGGTTGGCACTTAATTTTTTTTTTAGGTACGCCTGGTGCTGCTCCTGGCATGCTCTTCTGCACTCATGAAACAGGGTTGGTCTCCTGACTTGATGGTAATGGTAGCGTGAAGAATATGACAGGCCAGGAGGTTACAGATTGTGGTGGAATACAATTCTGCTGATGCTGATGGCCCACAGTGCCTCATAGATGCTCAGTTTTGAGCTGGTAGACCTGTCCTGAATCTATCCCATTTAGCATGGTGGTAGTGCCTCACAACACGATAGAGGGTGTCCTCAGTATGAAGACGGGATTCGTCTCCACAAGGACTGTGCTGTGGTCACTGCTACCAATGCTGTCATGGACAGATGCATCTGCGACAGGTAGATTGGTGAGGCCGAGGTCGATTGGTGAAGATGAGGTCAAGTAGGTTTTTCTATCGTGTTGGTTCTCTCACCACCTGCTGCAGGTCAGTTTGGAAGTTATGTCCTTTAGAACTCAGCCAGCTTGGACAGTAGTGGTGCTACCGAGCCACTCTTAGTCATGGACAATGAAGTCCCCCACCCAGAGTACATTCTGTGCCCTTGCTATCCTCAGTGCTTCTTCCAAGTGATGTTCAACATGAAGGAGTACTTATTCATCAGCTGAAGGAGGGCGGCAGGTTGTAATTAGCAGGACGTTTCCTTGCCCATGCTTGATCTGAAGCCATGAGACTTCATGGAGTTCGGAATCAGTGTTGAGGACTCCCAGGGCCACTCCATCCTGACTGTATACCACTGTGCCGCCACCTCTGGTGGGTCTGTCCTGCCGGTGGGACAGGACATACCCAGATATGGTGATGGAGGAGTCTGGGACATTGGCTGAAAGTATGATTTTGTGAGTATGACTATGTCAGGCTGTTGCTTGACTAGTCTGTGGGTCACCTCTCACAATTTTGGCACAAGTCACCAGATGTTAGTGAGGAGGACTGGGCTGGGTATGCCATTGACGTGTCCGAGGCCGGTGCCAAGGTCAATCCTGGGTGGTCCGTCGGGTTTTTATTCTCATTATTGTTTTTCTTGGTGGTTTTGTTACAACTGAGTAGCCATTTCAGACGGAAGTTAAGAGTCAACCACATTGTTGTGGGTCTGGAGTCACATATAGACTAAACCAGGTAAGGATGGCAGATTTAATTCCCTAAAAGGACATTAGTGAATCAGAAGGGTTTTTATGACAATCCAATAGTTTCATGGTCATCATTATTGATCCTTGCTTTTAATTCCAGATTTATTTAATTAACAGAGATAAACTCAACGGTTAACTGACATGCAGAGAAGTTCCCTTTTATATTTAAAAGTTCCCATCAAACAAGTCGATTTCCCCAAATTTTACTAGGTTATATGGGGTAGAGTAAAAACTGACCGGGTTGAAACATTGTAGGTGCAAATTTCTAGGTTTTATGATTGCGGCTCGAGTGGAGCATAAACGCTGGCATGGACTGGTTTGGACGAATGACCTGTTTCTGTGCCATATATCCTATGTAATCCTACGTAAAACAATATTACTATAAAAATGTATTTTTACATATTTGATGAAATGTATTAATGCAAGATGCAGTATGTTCCAAAGGTACAAGGGAGCAAAGTACAATTTGGCCTTGCTTTAAGGTCATATATCAGACAATATTAATATCACAACAGGCGCTTTTACCTCATGAAATTTTAATGCATATGTAGATTATAACTGCCAGGAAAGATTAGAAACAGGAGAAAAACATTACATTAAGGCCAATGTACATCACACCATATCACAAATCTTGATTTTATTCTAGTATCAATCAGGGAGACCGAATATCATTAACTAACATTCCTGCGGTGCTGCAGAGTCTCAGCGGTTTGATATTTTTTATCTCGCCATGTTCACTGAATAGCACACAAAGCTTTATCTCAATATATATACATATCAGAGTAGCCACTTACATTTTTACTATCACATAGGTAACTAAAAACCTTTACCACATTTGGATATTTGGCACCGATTACAATGACTGTAGATTTACTTTTACCCTTTGTAAAGGAGCATCGTTGCAGCCAATCTGACTGTAGCAAATACTAGTTTTAAATGGGAATCTAGTATTTGCATTTGGCTAAGGTACTAATAGATTGTTACATGCATATAAAGATGGATTGACTACTGAATTTTCAAATCAGAGGAATTCTGATGTGTTATTAAATAAATGCAGCTTTAATATTTTATAAACTCGAGAAACCGTTTAAAAAAATTGTATGTGTAAATATGATTGCAGTAAAAATAAAACAAGTCTAGTAGATATGGCTATCCATCCAGCCTGGTTATCAATTTTCAATGAGATGAATGAACACAGTTGCTCTAGAAAAGTCATTGCATCTCTTTGTTCGTCAGAGCACAACAGTCACATGGGCTTCCTTCTGCAGTAGTTGTGCAGCACTCGAGTGTTCGGTTTCATGCTGCATTCATTATTTTTTAAAGAACTAGTCTACCTACTGAAAATTCTGACCATTACACCTAATATCTGACTCTCAATGCAACTCGATGTTTATTTTAAAGCTCTTTTTGTCACGGTACCAGGTATCTGGGAGCACAAACCGATTATTGTTGGTTGAAGTAAAACTTCCTGTACATTCTTGTCCTATATACGTCCAGGAGAAATGGTTCAACTCCCATTTTTGGTACCTATGATTCCTTTCTTTCGAATTCAACTCTGAACTATTCAGTGGAATTCTATCCAAGCCACTGCAGGCAGGTTACACCATGATCATATTTCCCAAATTTTGATTAAGTGTGTCAATGTGCAGCAGGATACATGATCATCAGGATTTGAGAACAGATTAGATTTAAAAAAAGCATAAAATCTATTATTGTACTTCTGGTGATGGTACAAGATCTTTTTATAAGCACTGGATATTGTAGATATTATATTCTTTTTATAAGCACTGGATATTCTGTTATCTCTTTGGAGAGCTACATTACTTTAAACAAGTCACTGAGGAATGTGTGAAAAAAATTATTTCTTTAAGGGATTAATGTTCATATTTACTTTTGTACAGTATTAATACACTATTCACATCTGATTTACTATTTTCCTTGGTGTTTTGCCTTTTTTGAGCTTCTACCCCTGAATAAATAAAATGCAACAGAAAATTTATTGCAGAGTTCATTCTGATTGGGTTGAATTTTGCTGTGAGTGGTGAATGAACGGTACCAGCCATTCATTCAATTTGCATTTACCCATAGACTTTCCACAGGCTTTTGCACGGCAAGTTGCTGTCAGCCAAACATCGCAGCACCCTCTACAGGGGATCTGGGACCATTGCGTGAACAGGGCAAGCAACTACATCTCCTTAACCAATCAGATCGAAGAATAGTTAATGAGCAGTGCAGAGTCTGAAACTGGAAGTACAAGTTAGAATAATGAATTCAATGTCAAATCCAGTACAGAAAGTGAAATAGAGAGAAAGAAAGATTAATTGAGAGAGAGATAAAAGTGTCAAAGAAAAAGTTAAAAGATTTTTTTTTGAATCTCGAACAACAATTAAAAGCTGAAGGAATGAGACTCCACACTTGCAAAATTTTCAGTGCCAGAGAGGATGTTTGGCAGTAATTATGACTTATCACGCCATTAAAAAAGGTACTTACACTTTTTGTAGTGAGTTTAGTTCGTATATATGACATCAGTACAGGAACTTCACGCCGTTCAATACATTTGAATGGGGAGCTGGGCGGCAATATGTTGTTTTCGCGCAGATTGTATATTGCAAGTACAGGATAAAGGCAATTTGAACACACTGGTGATTAAAGAGTCTCTTATTTTCATGCGTATTTACCTGCAAGGGTTGTGGCTATTTATCTCCTACTGCCATTTCCATAATTGCTTCACATGTACCTTAAACAATATTTTTCCACTTGGTTCCACTGTTGTAGAAGTTAGTTTTACTATTCTTTCTGTGCCACCCAAAACAACAACCAGACAACTTATTCCAGACCTTCAACAATACTGCTCAAATTCAAGCCGCTCTTGAAAGATTGCTAGTTGACATTTCCTTCAATGTTCTTTTCAGTTTTGCAGTGAATTGTCCATCTCCACTTCAGATCACCATGAAACTCGAAACTCAGGAAGAGTTCTCAATTATCCATCTCAATGGTGCTCAGCACCTCAGGCTGTCTCAAAATTAATGACATATTTCCACACGAATCATTCAACTAGGCTAGACAAGCATGAGGGAGAATGGAATAGAAGATTATGCTGTTAGATTTAGATGAGGAAAGACGGGAAGAGGCTCAAGTGGAGCATAAAGGCTGGCATGGACTGGTTGGGCCGAATGGCCTGTTTGTGTCGTATTTCCTATGTAATCCTATGTAATATTTAAACCAGATCCTCAATAAAGCAAAGCATAATATTTCCCTGCCCCCCCCCCCCATTGTCAATCTCTCCATATCAACATTTCTAAAGTAGCAGCCAAAAACCTCTGATGACAGCCTCCATTAATGTTAACATTTAAAGTTAACAAGCAAACCGAATACTCTGATGCAATGTAAGATGTGTTACAGATTCCACAAGACAAGGTCCAATAAAACACTTGCATTTATATAGCTCCTTGTTTTATCAAAACATCTCAAAGCATTTCACATAACGAATTACTTTTGGAGGGCAGTAACTATTCTGTAGACAAATAGAACAACTGTTCTGCAACAGGAAAATCCCACAGTATAAATCACCACTTAAATGAGGTTTTAAAAAATATATACAGGAAGAGCGTCTGAAACCTGGAAACCTCAGGACCGAGGCCATTCCGGATTTCGAGTATTTCCGGATTTCGGAACCTCTTTCCGACGTCCCAAATCCGGAAACACCTGGGCCGAGCTAAGCAGGGTGGGGGGGTTCGGCGGCGGAGTGGAGAGTTGGAACCAGGGGGTCGGCGGAGTGGAAGGTTGGTGGCAGAGGGTCGGCGGCCAGGAAAAACCTGCGTTGAAGACCTGCAAAAAAGGCAAGTTAAAGTTTTTATTTTTTAATTCTTTTTCAGTGATTTAGTAGGTAAGGGTTTTGTGAATTTTTATTTTTTGGAATTTTTGAGCAGTAATCTTTTTTAAAAAATGCCTACATTTCGGAATACTTTACGATGACCCTGCCACGGATCAGCCAGGTGTCCGGATTCCAGAACATTCTGAATTTCGGAACTCTGGATTTGACGCTCAACCTGTAAATGGTAATGGTTTGAGAGAGAAATATTCCCCACAATGCTGGGAGAATTCTTTGCTCTTCTTTGACTAATGCCATGGGATTTTAAATATCCACCTGACCATGTAGAAGTGAACTCTAACATTTCAGCCCAAGGTGCAGAGTCTGATGTATAATAATATAATTACATCTCCAAAGCCAGTGAATGTGCTATACAAGATGCAGAAATAATACAGGTTGAACCTCCCTTATCCGGAACCCTCGGGACCTGGCCTGTTCTGGATAAAGGACGAGTGGTGGTCACGTTCAATTGGATGGTACAGATACTGAGCAAGGAGATATCGGGGCTGACTGGCTTGGGGCTGGGAGTGCGGCAGAGATATCATGGTGTGGGGGGGGGGGGGCGGTGGAGGGGAGGGGGAAGTGGATTGCGGGGTCAGGCCAGCGATTGCAGGAATCAGCAGCGAGGAAGGACATCAATTTATTCAAGTTGGAGTTCTGCGCATGCGCCACATGGTGGCCAAGAATGGTTCTGGACGAGGGGTGATTCCGGATAAGGGAGGTCTGGATAAGTGAGGTTCAACCTGTACCTTGTTATTCAAGATTTTTCATATTCCTAAACACCAAGAATTACTCACGTTCTACCATTATATGCCTAGAAGATCAGAAAAACTGTTTCTTCAACAATTGTGGAGATGGTCATGCTTGAAAATTAAATACAGCAGTTGAGCAAGTAAATTGGGGCACCTCATCATCCAGAGAAAATCGGTCATGATTTGAAGAATTTGAATATTTATTCTTTGCTACAAATTAGTCAAGCTCCAGTACAAGTAACAATCTGAGTGCTTAGATTCCATGTTATTCAAATAACCTACCTGACTCACAGACAACCGATCCTGGCTTCAACTCTAACATCATAATGATCATAGAGATATCAGTGGAATAGAGGATCTGGGTCCGGTGAGGAAGAGTCACAGTCCAGAGTTCTGGAGTTGGGTGAAGTATATACACCCAACCTCCTTTGCTGCATGTAATCTTTGACCCATACTTTTTCCCAATTAGGTCTGCTGAATGCTTGATAGCCCCATATTTCGTCTGTGTTGCACCACCTTGCTGAACTTTTATCGCAAACATTGAGTCATGGCCTAGGAAGACGATGGCGGTGTCACCATTCTGAATAACATCTCCATACTCCACAAAACTCATTTCTCAGAATAGAATGCAATGATTGTGACAATCTAGGGAAGAACAACAAAGTAGAATATCAGATTTACATTTTTACATCATCACTTTAAGTTCAGCATTTATTCTTACTACTCCACCATAGCAAGACAGATATAAATCTGCATCTAAAGTTTTTGAATGGATCCAGTAGAATGGGCACCCTTTACAACAACATAGTTCACTTTTCCGATAGCTTAATTGATAAATGCAATACTCATTGTGACCATATACTCTAGGAATGTCCACTGGTTGATTCTTGATCTGTACTGTACCTCATTCAAGGCAACAAGGGAGGCTTTATAACTGGCCTTACCATTAGAAGGCTGGGCGGGGCGGATGAGGAAAACAGGTGGAAAGGGGAGTTTGGTGTTCTCCAAGTGCTTTGGTCAACATTTTCCCCTCAACTAATATCACCCAAAAATGTGTTTTTAATTATCTAGGTCATTCATCTCATTGCTGTGTGTAGGAATGGAGTAGGCAGGAGGATCAGGCAAATATTAAAGATGAGTAAAAGCAGGTCAAAAAACAAAAGCTAAGAAGAACATACATATGAACAATGACAAGCAGGTAAAGACCTTCTGGTCCATCAAGCCTGTCCCACACAATTACGATACCTCGTGTATCATAATATATACACTCCACCCTACCAAAACCATCTGATCTCCTGGGAGAGACAAAAAAACAAATAAAAACCCGTCAATTTGGGGAAAAGAATCTGGGAAATTCCTCTCCGACCCATCTATGCGATCGAAACTAGTCCAGGAGATCCCTCTGGCCTGCAATTCCCTGCAGTAGAAACATAGAAACATAGAAAATAGGTGCAGGAGCAGGCCATTCAGCCCTTCTAGCCTGCACCGCCATTCAATGAGTTCATGGCTGAACATTCAACTTCAGTACCCACTTCCTGCTTTCACGCCATACCCCTTGATCCCCCGAGTAGTAAGGACTTCATCTAACTCCCTTTTGAATATATTTAGTGAATTGGCCTCAACTAATTTCACAGGTTCACCACTCTCTGGGTGAAGAAGTTTCTCCTTATCTCGGTCCTAAATGGCTTACCCCTTATCCTTAGACTGTGACCCCTGGTTCTGGACTTCCCCAACATTGGGAACATTCTTCCTGCATCCAACCTGTCCAAACCCGTCAGAATTTTAAACGCTTCTATGAGGTCCCCTCTCACTCTTCTGAACTCCAGTGAATACAAGCCCAGTTGATCCAGTCTTTCTTGATAGGTCAGTCCCACCATCCCGGGAATCAGTCTGGTGAATCTTCGCTGCACTCCCTCAATAGCAAGAATGTCCTTCCTCAAGTTAGGAGACCAAACTGTACACAATACTCCAGGTGTGGCCTCACCAAGGCCCTGTAAAACTGTAGCAACACCTCCCTGCCCCTGTACTCAAATCCCCTCGCTATGAAGGCCAACATGCCATTTGCTTTCTTAACCGCCTGCTGTACCTGCATGCCAACCTTCAATGACTGATGTACCATGACACCCAGGTCTCGTTGCACCTTCCCTTTTCCTAATCTGTCACCATTCAGATAATAGTCTGTCTCTCTGTTTTTACCACCAAAGTGGATAACCTCACATTTATCCACATTATACTTCATCTGCCACGCATTTGCCCACTCACCTAACCTATCCAAGTCACTCTGTAGCCTCATAGCATCCTCCTCGCAGCTCACACTGCCACCCAACTTAGTGTCATCCGCAAATTTGGAGATACTACATTTAATCCCCTCGTCTAAATCATTAATGTACAATGTAAACAGCTGGAGCCCCAGCACAGAACCCTGCGGTACCCCACTAGTCACTGCCTGCCATTCCGAAAAGTACCCATTTACTCCTACTCTTTGCTTCCTGTCTGACAACCAGTTCTCAATCCACGTCAGCACACTACCCCCAATCCCATGTACTTTAACGTTGCACATTAATCTCCTGTGTGGGACCTTGTCGAAAGCCTTCTGAAAGTCCAAATATACCACATCAACTGGTACTCCTTTGTCCACTTTATTGGAAACATCCTCAAAAAATTCCAGAAGATTTGTCAAGCATGATCTCCCTTTCACAAATCCATGCTGACTTGGACCTATCATGTCACCATTTTCCAAATGCGCTGCTATGACATCCTTAATAATTGATTCCATCATTTTACCCACTACTGAGGTCAGGCTGACCGGTCTATAATTCCCTGCTTTCTCTCTCCCTCCTTTTTTAAAAAGTGGGGTTACATTGGCTACCCTCCACTCGATAGGAACTGATCCAGAGTCAATGGAATGTTGGAAAATGACTGTCAATGCATCCGCTATTTCCAAGGCCACCTCCTTAAGTACTCTGGGATGCAGTCCATCAGGCCCTGGGGATTTATCGGCCTTCAATCCCATCAATTTCCCCAACACAATTTCCCGACTAATAAAGATTTCCCTCAGTTCCTCCTCCTTAATAGACCCTCTGACCACTTTTATATCCGGAAGGTTGTTTGTGTCCTCCTTAGTGAATACTGAACCAAAGTACTTGTTCAATTGGTCTGCCATTTCTTTGTTCCCCGTTATGACTTCCCCTGATTCTGACTGCAGGGGACCTACGTTTGTCTTTACTAACCTTTTTCTCTTTACATACCTATAGAAACTTTTGCAATCCGCCTTAATGTTCCCTGCAAGCTTCTTCTCGTACTCCATTTTCCCTGCCCTAATCAAACCCTTTGTCCTCCTCTGCTGAGTTCTAAATTTCTCCCAGTCCCCAGGTTCGCTGCTATTTCTGGCCAATTTGTATGCCATTTCCTTGGCTTTAATACTATCCCTGATTTCCCTAGATAGCCACGGTTGAGCCACCTTCCCTTTTTTATTTTTACGCCAGACAGGAATGTACAATTGTTGTAATTCATCCATGCGGTCTCTAAATGTCTGCCATTGCCCATCCACAGTCAACCCCTTAAGTATCATTAGCCAATCTATCTTAGCCAATTCATGCCTCATACCTTCAAAGTTACCCTTCTTTAAGTTCTGGACCATGGTCTCTGAATTAACTGTTTCATTCTCCATCCTAATGCAGAATTCCACCATATTATGGTCACTCTTCCCCAAGGGGCCTCGCACAATGAGATTGCTAATTAATCCTCTCTCATTACACAACACCCAGTCTAAGATGGCCTCCCCCCTAGTTGGTTCCTCGACATATTGGTCTAGAAAACCATCCCTTATGCATTCCAGGAAATCCTCCTCCACCGTATTGCTTCCAGTTTGGCTAGCCCAATCTATGTGCATATTAAAGTCACCCATTATAACTGCTGCACCTTTATTGCATGCACTCCTAATTTCCTGTTTGATGCCCTCCCCAACATCACTACTACTGTTTGGAGGTCTGTACACAACTCCCACTAACGATTTTTGCCCTTTAGTGTTCTGCAGCTCTACCCATATAGATTCCACATCATCCAAGCTAATGTCTTTCCTAACTATTGCATTAATCTCCTCTTTAACCAGCAATGCTACCCCACCTCCTTTTCCTTTTATTCTATCCTTCCTGAATGTTGAATACCCCTGGATGTTGAGTTCCCAGCCCTGATCATCCTGGAGCCACGTCTCCGTAATCCCAATCACATCATATTTGTTAACATCTATTTGCACAGTTAATTCATCCACCTTATTGCGGATACTCCTTGCATTAAGACACAAAGCCTTCAGGCTTGCTTTTTTAACACCCTTTGTCCTTTTAGAATTTTGCTGTACAGTGGCCCTTTTTGTTCTTTTCCTTGGGTTTATAGTACATACTTTCTGTAAGAGGTGATGTCCGCCCCAGCCAGAAACAGGTTCAGCTCTCGCCTGAAGGAATTTAGTGAATCAGCATCCACCGCTTGAGACGACAGCCTGCTCCAGAGGCCCACTATTCTCTGGGAAAAGACATCTAACCAAGATCTGGCTTTCTACAACATAAATTTGTGACCCCTCAATGACAACTATGAACATCTGAAGCAACATTTTTTAGTTTTTCCAAATGCATTCGCAATAAACAGAGAGTGAAAGAAAGTATTGATCCATTTAACGATGATATTAGGAAGCTGGTATCCAGGGACAAAGAAAGGGATTTATTAAATAGTCTACTGCATATCTATCTTTATCAGAAAGAGGAAGGAAAGTTTACCATGTCAGATTTTCAGGAACAGCAGAGGAAAATCTACACAAATAAGAGCGTAACTACATAGGTTAGGTGCTCTAAGCCTAACCTCCCCCCTCCCAGTTGATTATCCCGCCAATACGGGATGTCAAGGCTCACACATGAATACTGGTCATTTGGGTTTGATACCAAATGGTGCTAAGCACCCATGGAACCAGCAATTAGCCAACACTTCCCAGAGAGGAGCAAAAGAGAAACGTTGGCAAGAAAAAAAGTAATTGGATGCTTAGTTTTTCTAAATGCTTTTTAAAAAGTTGCACATCAATGATTAACAGATGAAGTAGAGTGGAAGTTCTAGATTTAAAATTGGCTTTAAAACAGGAAACAGATAGCCATTTGTGGGAACTTTCAGACTGGAGAGAGGTCAGTATTTGGATCTTTGTTATTTTTAAATATACTGACTTGAACAAGGAAATGATAAACTAACAAAATCTTTCAGTTTGCAAAAGAGACACTACAAACAGATTCTGAAGGATTTGGATTTTTTTTAGGTGTCAGATAATTCAATGTGAATAATTGTTAAAAAATTAGAATGGAAGCACAGAACCAAAAACAAATGGAGCATGAATCTAGGGATTGTAATGGTCTGATACTTTATTTCACTCAGTTCATTACAAATACATTTGGAAAAACTATTTATCCTTGCTCGAGTTGTTCAGAGTGGAAATCTGGAGTGTTTACCTGCAGTTAAAAAAGACAAATGAGGGACTGGCTGCATCAGCGGAGACGGAATAGAATTCTGAAGATGATGCTGTTTAAGCCATTGATCAGATTCCATTTGGAGTACTGGTCACCTTATAATTGAAAGATACCAAGAGGGTAGAGGGGAGCATCAAAAGTGTTTTTTCTCAAAAAAAAGAACAACTTTGAAGTGATTAGTTAAGTGTTCAAGATAATGAAGGTATTGATTGAGGAAACTGTTCACTATGGTGAAAGGTTTAAATACAGTGCGACATCAATTAAAATTAAGTTAAGAACAAGGAAAGTTAGTAGAACTTTTTCACCCAAGGGGTGATACAGTTTCAGAGCAAGTTACCATGCAAGATTAGAGGTTTTCCAAACTGGGGTGGGGTAATGTCTGTCCATCTGGGCCCCACACTGTGTGCAGTGTCTGAAAATGTTGTATTCTTTATTATTTTCTCTTTTCTGGTGTTTGTTGGTTTACTAGCGCATTATTTCTGCTGTTAAATAAGTTTTTCTGCAATGATAGTACTGTTTTCTTATGCTTTATCTTTTGGAAATTAGGAAGGGGATGTCTCCTGGGATTGCATCAATAATTGCAGCGGAATCTTCCACACAGTAAAGTTTGAAAAGCAGTGGGTAAGGCCATTGAAACACAGTATACATGGGGAAAGAAACAACTGATTGTGTTTTTGGATGGAGAAGGGATTGGGTAGGTCATTGGTAGGTTTCCATGAAAAAGGGACAGACCTTTTTGGGTCCCAGAAAATTAATGATTCTTATGATGAAAACAGCTCAATAGCTGGAACTGTTGAATAAAGAATAGGCAGCATCAGCTTAGTAGATGGATGGAATCCTATATCTATTATCTGGGACTCAGACAGCTTAAGGATGAAGGCAAATGGACAATAGCTGCAACAATGTGTTGACAGCATCAGGTCAAGCTACAGAATTTTAATTCACAATTTTAATGCTATTCTCCAGCATCTTTGACACCCAGCACTGATCAGACACTAATGAGAAAAGACTATTTGAAAAGGAGTTAAAAACAGGAGGTAAAGAAAATTAATTAAATCCGTTTGTAATATATACAATGGTTTTAGATGAACGCTCAGCTGGGATGCAAGTTTCAGAAAATAAATGTGAGCAAATATATAAATTAAATAATCCAAAGACTAAAGTGGATAACTAACTGCATAACTAAACAGCATACAAGCACTGTGTACGTCATAAAAATACACGTTGGGGACTTAACTTTAGAATTTGCATACAAAATATTCTTGCTTTTGTTTTCCCAATCTTGCTGTGTAACAGCTGATTTAATATTTTCCTCCATCAAATATTGATGCGTTCTCTTAAATCCCTTCTCCAACACCAAATAAATGGTGCTGAAGACACAGTAATGAGCAAAGTTAGCATGCAGTAGGTCCATGCTTCAACAAGAGCAAAGGAGATAGATAAATGACTCGGTTGGTAGCAAAGTTGGCAAGCAGGCGGTGAAGGCGGCAAATGGCATGTTGGCCTTCATAGCTAGAGGATTTGAGTATAGGAGCAGGGAGGTCTTACTGCAGTTGTACAGGGCCTTGGTGAGGCCACACCTGGAATATTGTGTTCAGTTTTTGTCTCCTAATCTGAGGAAGGACGTTCTTGCTATTGAGGGAGTGCAGCGAAAGTTCACCAGACTGATTCCCGGGATGGCAGGACTGACATATGAGGAGAGACTGAATCGATTGGACTTGTATTCACTGGAGTTTAGAAGAATGAGAGGGGAACTCATAGAAACATATAAAATTCTGACGGGATTGGACAGGTTAGAGGCAGGACGAATGTTCCCGTTGCTGGGAAGTCCAGAACCAGGGGTCACAGTCTTAAGGATAAGGGGTAAGCCATTTAGGACCGAGATGAGGAAAAATTTCTTCACTCAGAGTTGTTAATCTATGGAATTCCCTACCGCAGAAAGTTGTTGAGGCCAGTTCGATAGATATATTCAAAAGGGAGTTAGATATGGCCCTTACGGCTAAACATAGAAAATAGGTGCAGGAGTAGGCCATTCGGCCCTTTGAGCCTGCACCACCATTCAATAAGATCAAGGCTGATCATTCACCTCACTACCCCTTTCCTGCTTTCTCTCCATACCCCTTGATCTCTTTAGCCGTAAGGGCCATATCTAACTCCCCCTTGAATATATCCAATGAACTGGCATCAACTCTCTGCGGTAGGGAATTCCACAGGTTCACAACTCTGAGTGAAGAAGTTTCTCTTCATCTCAGTCCTAAATGGCTTACCCCTTATCCTTAGACCATGTCCCCTGGTTCTGGACTTCCCCAACATCGGGAACGCTCTTCCGGCATCTAACCTGTCCAGTCCTGTCAGAATTTTATATGTTTCTATGAGATCCCCTCTCATCCTTCTAAACTCCAGTGAATACAGGCCCAGTTGATCCAGTCTCTCCTCATATGTCAGTCCTGCCATCCCAGGAATCAGTCTGGTGAATCTTCGCTGCACTTCCTCAATAGCAAGAACGTCCTTCCTCAGATTAGGAGACCAAAACTGAAGACAATATTCCAGGTGAGGCCTCACTAAGGCCCTGTACAACTGCAGTAAGAGCTCCCTGCTCCAATACTCAAATCCCCTAGCTATGAAGGCCAACATACCATTTGCCTTCTTCACCGCCTGCTGTACCTGCATGCGAACTTTCAATGACTGATGTACCATGACACCCAGGTCTCGCTGCACCTCCCCTTTTCCTAATCTGCCGCCATTCTGCCTTCAAAGGGATCAAGGGGTGTGGAGAGAAAGCAGGAAAGGGGTACTGAGGTTGAATGATCAGCCATGATCTTATTGAATGGTGGTGCAGGCTCGAAGGGCCAAATGGCCTACTCCTGCACCTAATTTCTATATTTCTAGGTTTCTATTCTCACTCGAGTCAAAAAAGAACGAACTTGCATTCATATAGTGCTTTTTATGACCTCAAGACATTCCAAAATACTCCATAGCCAAAGTAATTTTGAAGTGCAGTGTTGTAACATAAGCAAAGTCTACATTTGCACATAGCAAGGTCCAATAAACAGCAGTAAGATAAATGATCAGATATTTTTTTTTAAATAAGTGGTGTTGGTTGAGAGATAAATGTTAGAAGAACTCTCCTTCGTCAAATAATGCCGCGGGATCTCTTGTATCCACCTCAGCAGGCGGGCAGGAACTTGATTTAATGTCTCATCTTAAAGACGACACCTCCAACAAGTACTCCTTCAGTACTGTACTGAAGTGTCAGCCTATATTATGTGCTCAAGTCTTTGGAATGGACTTGGGCCCATGACCTTCTGACTCAGAGGTGAGAGTGCTACCACTGAGACCTAGGCTGTGTGCTCAGGAACCATTCCATAACTTGCGCACATAATCTAGGCTGACATTCTACTGCGGCATTAAGGGAATACTGCATTGTCGGAGGTATTGTATCAGATTAGTTAAACTGAGGCCCCATCTGCCACCTTAGATGGATGAAAAAGATCCCATGGCATTATTCACAAAGTGCAGGAAATTCCCCCAGTGTGCTGACCAACATTCCTCCCTCAACTAAAACCAACAAAAATAATAATTTATTTAATTTATTGGATCTTGCTTTGTGTAATTTGCCGACACGTTTGCCTCCATAACAGTGACTACACTTCAAAAGTTATTCACTGGATGTGAAGTGCTATCGACATGATAAGGTGCTGCATAAATGCAACTTCTACTTTTCTTTTCCTTCTAATGTGTCAAAAAAGTGACAGATCACAAATCCATTTAAACCAGTGGTTAACAAAGTGGGTTCCAGTGACCTTTTGGGAGACTGCAAATGGTTGAGTGGTTCACAAGCTTTCCGGTGCTAAGATGACCAACAACTACTTCTAGTAATAGCAATAATAAGCCAGGTAAGACTCAAGCTAGGAGTATTCAGCAATGATTGGTAGCTTCAGGAGCAGAAGCATGACAGAGCAAAGGAGCCAGTAAGTGTGTGAGATGTCCATGCTGTAATTTCGCAGCCCACTCATTATTGTCACATTGACTTATGCTTGAAATGACCAAAGAGTCAGGGAGCCAAGTTTAGTGCACTCAGCATATAGTTCATGCAGGCAGACAACTAGTTGTGACTCTGTCCTACATTTTGAACATATTCTAAATGTTGCTTAATGAACATAACATAAGTGACCTCACAAAACCTGCACACCCTCATGCAGCCCCCCTCTCCTAACCCTCCCCCCTCCCAAAACAAGAACCCGAGCTTGAAAATCCATTTCTATAATTACTGCACACATTCAGAGGTCAGGCCTGGCATCGGAAACATAAAAAGGATCTATATTAATTTTTTTTTTTTTAAATGAGAGCCAAAATATATAATTTAATCTACATGTCTATCCGGAGGTCTGGAAAAACACTTTTGAACTTCCATAATTACTCAACACAGCCACTGCCCTAAATCTAGTCCAGTCAAAGTGCCAATCTGCCAATACTGCAGAAATTCTAAATATTAAGAGTACAGATACCAGCAGATACACTGAATTATGCAGCTCAATATAATTACTGGAGATATCGGGTAACCTTGACCTAGTTAAGGTTGTTGATAATTAACCTGCTGCTCTCTCCTTGCTGTGGTGCGGCTACAGAGATGCTCGGCACCTCCAGTGCTTTGCCCACGTCAGTCTTAAAATCAGATATCAGCAGGCAGGGAGATGAAAGAGAAGAATCACTACAACATCGACATACCCATTCTTCCAGTAAGAGGTCACTGGATAGCAATCACAAGTGATTACCAATTTCCACTCACTAATCCAGAGCGCAATGAAACAAACTGTAACACACCTTGTCCTCTACGGAGATCAAATAACTCAGTACAGATTAGGGACTGAATTTGTGACCTTCCTAATCTATAGGACTCAGCTACTTAATGTTTAAACTAGCTCAGCCATCAGGAAAGCTTGATGAACATTTTAATGGCAGATAATTCATTCTGAGAACCCTCAGCACATCGATTGGACTTCTCTTTAGTTAGATGAGATCAGTGGATCTTTCAGAGGGAATTTAAATAATCAGACATTTATTCTCCACTGAAATCATCCCAGGCACATCCAATGGGCAATAGCTATGTGGATAGCCATGTGGTCAAAAAGAAAATCTGGAAAAACTCCACATTGCAGGCGGAAGTTGGTGTCCTATTTTTCAGACAGGCACCCATTTTGCTCAAAGATAAATGTCATTATTCTACATACATTTATCGTAATGTACACACATTTATCATAATGTACACTCTTGCTACAATGGTGGCTGCTGTAGTGAACATGTTAACAATGAACTTTCTACTTCATTTTGTGCTGGAATAGGAAACAAGAGCTGATTGAAGTATTTTAATCAGCTTGAGAAGCTCTATTCCAGCATTAGACGCACTGAAACATTCATTAAGACCATTAGTAGATAGACTCTGATGTAACTGACGAATTATGGCAGTTGTGCTTGTCTCTGGAATGAAAGGTTTTCCATGCATATGTACTATCTCAACCAATAGGATTTCCAGGACTAAATATCAGTGTCCCACACTGCATTGCAAGGCTAAATGGAGCATGAGAAATAGCTGGGTTCTATGGTCCAGTGAGCTTATTACCAAGAAAGACAGAACTTTAATTGAAAAGCTTACAATGAAGACAGGATGCCGAGCCATGGTAGCGGTTCTCTGGAGTTATTCTTAGGTGGTACAGAAATAGTCAAGCACATCTTCAGACAAGATTTCTTTTCCAAACATTGGCTTTGAAAATTTCCCTAAACAACAACTGTGTTATATTACAGTACACTTTAAACAATTATCCTTGATAAATTATAAATAGCCTCTGCTCTAGTTTCCCAGATTGTTCATCTAAATTCAACATATTGCCACCTCATCTAAACCGTTATTCATCCAATTATCAAGGCTAGATATCAAAGCTGAAGTGGCATTCATGTATGCATCATCATCATAGACAGTCCTTCGGAATCAAGGAAGACTTGCTTCCACTCTTAGCATGAGTTCTTAGGGTGGCTGTACAGTCCAATACGAGAACCACAGTCTCTGTCACAGGTGGGACAGATAGTCATTGAGGGAAAGGGTGGGCAGGGAGCCTGGTTTGCCGCATGCTCCTTCCGCTGCATGCGCTTGATTTCTGCATGCTCTCGGCGATGATACTCAAGGAGCTCAGCGCCCTCCCGAATGCACTTCCTCCACTTAAAGCTGTCTATGGCCAAGGACTCCTAGGTGTCAGTGGGGATGTCGCACTTTATCAGGGAGGCTTTGAGGTTGTCCTTGTAACGTTTCCTCTGCCCACCTTTGGCTCATTTGCCGTGGTCGAGTTCCGAGTAGAGCGCTTGCTTTGGAAGTCTCGTGTCTGGCATGCAAACTATGTGGCCTGCCCAGCGGAGCTGATCAAGTGTGGTCAGTGCTTCAATGCTGGGGATGTTGGCCTGGACGAGGACGCTAATGTTTGTGCGTCTGTCCTCCCAGGGGATTTGCTGGATCTTGTGGAGACATCGCTGGTGGTATTTCTCCAACGATTTGACTCATGTATGCAGCACCTATAGAAACAGCAGGTTTTTTGATATGCTATGCAGAATACTAACAGAGGTTATATTAAACAGTGTTTGGCTTACATATGTTGAAGTATAGATTTTGGCAGAATGCTGACCCTATCATATTATACAATGCCTACCTTCCGCTAAAGCTCAGCATTGTTGATTCAATTGGATTTTTTTGAACACCTGCTCAAGGTAAGGAAGAAACAAGTCCAAGTCATATTCTAAAGTCGCCTTATCAAATACTCCTTAAAATTACAAACTCAACCAGTACACACACACACAAAGCAGCTAATGACAAGCTGGTAAATAAACTACCACACATAAAGCCAACTGATTCAAACTGATTTCATGTAGATTGTACAAAGAAGGCCTTTTCACCTATTTGATCTCATCTTCCAGAATATTAACCCTACCATCCAGCATTTTTTTAAAAAAATAGGTTGTGTTTTGCCCTAAATACTGTAATTGCAGATTCTGAAAAATTATTTTTAAAGCAATAATGAACTTGGAAGGCAATGTCAAGAGGCATGCATAACTGCAAAGGGGTATCTGGTATTAATGCAGAATAAGTATATTGCAATTAATTTCTTAGTCCACTTAACTAGTTGCGTGAGATACATTTCGGAAAGAAGAACACTTGCTGCTTGCGACGATACACTGTTGAAACTGTTGTGTGTTTAACTGAATTGGCACCTGATAACTACAATAACTAAGGTTATACTCTGTGTGATGCTACCTATTTTTAAACACTAAATCCTCAGTGTTTTTACTGTCGGGAACAGTCCCATAAGGTTTTGTGCCAGAAAGGAAATAATCGTGTTTGGATCAATATTCGACACACATATTATACACCGTAATGTTTGCATGTTGGAGGAATTTCTTTGGAAGCTAGATCTGTAGTGCTACTCTCTTTCACTGGGAAGGTAATCAGAAATACCTTCATTATTAGATGCACAACTTGCAGCGATTACAAGGAGACATTCCTTACATCAGTTCAACAATTCAATTTCACATGCAACTCAGTTTCAAAATGAATCCATATTCTGATCAATGTTATGAAGCTACATTTCTACTGTGCCATGTTAGAAGACCAGACACAAATTACCACTCACTTTTACCAACAGCCCCACCTTTAATACAGCTGTGTGTGCCAATCGCACTAATTATCTATTATCTCTTTCACCTTGACAAACTTTAACACTCCATGGGCTAACTTTGCGACCGGGTTTTTGCCAATATTTCACCGTATTTGGCGAAAAAATGGTTGACGGGAATTTCGGGCACCTTTTTTGCAGCGGCGTTTTCCACGTTCCGCTGGGGAGAGGAGCGCCGCCGTGCAAGACCCGAAATAGTGTTTTCGCCCAAAATTTTGCTCTCTCTGCACCCAGAACACCGACAGGGAAAAACCTGTCGTGCCAGCAGCGTAAGTATGAAGTCCTGCAAAAAAGGTAAGCTAACATTTTTATTTTTTTACTCTTTTTCAGCAATTTGATAGATAAGTGTCTTGTAAATGTTGTGAGAATTTTTTTTTGTTTTTCCCAATTTTTGGGGGAAGGGGGTTGTTTCTCCCTCCTCCCAAGGTCTCGGACTAAAGTTGCCGAAAGTTGCGGTTTGCGCCGCAAATATCCGTCCTACCAATGGTAGCGAAGCGAAAACGGTAATTTTGGCAGAAAAATACCTTTTCCGAATTTCTAACCCCTAGATTCTCCTCTGACTTAGCCAAGTCACATAAATCTTTTTAAGAATAATTGTATTTATTTCAAGTGCTACAAAATAAGCAAGTTCCTAGTCCTCATTGCTTAATCTTCATTTAATAACTAACTGCTGATGGCATACACCAATTAGAGAGTAATCCAATTTGTGATCGGTAACCGGTTTGTCCACTAAAACTCTAATTTTAAATCCCTGAAACTCATGAAACAATTGGTTATCTACCCTCAATCAATATTCTCAACATTTAATGTATCTATACAACATCAATTATCAATTGAAGTTCAATTCTAATCTCAACACTGGGAACTGTCAGAGGCTGGATAGTCTGCGGTGAGTGGCTCACCTCATGATTTCCCAAAGCCTCTCCACCACCGACAAAGCACAAGTAAGAAATATGATGCAATACTCTCCACCTGCCTGAATTGTTGCAGCTCAACACTATCCAGGACAATACAGTCTGCTTGATCAGCACCCCATCCACTAGCTTAAACATCCACTTCCTCCACTATCAGCATACCATAGTTGCAGTGTGTATTATCTACAGGATGCACTACACACAACTCACCAAGGCCTGCTCAGCAGCATCTTCCAAATCTGTGACCTCCACCACCTAGAAGGGCAGCAGGTGCATGGGAACACCATCAAGTTACACACCATCCTGACTTAGACATATATCATCGTTACTTCATTATCGCTGGGTCAAAATCCAGGAACTTCCTACCCAACAGCATTGAGAGCATCTTCACCACACAGAATGCAGCAGTTCAAGAAGGTGGCCCACCTCCATCTTATCAAGCAACTAGGGATGGGCAATAAATGCTGGCCTTGCCAGTGATGCCTACATCCCGAGAATTATTTTTGTAGAAATCTCATCCCGAGTTACATATGGCATCCTAGACCCCAGATAAAGGCATCAAATTGTAAACATTTTGTTAAAGTTAGAGTGGCAAAGTATCCGATTTTAAAATGATTGGGTGTAATACAGCTTATATTGATGAAAGAGGTAGTACCAGAACCAATTTTTTTCTGTTTTCATGTGAATCTTAAAAAGTACTCAATGATGCAAGTTAGCATAATACCCCTCTTAACTTTGTGTAATCCTCCAACTCACATCAAGTGTGTAAATG
Organism: Pristiophorus japonicus; assembly: GCF_044704955.1. NCBI lineage: Eukaryota > Metazoa > Chordata > Chondrichthyes > Pristiophoridae > Pristiophorus > Pristiophorus japonicus. The sequence goes on from NC_091980.1 coordinate 252,030,446, forward strand.
AGGTTAGAGTACAATGAAGAGACATTTACTGTAGAACAGCTCATTACATTGAGAAACATCTTACTGTGGAATGCAAGCCTTTGTCACATGCCATTAGAATTTTTTGAGTCTACATAACATCCTCAGGTGCATAGCATATGGAGGAATCAACATATACATCTGGGAAGTCGCATTAAACGAAGAGTGAGCAGGGCACTTGATGAAAGTGTAGATTTAAACTTCAAAAGTGGCTACAAATGGAACTTAGTTGAGGAAGAGGGACAGAAGCAACAGCCATGGTCTAACAGAGAATGCCAAGAGCTGGAAGTCAGTGACATGCTTAATTCTAAAGTTAGATTTAGCCACGTGGTTACAAAAAGGAAAGATTCAAGGCATGTGAGCAAATAAATAGCATAGCTAAAAAGCTAAAACTAAATAAAAACAATACAGAGAACACATACAGGAGAAGTGATCTCAAATCAGAAAATTTGAAACAAGTAGAGCAAGGATTAGACTGCAGAGCTGATAAAGGGTGTGGAGATTTAGCAACAAGCACCAGGAATGCACTTTCAACTTCAAATTCAGCATGAGAAGAGCGATGCTTTTCACTGATTTATAGACAGCTAAGCAAAGACTCTGATTAAGTTTTGATATTTGTAATGTTAAACATACTGCAGCTATAGCCATCTAAAACTTTGAAGTATATGATGGTTATTAAGGTTTTAAAATTTCAGCACTATCATGAGATCAAAAGATCTCAGTTTCCAACATGTGTGCATAATTGTACAGAATAATTGTTGTGAAGACATTGTCCCTGGTAGGCAGCAGCCAAAACACTATGCTGCCATAAACTCATGAAAAGTTTATTTTCTCTTTTAAATCTCTTGTAAAATGACCTACAGTTGGGAACTGAGTGGTAAACCTCCTTGATTGTACTGACCCATTCAACTCTGGCATCTACTCCAATCCAAGTTGAATGGACAAATATTTCCACACTCTGTTTGGCTGTAAGGTTCTTAGGTGAACTGAGCTTAAGCAGTCTCATTCCAATTTCTCTTGACAAAACTGCCTTAATTTGCCAAAGAAAACAATTCTCTTACTCAAAGGAGGGCTAGTGTGGCCAATGGAAAAACTCACACTGCTACAGCAGGGAATAGTGAGGTTGTGGTTAAGGCACCAAAGTAAAAGGAACATTAAGAACATAAGAAATAGGAGCAGGAGTAGGCCACCTGGCCCCTCGAGCCTGCTCTGCCATTCAATAAGATCATGGCTGATCTGATCATGTACTAAGCTCCACTTCCCTGCCCGCTCTCCATAACCCTTTATTCTCTTATTGCTTAAAAATCTATCTCCACCTTAAATATATTCAATGGCCCAGCCTCCACAGCTCTCTGAGGTAGAGAATTCCATAGATTTATAACCTTCAGAGAAGAAATTCCTCCTCGTCTCAGTTTTAAATGGGCGGCTCCTTATTCTGAGACTATGTCTCCTCGTTCTAGTTTCCCCTATGAGTGGAAATATCTTTTCTGCATCCACCTTGTCAAGCCCCCTCATTATCTTATATGTTTCAATAAGATCACCTCTCATTCTTCTGAACTCCAATGTGTATAGGCTCAACCTATCTTCTAAGTCAATCCTCTCATCTCCTGAATCAATCCAGTGAACCTTCTCTGAACAGCCTCCAATGTTCTGCTTTTGGCCATGTTATATCTGACTTAGGACTTCTTGACACCAAACCAAAAAGAGAATTACATTCTATAACCCTTTCTTTGAACAGCACATAAATTTACAACAATATTAAGTGGGAACATTTTTGAATGCAGCTTACCAATAATCTCTAAATTGGTGATGTCTGGTTCGAATGTAGTTAAAAAGAAATACACTTGCATTTATATAGTGCCTTTAATGACCTCATGACATCCCAAAGTGCTTTACAGCCATTAAAGTACTTTAAAAGTGTAGTCACTGTGGCAATGTAGGAAACACAGCAGCTAATTTGCACACAGCAAGGTCCCACAAACAACAATATGACAGTGACCAGATAATTTATTTTAGTGATGTTGATCGAGGGATAAATATTGGCCAGGATACTGGGGTAACTCCTCTGTTCTTCTTCAAAATAGTGCCATGGGATCTTTTAAGTCCATCCGAGAGGCAGACCGGGCCTCGGTTTAACATCTCATCTGAAAGACGGCATCTCTGAGAGTGCAGCACTGCACTGGAGCGACAGCCTAGATTTTTGTGCTTAAATCTCTGGGGTGGAACTTGAACCCACATCCTTCTGACTCAGAAGCGCGGGTTCTACCCACAGTGCATTAAATGTTAATAACATGGAATCCCTGGCCAAAGAGCGCCCTAAGTGGAGGAAGAGCATCCGGGAGGGCGCTGAGCACCTCGAGTCTCGTCGCCAAGAGCATGCAGAAATCAAGCGCAGACAGCTGAAAGAGTGTGCAGCAAACCAGGCTTCCCACCCACCCCTTCCTTCAACAACTGTCTGTCCCACCTGTGACAGACTGTAATTCCCGTATTGGACTGTTCAGTCACCCGGGAACTCACTTTGAGTGGAAGCAAGTCTTCCTCGATTTCGAGGACTGCCTAAGATGATGATTCAAGAAAAGGCTCTGTACACTTCTCTAACTTCCCTTGCAATTTATTTTTAAAAGATCGTATTGAATCCAAATATAGTGCCTCAGAAACAAATCAAAACAGGGGCAAACTTAGTGTAGGCAACTCCACTGGCTTTAACCAGGTCCTCCTACACACAAACACCTCCAACATTGAGGCCGGACGATCTGTAACCTAACGAATGCCTCGATAACGCTATACGGTTTCAGTAACGGTCTCCAAAAGCCATTTCTAACGCACATGACAATAGCAATCAGAGACTCACCGGCTGCGGCCCTCACACATGGACAACCAGCCTCGGCCGCGCGCTGGTGACGTCACCCCACCTGTCGTTGGACGGCGCGCGATGGTGACGTCACGCCCTCCCTCCTCCGAGCCGCGCGGACTCTTTGATTGACAGATCCTGGCGTGAATGGGATTAAATTTACCAGCCAATGGGAGCTCGGCCCAGATGCGCTATATAATCCAATGGGTACGCGCGGACACTAATCAGGGTAGCGCGGAGATCAGGCTGAGGTGGGAAGCGCAGGCTGAGAATTGCATTTCTTTCTTATTTCCCAGTTCATCCAGGTAAGATTACTTTGAAAATAAAACATAACGGCAAATATTGTAATTGCTTTATTTATTTTGGAGGGAATTTATATTTCAAAGCTTATATTTAAATTAATGTTGGGTGAAAAGTCCAGCAAAAAAAACGAATGCAAATTAATTAAATGTTTATGGTTTTACTTTATATTAAAATATGTGAAGATGAAATAAGATTTTAAAACCAAAGATTCAGCTACGGTTGCGCGTTTAGTTTAATGCAGAAATATGCATCATTCCCGACCTAGAAGAAGAATCCATCTGGATGCATGTAGCTGTGCGAGAATTCTCCTGAGTATTGACTGATTGGTAAAGCGACTTATGCATTCTAATACAGTATTGCAGGAAAAGGGAGAGGAAAATTCCTAATGCCAATTCTCTGGTTCCGTCAATCGAATCCTTTTTTTTAATCTTTAAAACAACATTCAGATGTAATTTTGTGCATTTTAAACAAATACTCCTCCAGCAACCTATTTGTACTGAACGGCTCCAAATTGATATTTGTGCTCATCCATTGAGAGAAAGCACCTTGTGGTGGCTCTAATGTGAAATCTGGACCTTGTATCTGCTGTACTTGGATTGTCCTTCATAAATTGTGCATGGAATACAACGCGAAAGGGTCACGAAGGACGGCGAATTTACGTAATCGTAAGGCTGTTTAAGAATCCAAAGAGGTCTTCAGCAACACGGAAGAATTATAAAGTTATTCAGGATTATCATTAATCGATAATGTTTTCCTTCCAGATGTGGGAAAGGACAATATCGAGAATCAATTTATTATAATACATTGTTTTTAGTCACGAGTATTTCGGCAACCATTATCTAGAAATGTAAGGGGATTAAAGTGTCTGAAAGCTGCAAGAGGCTTTACCATAATCACCCAGAAGTTTATTTAGACCATTCGCTTCAAGCATTTTTGTAATTTTCGAATAACTCCGTAGTTCCCAGAGTCACCCTGAAAACTCGCATTCTTGCTGAATGGCATGTTTTTTTTAAATTTGCAAATGGGGCCCCTTTACATTCTTAAAATAAAATATATACGATGCTTTCTCCACAACCTGGATTAAAGCTACTTACTCCAAGTCTCGTCACGGGGAGCCCTGTTAATTCCGATTTATTAAAAACTCTTGTTTGTGTTGCAGTAAAACGGTTACCATGCCATTCAGCAACAGTCACAACCTTCTGAAGATGAAATATTCTCCTGAAGAAGAATTTCCGGATTTGAGCCAACATAACAACCACATGGCTAAAATCCTGAGCCTGGACCTGTATAGCAGGCTGAGAGATAAACAGACCCCCAGCGGATTTACCCTTGACGATGCCATTCAGACTGGGATTGACAACCCAGGTAAAATCGCACTTTGATGAGCCATCTGCTTTCCTCAGTACAGAAGTATTGCTTTCCAAAGGTCCCCAATAGTAAGACGTCAATTGGAAAATGTAAACTAACCCACCCCCGACACTTGGTTATCAAGTGCTTATAGCCCTGCCTATCTACAACCAATTGCATAATGAATGGGTTCATTAATTTAAAACGGATGCACTACGGAAAATCTTTTATAAATCGCAGGTATTCGTTTCAGCCTCCTGGATTACATTACACCTGTGTAGCCAATGACCTTCTGTACAGGGGATAGTAGGTGGTATATGTGATAAGATTCATCTCATTTATGTTTGATTTAATTCAATGTAGTTGTGACCCCCGCACCACGAAATGGCCACGCTAAAGATAAAGAGGCTGTCAGCGGAAGAGGAGTTCCCCGATCTGAGCAAACACAATAACCATATGGCGAAAGTGCTCACTCTGGATCTCTACAAGAAACTCCAAGACGAATCAACCCCCAGTGGCTTCACCTTGGATGATGTGATTCAGACTGGGATTGATAATCCCGGTAAAACGCTTAAATTGGCCAGGAATAGTCTAAAGTCTCCTCGTTTGTCTCACGATTTACTGATCTTACAATGCAGTGTGATAAATGTGTTCGTACGATTTGCGTCTGCCATACATTCCCGTACGACCATCACCACGAAATAAAACTAGTTTCTTTTAACCGCATGACCATTTTTGTACCAACATTAACTTTGAATATTTCTTTCATTTTAAGTGAATATTTCCGAAGATCTCATGGTATTACTGTAATGCTAAAGTTGTTTCCACCCCCCTCCCCCCCCCCCAAAAAAAAAACGTTAAAGACTGAATATTCCTCGTGAAGCAAAACAACTATGACCCCTTCAGCATTCCTTCCCTTCTCTTTAAAATGAATACTGCTTGCTGCTCCTTGCAGTGATCAGCGGATTTAATCTTTAATCGGCTGGAAATCTCTCCGGTTAAGGAAACGCTATATATGCATTTATTTCTCCTTTTTTCTCTATAGGGCACCCATTTATTATGACAGTAGGTTGTGTCGCTGGTGATGAAGAATCCTATGAGGTTTTCAAGGACCTCTTTGATCCAATAATTCGGGACCGTCATGGTGGTTACAAACCTACTGACCAGCACAAAACTGACCTTCACCATGAGAATCTCAAGGTCAGAGAATGGGGGATCAGTTCCTGCTAAATATGAAATGCAATAGAATATATAACTTGCCTTTTGAAGAGTAAATTACATGTGAAACTGTGACTATGCACATTGAATGGAAAGTACAGAAACACCCAGTAACACAATTTTTGTGGTACTTCTGCTGTGCTGATTTCAGCCAGGGTGCTTATTATCACTTAATAATGTTCTGTTATAAAATGGGATCAGCAGATATATATATATTTTTTGAATAGCCTCAAGATTTGATGTATTGAGTTTCCATTCATGGGAGACATTTTTATAGCTTCCCAATGATGAGACTGGCAAAATTTCCATTTGGCCTATTTGCATAAACCTTGTTTGTAGTTTAATAAATACAAAAAGTGATCACTGTGTAAAATAAGACACATCCTTCAATGCATTATAGGCAATTATCAAATTAGATAGGCAAACTACTGTGGATGCTGAAAATCTGAAATAAAAACAGAAAATGCTGGAAATACTCAGGCCAGGCAGCATCTGCGGAGAGAGAGAAACCGTTAACATTTCAGATCGATAAAGATCATCGATCTGAACTATTAACTCTGTTTCTCTCTCCAGATGCTGCCTGACCTGCTGAGTATTTCTAGCATTTTCTGTTAAAAGGATTGGTCTTGTGCACAATTATTTTAAAAGCCCTTTTACTGCCTCTCCCCAATGTTTTACATAGAACTTAAAACTTGAACCACATTGCTGGATTTATATCTTCACTTTTCAGCTTTTTATTCAGCTGAAAGGGTAAGCAGAGGACTTGCTTCAAGCTGTCTGGTGTCACTATTGCACCAACTGCCTCTGTCACCAACCACTGAAAAGCACATCTGATTACCTGAAGCAATTTGGCTTGCATTTGTTGACCTGTAGCTGTGGAGACATAGTTATTGGCACCTTTGTCCAGTGGTACAGCTGGAAACTGGAACTTGCTGTGTGCAAGTGAGTTTGCATTCTGCCATTCAGCAGTACTACTGTTTCTGGGAATACTTGAGCTCATTCTTGTGTGTTTTTTTTTTGGCCAACTTTAATGCTGGCTGTGAGATCACATCAATGCTGCAATTGCCTGTATACTGTTGCCTAATAAGGTTGTGAAAGAACAAGCCAAGTGGGGGAAATTTTCCTGTCTGGTCTAAAATTTATAATTAAAATGTTCCAGACAATTGGATGCCATCTGATGTCAAAGCATATTTGCATAAAGCTGTCCTGTTAACATGGCAAAGTGTTTTTTAAAAAAAAAAAAACAACCTGAATGTATATATTTGTCTTTAGGGTGGTGACGATCTAGATTCCAACTATGTACTGAGTAGTCGAGTCCGCACTGGACGCAGTATATGTGGCTTTTGCCTTCCCCCACATTGCAGTCGAGGGGAGCGTCGTGCCATTGAGAAACTTTCAGAGGAAGGTAAAATCAAATGAGCATGATGTGTTTTATCCCTTAATTGTATTTTTAAAATCTAATCTGAATAATTAATCAGACTTTTGAAAAACCAGTATTTAAAAAAAAAAAACACTTTTTCTCCAAATATTCAGATACAATCTTCTGGAAAAACTAACAGAGCATTCAGAAGAGTTATCACACACATTGCAGTTCTGTAATTTAACCACTTCCTTTTTAATTGGTCAGCATTTTCATCTAATGCTCACTTCCCCCTCCCCCAGTGTCCTTCAATTGCTCTTCATTTCTCTGCTCTGAAGAAGGCATTATCCTTTCCTTTTGTGTAGAATAGGGTCCATTTCCCCTTTACAAGCTGATTAATGGCTATTTTTCTTCTTGCACTACCCCACACACACACACACACACACTGCTATTTCTGAACAAAAAACTAAAACTCCCACTAGTTGAATCAAGTTAGAACATAAGACGGGGCTTGCCTGAAACAAAAACTGGAATCATTATATTTCTTGTATACTTCCTTAAACAAAATTTATTTAAGGGCAGCTTCTAACTAATCTAATGTTTCAGTTAACTGTAAACGCTACATCCAGTTATCTGTGAAAAGTGTAACCCACATACTCTAACCATTTATGGAAATGAATGTCTGTACTGAGTTTGTGACCTCTTGCTAAACTCTGGTGTTTGAAACACATCTGCTAGCTGTTCCAATTTTGCTGTATCCAGAATCAATGTATGTGCACATGTTAATAGTGGTATGCCTTATTTTTTTAATACCGAAGGAGGAAGAGTACATTCCTGTTTTTTTTGTACAGAAACCACTTTGAGTGTGACTAACTAACTGAAATGTTTCCCCTTCTTGCATTGCTTGAAAACCTTAAGATTTGGACTCTCTCCAGATAATGTTTCCACCTGTCCAGCAAAAGAGCCAAAAACCTAAAGGTCTTGCACTCTGTGTAAACTGAAGTGCAACATCTCTGGTAATGTAGCATGAATAGGGTGAACAATACATCCATCATACTGCTGATCAACTCACTAAGTAATAATCTCTGGATTGCTGACACACAATTCTGATGGACCATATATTTCAGGTTATAAACTATATGAAAGGGGCTTTATTAAACAAAATGACTTGAGAAAACACTTTCATTAGATTATAATACTTCACATTCTCCATGTCTTTCAAAATGAAAGTGAAGACTATTAGCAGTTTTCTGCAGTCCTTTAAACAACTTGCATTCTTGATGATATAATTTTACACTATCAAACTTACAAAAAACCTCATTTAGCCTCTGCCTGAGGATAGTACAATAAAAAAAATAGAATGGTGGGGAGGGGGGAGGAGTGAGTGAGAAGGAAGAAAGAGACATATGCCTCACTTTTCTTTTTTCCTTACCCAGAAGAGGCACTATTTGACTACAGACCAAAGTTGTGTTTCCAGCTGTTCCAGTTAGGAGGGGTAGAGAGTATGTCAATGAGTGATCAGAGTCCTTCCAATACTGGGCAGCCAGACATGGATTTCATCAGAAAACACATTCTATCATAAAATGTTAATAGTATTAACAGTTGAGATATCTTGTGGCAGTAACCAATTTAAATTAGTTACAATAACTCCATTTAAAAAAAATAAATAAATAAATAAATAAATAAAACACTAACTTCATTAAGATTGTGCTGGAAGTGCTGATGATTTAGGCTGGGATTCTGGAGATGGCCTGTTGGTGTGGGGCCTACACCTACCCCAAACTTGGCCGTTGGCATAAGGGAGTTTTTGGGCAAAGGCGGGGACTTCTTGCATTGAGTTCCCATTTTTCTGATCATCCGAGGGACCAGCAAGCCTCAAACTGTCTGTGAATGCCAGACATGACTACCTAGATGGTAGAAATGCAACCCACCTGGGATCATGGCTTGGACAATTAAAGAGGAAGTACAATTTTTCTCTCAAAATTATTTAAAAGCTGCCCCTTACAAGGGATCACTGCACCTAAAGGTTGTTTCTGGGAGAGAGGACCTGCCACCCAAACCATGCTGGTCACTCTTCTGTTGGTATTCCTGGATTTTTCAGTAGATAGGCAGCCTAGATGTACCCATTGTGATGTGGACAGTTGACATTTCTGAGAATGAAGGGACCTTCCACTGACCTTGTAAACTTTGGCAGGGTCAACAGCAGTAGTTCTGGATGAGTGCATCTCACCACTTGTACTGGGACATGCCTACACTCCAGATTTGTGGCGTCATAGTCTCTTGTGATTTAAAACCAGACCAATCTCTGATTTTAAAACAAACCAATCCTCACAATCTCTGAAGATTCACCTAGTTTTGTCCAAGCACCAACTTTCAAAGTGTGCATTACTCAGCTGCATACTGATCTCGTAGTGATGCTCAGTGTTTGTTTTTACACAGCCGCAAATGTTTCTTGATTTTTATTTATTTATTCATTCATGGGATGTGGGTGTCGCTGGCCAGCATTTATTGCCCATTCCTAATTGCTCTTGGGAAGGTGGTGGTGAGCTGCTGTTCTTTGTAGCGTTTTGGTACAACTGAGTGGCTTGCTAGACCATTTCAGAGTGCAGTTAAGAGTCAACCACATAGTCTGGAGTCACACATAGGCCAGACCTGGTAAGGACTGCAGATTTCCTTCCCTAAAGGATGTTGGCAAACAAATTGGGTTTTTAATGACAATCTGGTTTATTTGACTTTATTTGTACCCCTGCAAATATTAAATTAGCAATTTCTGAAATTTTAGTCTTTTGTCCAATCTGTAATTACTTTCTTGCTGTGAGCGGTTTTGACTTCTACAAAAGTAATAAAACCAAACTGTTAAATCTAGAGGTGATTCCATTCATAGGGTTTTAGAAATGTTTTTCATAAAGACTAAATTACATATTTTTTTAATTCACTAGCCTTGAAAAGTCTGGATGGTGAATTTACTGGAAAATACTATGCCCTGAAGAACATGACTGACCAGGAGCAGCAGAATCTAATTGATGACCACTTTCTGTTTGACAAGCCTGTGTCTCCACTGCTGTTGGCCTCTGGGATGGGGCGTGACTGGCCCGATGGCAGAGGCATCTGGTCAGTTCTTGGAGGGGGAAGGAGAGATGAAGAAAAGCAAATTTATTTGCAGCAATTTCAATTTTTCAATTCGGATTACTCTTGTTCTTTGCATGTTGGGGTGATGTGCTTGGGTGCAGCTAATAATTATACAGAAATTGTCTGACTTTAGCTATTTAAGAAGAAATTAGTCAAGAACACTATTGGATCAATAGGCAGCTAATAGCTTTTCTATTTGGAGTAGGTGGAAGCGTTCAGCTGCCAGAAAAACTAAAATGGAAGGGTTCGCTGTTGGGATTTCATATAACTAGTATTAACTGTCTATTTTCAATTAGTTTGTATGTCCATGCACTTTGGCAATTTTCCTGCACTGTTAGCTTTGCTTATGTAGAAGATAAGGGGTCCTTTATTGTCCCTTTCCGAAAGGCCCGTTGAGCACTTTTCGCCCAGGAGCAGTTGGTGGAAGCGACCTGCCCAGAATTGCCCCCAGGATGGCGGAGATGAAAATCCCTTTGCGGCACGCCCCTGCCTTTTTGCCCCAGGTGGCAGCGCACGGCGATTACATCATTGCCATATGCGCCAACCCCTCTTTGCCCTGTGGGGGAAATTGTTCAATGGGAGTGAGGTTGGCACATGGCAATGCCACCAGCTGGGGTGCCCCGACCGCCCTTAAAGTGGAGGTACCTCCACCACGTCTGTCGGCTGACTTTACAGACGGCACGACAATGGTGGCTGCTGGTTGTGCCGGCAATAGGCACCCCTCTTGGGTGGCGGGCCGCTAGCCTGGCCAAAACCCTCCCTGGAGACCCAGTGGATGCCACGGAAGTGGCTGCAGAGATCGTAGCGGCCTTCCCCTTTTTAAGAGCAGGGGAGGTACATTGTGGCGCTGCAGGTCCACGCCGCTCTGAGTAACCTCTCCGCACTTCCACCCCCACTTTCTTCCTGTGGAGGCACAGAGCACCTCCAATATCGCCCCGACAATTTTTCTCCGTTAAAGACCTGAATTCTGGGTCAGTAATCTCCTCTTCCTGCCAGACGATTTAAAATTATGCACCCCAAACCGGGCACGGGACAATTTCACCCCCAAGCTTTCTAAACATGTAATCTGTTTCCTCTCCATAGTGTAAATGTATGGTTTAACTTATTTTCCCAGTTTGGGCGAAGGTTGTCAGGTCTTGAGCCCTAATGCTAGTATCTAATTTCTTGTCAACAAATGCTTTCTGGTGAATTGGGGTAGACAACAAGGGTGAGCTTCAGTCTTTTTCCAAACCTGAACTGAGGTATCTGGTTTCCTTCCTCCACCCCCCACCTGTGTTGGCAAACCCCATCTGTTGATCAAAACACTACAATTGAGCAATACTAATATGTGATGCCCATTTTTATATAAACATTTCCTATTTTTTTTAATATATAGCTGCCTCCATGAAGGTATGACTTTCTTTGTATTTTGTTAAACTTTTGAACCCTCTGCTCAAAAGCTCAAACTATTTAGTTGAGAACATACACTGGTGGTGACTTTTAGTAACCAATTGAACATCTTACTTTTACAAAATCCTGTGAGTGAGTGTTCCAAATTAAATCTGTTTTCTAGGCACAATGACAATAAGTCTTTTCTAGTTTGGGTAAATGAAGAAGATCATCTGCGTGTCATCTCAATGCAGAAAGGTGGAAACATGAAGGAAGTCTTCACCCGTTTCTGTACTGGACTAACAAAGGTACAAATGAGCACTATTGAGTTGGTAAAAGTCGAAAGCTAATGTGCATTTTTTTGAACAATTTTTTTTTGAACTTCTAGATTGAAAATGTCTTCAAAAACAATGGTCGCGCATTTATGTGGAATGAGCATCTTGGTTACGTCCTGACATGCCCATCTAACCTGGGAACAGGTCTCCGTGCTGGTGTCCATGTGAAACTTCCCAATCTCAGCAAACATGATAAATTTGGTGATGTTCTGAAACGACTGCGGCTGCAGAAGCGTGGGACAGGTAGGTCAGAGCATCTAGAAAGTAAATAAAATATATTGTTACAAAATCCTGAGCAGAATCCATTACGTTGTAACAGTGTTGGTCTACCACCTGAAATAATTATCACTTGCAACCCTCCCTCCCAATAGTAGCTTCCTTCTGCAATAGACTTTGGGCAAGAAATTTGAGAAACATAGAAACATAGAAAATAGGTAAGTGCCAGAAACTGGCACGAAATGAGCAGCACAAAATCAGTCCTCTGGCCTCATCTGCACAACCAGTAAGCTGCAGATGCTAATCACATCCGAATATGCTTTGCCGGTTAGGAAATTCGGCTAGCTCGTACATCAACCCAGCCCACAAGTAGCTCCTGAAGTGTGGGGGGAGGTAAGAGGTGGGGATGGGCCTGGGCTGGAAGCAACCCACAATATTTTTGTGGAGCCAAGAAGAGCAATCCTGCTCCTCCTGGCTCTACCGAAATAAAACTGTCAATTTACTTTTTGTTAGTGGCCTTCTGCAGTCCCTTTAGGACTACTAGTTAGGTCACTGAAGACCTGGATTAAATGGGTGGAGCTTGTGTAGTGCAAGCACTGCCCAGTGTTTAACAAAACTGACTTTAGGACCCCAATTTGCATTTTGAAGATGCCTAACTCCTGTTTCAAGCAGGTACCCTGGATGCTGGGAAGTTATGTTTCAAATCTGGCAACCAACACATTCTCTGGGAGATCTGGCACAAGGGACAACCTGAAATTAATTTTCCTCCCACCACCACAGTAATCTTTCTAAGAACAAGCATGCGAGTTCCAATTCTCCCCATTTTTATTCCAATCCTGGTGAAAGCTCCATTTTAGTGGCAGGTCAATTCTCAAAATGCCTCTTATGAATTGCCTTTTAATCCATCTAATTTTAATAACCAGATTTGACGATTAAGGTTATTTTTGGCTTTTAAGCATAACTTGAGCAAATGCATTTTGTGATATGAATCCACAGTTTCTCTTTGAAGCTCCCATCAAACCATAGAAGTTTACAGCACTTGCAACACATTGTACACAAACATAACTGCTGAAATTTGTTGACAAAAAAATTGGTGGTGTTGGCAAACTGTGAGGGAGCCTATAAAATGTTTCAGTCATTGGGTCTATTCCAGCTTTTTGCTAGAACAATCTTAAAATTAATCCCACTGCTGCCTTCTCTCCCCATAGTCCTATCTCTTTATCCAATTTCCTCTTCAATATAATTGTCTGTCTTAACTATTCCCTGTGGCAAACCATTCCAGGCTTCAACAACTCTGTACAAAGAATTTCTCTCAACCTCCCATTTTCTCTTTACAATCCATGACCTTTTCAAATTGAGAATTCATTTCACTGACTCTACCAGATTTTACCTTATCAAAACCCTTCATGATTTTAAACAGCTCTTAAATCTCCTCTTAGTCTTTTCTCTGTCTCAGTGGAACTAATCCCAGTATCTCAAATCTCTCCATGACTATAGTTTCTCACTCTTGGTATCATCCTGGTGAATCTACACTGTTTGGCTTTAATGCCCTTTTATATAATCGGGCACTGAAAAAAAAAAAAACTGCAGATGGTACTGTAACTATAGCTTAACCATTGCCATATACAAATTTATCATGTTTGATTTATTTTATTTAGGAAATCCAAAATGCTGTTGGCCTCTTGTAAGTGTAGGTAGATAAAAATCACGAGGAATAATGTATTTGAGCCCAAGGTCTATCTGATCATGCACATTATTTAGCATATTTCCTTTTGAGTGTATACTCCCATTCTTTGTTTTCATCTCAAAATGTATTCCTTCACACTACTCCACATTAAATTGCATCTCCCACCTGTCTGTCCATTCTAATGACTTGTCATGAAACATTTTATTGGCTCCCTCAGTTTGCCAATTTTTTTGTCAACAAATTTCAGCAGTTATGTTTGTGTACAATGTGTTGCAAGTGCTAATCCCTGTAACAACCATGTTCCAATCCAAGTAACATCCATTAACCCTAACCTTAGTTTCTTGTTCAACCAACTTTCTATCTGTTACTCTTGTACCATATGTCTGAATTTTTGTAAGAAGCTTCCTGTGACACCTTAAAATGCCATTTGTGTAATCCATATCCTTTAAGCTACATCTTTATGCTTTATCTATACAATTAACTTTGTTTTATAAATTTAAGGTTTAAAAAAAATACAATTTGCCCTTATTAAATCATGCTAGCTATCTTTGATCTCCAATTAGGGATTGAGTATGTTCACAACCGATTCTGCAACATTTATTTGTTGGGTACAGGTGTGAAACTGGAAAATTACTTTCAAAGATTCATTTTTTTTTTGTTGCATATGCTTTTTAACACATGTATGGAAAATTATACATGTACACAGTGGGCAATCAGGTAAATTGAGCTTTGATCTGGATGGTCACAAATATAGCTCCTCAGCCTGAAGTCTGAATGGTGCATGTTTCTGGCTGAGCTGGGTATAACACATGCTATATCTCTAAGAATTTGGATCATTCCCTAAATGGGTGATTTTTGAGGAGACTCCACCTTGTGTAAGGAGCCTGGTTAAGGTAACAGTGCAGGTCCCAGGATTAACCATCCACTGGTGGAGCCCTATTGCAGAGCCTTTCAACATGACTCTTATAAATCCAGATCAGATTACTATTTTCCCTGTCGTGCTGGTGTCTATGGCATGTGCCTAGCTTGCTGGACTCTCTGGGGAAAATGCAAACAATTGAACTGCTACAAACCTAAAATGCTCTTGTGTATGTTGACCATACATAAAAGAATGGCAGCTCATGTATCTGATAGGGTGGACAGGAGTTCTGAAATAAGCCAGTTTGTGATTTCAAACCACTAATAGGAAGTGCTTGTAAATGACCTGGAAGCAACCTTGCTTTCTGTATCCATATCTGAGCACCATCTCTATTTGGTTGCTTGTCATTCTTTGAAAGAGACCAGTTACCTACTAGGCCATATTTGGATTCTGTTGAATAAATCTAAACCAGTGTTTGGATTATCAATTTAGATTTGGCATTGTTCCCCATTTAGATCTAGCCTACTATAAATTTGAGTTGCTGTTTTTATTTTTACAATTTAAACACTGCCCCAAGTTTAAAACATGATGCACTCCAGACTACATTAGGACATTTTGAAGCACTGAAGTAAAAGTTCATAGCATGCAGAAAGGAAATTAGAAAACTATGTATTGAGTTTTGTAAAAATCTGATTTACCAGATAGCTTTGAACTTTAAAAAAAAATTAACTATTGTAGATGAGCAATTAAAAAGTGCTGCTGGAAACCACTACCTTTTTTTAAAAGGAACTTGGTATGATTTTAAACCAAGTATTGCTGCTTGGTATCCAATTTTTTTTATTAGATATTCTATCTGTCTTGGAATGTTTGTTTAAATATATAACTGACTTTTAAATTTTCTTGAAGGAAGGGAAAACTAAGTGCATTTTTTTAAGACCGTTAGATTTTAGCATTTCTTTATAAATCTGATAACTTTCTGTATAGAAGTCATTTTTGTATTTGATCCAAGAGTCTTCTGTAGCTAATGTTTATGTTGTTTTCTCATTGCTAGGTGGTGTCGACACTGCTGCAGTTGGTGGTGTTTTTGATATTTCCAATGCTGACCGTCTGGGCTTCTCTGAAGTTGAATTGGTTCAAATGGTGGTCGATGGTGTGAAGCTGCTAGTTGAAATGGAGAAACACCTTGAAAAGGGCCAGGCCATTGATGGTCTTATCCCAACTCAGAAGTAAAGTCACTTTATTGCACAACTTCTAACCTATTCACTGGATATATTGTATAATATTATGAAAACCTCAAGATGCCAGTCTGGATTGGGAAAAGTGTCGTCGTGTTTAGCAAATCTTCCATAAATGTAGTATCTTGAAGTTATAATCATTGCATTGTTGTTGCTGATGGATTAAAAAAACATGAATAAATATACTTTGGTCCCTACAAATGAGTGCACTGTAATTTTCTTCAACTTGGTTAATGTTTCTTTGGGGTTTAGTCAGCTGTTGTAGCTTGCATTTAATGCTTTGGTGGTTTCAGCATCTCTCTCTCTCTCTCTCTCAATTGCTTCCTGCCTAAATTTTTATACTGGGTCTATGCATTAATATCCAAATTAACCTTTTGCACTTAAACTATTCCTCTAATGGAAGTAATTTGTAATGGTGGCAAACTATCTTCTGCTTTAATACATAGAACTTACAGTAAACAGGCCATTGGGCACAACTGGTCTATACCAGTGTTTATGTTCCACATAAACCTCCCACCCTTCTTCTTTTTGCCATATCACCGTAACCTTCTGTTCCTTTTTCCCTTGTTTATCTAGCTTCCCCTTAAATGCATCTATGCTATTCGCCTCAACAACTCCTTGTGGTTGAACGTTCCACTCCTGGGTAAAGACATTTCTCCTGAATTCCTTATTGGACTCTAATGATTATATTTATAACCTAGTTTTGGATTCACCCATAAGTGGAAACACTATCCTATATTTTAAAGACTTCTAGCTCACTCCTCTGCCTTCTCTTTTCTAAAGTAGAGCCCCAGACTTTGTTGACTAAGTGGTTATTATGACTCATTAAGGTAAACTGACACATCCTGTGATAATTGCAAAAAGCCATTAAATTGTTGCAGTTCTGAACCAACTAATCCTCTTGCATGACACTTTTGATACTTAAAGACCACTGGAAGTATGGTGGTTTCTGAAGGTGGACTAATGGTTATAAACATAGTATGGTAATTCATATCTGGACACTAAAAAAATAGACTAATGACAGATTAACTTTTTTGTGCTCTCTTCTTCCTTTCCCATCCCCCACTATTCCTTAACTCATTTCAAGACCATTGGTTAGGCCTTTGTCAACACCACTTTCGTTTTGTGGATTAACGTTTTTTTTAAACATTCTTGCTCTGATCCATCCCCTTTCTATGTATAGACTGGGTGCATTCTAGCAGTCCAATATGTATGCCTTGAATAAACTCTCCTGAGAAACAATTAAAATTTCTACTGGTCTCGTGACTTTGTAAATATAGTGAATTCCCTAATTACTATTTCGAATTAAATTGTAAACCAGTTCCTTTTTTAGAATAAAATTATAATTTTCGAAATGGTGAACCCAAGAAATCTTGCTGCTACTGATGACATCACTAACCGGAACCTGAGAACTTGCACCTCCATTAAGGTTTTCAGAAATCTGGATACTTTTACAGTTTCCAACATCAACAGCATTGTACTGGGTAAATTCGAAGCCTCTTGCAAACTTTCAACTCCTTACAATTCCTCTAAACTCATCATTTTATGTTTAGCTGCACTTGGCAGTAATGGGCTTTAATTCACTACCTTTTGACAATGTGGTATTAAGTAACTACTTTTCATTTTCTGTCTGTTGGATATGGCATGATGAACACACAAATAGAAATCTGTGGGCTCTTTTTTAAATGTGATTCAATTTATGTAACTATACCATGTGTGGAATATGCTTTATTAATTGAAACAAAATTAAAACCCCTAGAATTTTAGACTATTGTGAATTTGAATTGGGAAAAGCAAAAATTTGAAACTTGGCAAATGGACAAATACTTCTGCTCACATTAATCCTCCTGAATGCCTAACACCTTGTGTGGCTCCTGTCCGAAAGTGGCTATAAATGATTTTCCAGACTTGTCTTGCAAGAAATGTGCAAGTAAAACTGGAAAAAGTTCAGAAATTTAACCATAATTTCAACTATCTCTTGTATTTTTGTGCACATAAATGCTACTGTAGTCTTTACAAATAACATGCTAAATAAACACCCTTCATTATGGTTAAGATTATTATCCCGTAGGCCTTTATCTAGCTCCTCTTCCTGTTCATTCAATGACCAAGAGTTCCTCTGTCAGCAGTGTTGTTTGGTAAGTTGCTGCTACATACAAAGGGCAGACTTGCATGATTGTGGTGGTTTTGTTGTGTGTATCAAGCATTTGCCTCCGTGACGATCATAATGGGGATCGGGTGGGAAAGTGGAGCTGATGTAGAAGTTCAGCCATGATATTGAATAATGGAATGGGCTCTAGGGGCCTTATGGCCTACTCCTGCTCCTATTTCTTATGTACTCTGAGGTATTGTGGGTATAGGCCAGCAGCTCACTGCTGTATAGCATCAAACACCTAACCCAGAAGTGCTAGTGAAAATAAAATTCATAATTGTTTTGTTTCTATGGCAACATTATTTTTATATGCTGAGGAGGATCTGTGAGATTTAGCTCTTCAGTGAAAGCCATTTAAGCATATTGCCAAATACTGAATTGTAGATAGATTTGGAAACTATAGAGGTAACACATTGTGATTGCCTTCAGAATGAATTGGGAGTCTGTTGTTTACAAAGTCCATCTGGAGTAAGTTCACTGATTTTATAATTAAGCTGTCTGTGTTGAAACATTAATTTTGATTTTATTTTATGGAATCCAAGTTCCTTGTTGGCTAATGTGCAGACATTATCCACACAGTGTAGCCAATTCACATATCGAAAGTATATTCTGTTCCCAAACACACAAGACTAATAAAATAAAACTAATTTAAAACATGGGACCTTTTATATATATTTTTTTTTTTAAGGAGCTGCAGGTCATCCTCCCCATGAGTTGTGGTCAATATCAAGAACTTTAGTCTGGCTACAGATGTTCACATGGCCCATGGTTAGATCCATTTCTTAAACTGGGAGAGTTGGGTTTGTTCCAATTTACAAACTTTAAAGAACGCCTGTGAACATACAAACACCACTTCAACAGAACTTGAGTTTGTGAAGCCAGGGACAGCTAGCCATACTTTGCAGGTGGAACAAGGTTAGGAACATAGGAATTTCTAGACGAGAAAAGACCAAGGTCCATCTAGTTCACCACCTACCTTCCTGGTAGTCACATGATTCAACAATAATTGAGTTGTTGACTAATCATGACAATCCATCTCTATAAATTAGTCTACAACAGACAGAAATGAAGTGAGGAAAACCCTCCGATTGAAAGCTTTGGGAACTTGTCCAAAGTTACCTGTTCCTCCCAAGCATGCTATTTTGAGAAATCTATCTAATACGGCAATGAATCAATAACTGGTTGTATTTTTCAGTTTCTCACTTTTCCCACAGAAAATTTGACTCTAAAGTACATCCAAAACCTTCCAGAAATCAAACAAGGGCCTGCAACATTATCTAAAAGTAAGTTGAAAATATTTACTTTTATTACTGTGATAGGTTTGACATTGTTAGCAAAATAGATGATGTAAAAATGCAGAATATATATTAAATTAGCTGCTCATTTTCAAGTTTGAAGAATGCATATTTGATTACATTGATGACAAACTTTATTTTAAAAATATCTTGCAACATTGCCTCTGAATATTTTTCTGGAGCAAGTTCATATAATTTGCTAACATAAACTAGGATGTATTTTTAGAAAACTTAACTTTGTTTTAGGAGGCAGTGCAATATTCAGTTAACTATATTCAATCTTTACCATCTATTTTTCTAATTCTTTAGGGCATATTGGCAAGCTTAAATTTGTTAGCTTAATATCTCCGGTTATTGAAATTGAGACACATTTTGAAAGGTGTCATGTATGTATGCTTGAGGTTGCTAGCCACCAGGTGGTGCCACTGTCTGAGGTCATTGGGCTGTACGCACGTGTGTGCGGCCCAGATATAAAAGGCAAGCCATCATGTAATGTAATCACTTTGGGTCAGAATAAAGCAGAGCTGGGTTCGTACCTGTTAGTTTACAGTATTCAATATCAAGTTATTACATACATAACAAAAGGTATGTTAGAGAAGGAGAAACAGTCACTTTGGATAGGTTACAATAAAGATTATCTGTGAATTAGATTAGAGCAGTAGTTTTTCTTCTGGGCAAAGTGAAATAGGGAACTTTTTCCTAGACAAGCTTGCCTAAAATCATCTTCCTAGCTTTATCTAGCATAGTCTATGTACTGTTCAGACAAAGTAGAATATAGTTTTATTTTGGTCTTGCTATGATGAGGGAGACTGTTAGCAGTTGAGGAGATGTAGGAATCGAAAGATGATGCAAAGCTTGGATGTTATAAAAATAGATTCTTGCAGTATTTTTATACAAGATCAAAATCTTTAAGTTGCACTATTTTTTGGTACAGCTCTTTATTAACTATGATGTAAGCCCATTTTCGAAAGCATTGAGGGATGTAAGGAAGAAATTTTATACAAAATTAATTGGGTTGCATTCAACATAGCTTTGTTAAACTTAGTTATTTTAATAAACATCATTTCAAATTTAGTTCTGTTGCTTGAATACTTACATTAAAAAGTTAACATGAGCAGCTGTTATCAATTTATCCTAACATTATTTTATTTCATTAAATTAGTGTTTCAATTATGAAACTATTAGAATTTAAGTATGCAAGTGCAAACCCTTTCCTTTTGAAACTTTGGTTTGCATGGTCTCCCCAGGTATTGCACCAATTCTGGCCAATGGGACAGGCTGGCCAACATTTGGCTCCCCATCCTTTGGCACTGCCAGCCCAAGCCAGCCACTAGGAAGTACATAAGAGTTGGTTGGTGTTGAATGCCTCTCTACCCACTCTTGCCCCACCTTGTGTAGGGAATCTTAGAAGTTTACAATACAGACAGAGGCCATTAGGCCCATTGTACCTGCACTGGGTCTCCTAAAAATCTATCCATTTAGTCTAATTTCCCTGCCCTTTCCCAATACCCTTTTTATAGAAAGTGCTTGCCTCTAGAACAATTCAGCTGAGATTGGGAAATCTGCAACATGGGAGATCAAGGGCACCAATCTGTATCCCACTATTTATAGTTTAGCATGTATTGGTACATCTGCTGTATTATACTACCTGGCTATTTATAAGCTATCAGTTAAGAAAAAGATGAGCTATATTAAAGCAAAAAGTACTCTAGAAATTATTATTCTTGTATTTTACAGATTCCGTCCAAAATTGATTCTAAAATTAAATTTCTAATTACTTCTACTGGAAATATATTCTCTTTTTAACATATTTGGAAAATTAAAACACTTCTGTGGATTTACAAAGAATCTTTTAGACGTAGATTGCAATGATCACAGAACTGAACTGAAGATGTGAATTTGTAAGATGGAGAACTATTGGTGTCACTGGGAATTGGAACAGTTATGATATATCTACCTCTTGGAGGTTTGCTGGTCAAACCTTCCGACAGTTGAACCCCCCCCACCTGTTCAATCTCTGTGTACTAGTCTGTACTCCATGCACTTTGAGCCATTATAGATCTGGGGGTGGAATTTTAACCAAGGTGGTGGCAGACATTTGCAGCCTCCTAGAAGATGACCTGGTGACAATGCATTACCAGTGGTTGTGAAAGTGACCACCGCCCTCAACTGTTTTGCTTCCAAATCCTTCCAGGGTGCTACTGGAAAAATACCCAGGATCTCTGTTGACTGCACATAAATGCATAAGTCAGGTCACTGATGGATTGTTTGCCAGGGCCAGCAATTATGTCAACTTCACCTGTGATGACGTCAGTCAAGATAAGCAGGCGCTCAGGCTTGTGTCTCTGACTGGCTTCCCATAGGTGCACGGTGTCATCGACTGCACACGCGTGGCAATCCGCACACTGATCAACCAGGAGTAATCGTAAACTGCAAGCGGTTCCATTCTATCAATGTTCAGCTGGTGTGTAATCTCAAGGTTTATTCAGATGTGCGGCAGAATCCCAGGGAGCTGCCATGATACTGTCATCCTGCGGCTGACCAAGCTCCCCAACCTCTTTGGACCTGCAAGCAGACTTAAAGGGTGGCTACTAAGACAAAGGATATCCCCTTCAAACTTACCTGATGACACCTGTGAGAAACCCAACCAATGAAGCCTAAAAGCAGTACAACAAAAGCCGTACAACAAAAGCCATATATCAACCAGCTTTGTCATTTGAGCAAGCAATCTGCATGCTCCAGATGTGCTTCAGTGCCTGGACAGATCTGGAGGAGCACTTCAGTATCGCCAGCCAAGGTCTTCAGAATGATCTCCAACACCTATGTGTAGAGGACTCGGAGGCTGCAAGGAGATTTGGATAGGTTAAGCGAATGGGCTAAGGTTTGGCAGATGGAATACAATGTCGGAAAGTGTGAGGTCATCCACCTTGGGGGGGAAAAAAAAACAGTAAAAGGGAATATTATTTGAATGGGGAGAAGTTACAACATGCTGTGGTGCAGAGGGACCTGGGGGTCCTTGTGCATGAATCCCAAAAGGTTAGTTTGCAGGTGCAGCAGGTAATCAGGAAGGCAAATGGAATGTTGGCCTTCATTGCAAAAGGGATGGAGTACAAAAGCAGGGAGGTGTTGCTGCAACTGTATAAGGTATTGGTAAGGCCGCACCTGGAGTACTGCGTGCAGTTTTGGTCACCTTACTTAAGGAAGGATATACCAGCTTTGGAAGGGGTACAGAGACGATTCACTAGGCTGATTCGAGAAATGAGGGGGTTACCTTATGATGATAGATTGAGTAGACTGGGTCTTTACTCCTTGGAGTTCAGAAGGATGAGGGGTGATCTTATAGAAACATTTAAAATCATGAAAGGGATAGACAAGATTGAGGCAGAGGTTGTTTCCATTGGTGGGGGAGACTAGAACTAGGGGGCACAACCTCAAAGTACGGAGGAGCCAATTTAAAACCGAGTTGAGAGAATTTCTTCTCCCAGAGGGTTGTGAATCTGTGGAATTCACTGCCCAAGGAAGCAGTTGAGGCTGGCTCATTGAATGTTTTCAAGTCAAAGATAGATAGATTTTTAAGCAATAAGGGAATTAAGGGTTACGGGGAGAGGGCGAGTAAGTGGAGCTGAGTCCACGACCAGATCAGCCATGATCTTATTGAATGGCGGAGCAGGCTCGAGGGGCTAGATGGCCTACTCCTGTTCCTAATTCTTATGTTCTTATATTCTTGTGAAACAACAAAGCTTTACTCTTCCTTTTCCTACCACTCATGTGGTCAACCCCTGTGGTTTCAGCAGAGGTAGAGGGAAGGCTGCTCAGATCCCTGCTCTGAGATGACGACCTCCTGGGTGTTGGAGACTCTGAGAACCCTGCCAAAAACTGCCCCACCTGGACCTGTGCAGAGGCAGACTCTGTCATCGGGAGAGGAGGCAGCATGTGGAAGTGCTTTGAGTGGAGTTTCCACTTCCATGTTCCCTTTTGCCATCATCCCTCTCATGGACCAGCTGCACTTCACTCCTGCCACTCTGCTGGTGAGCGGCTTGGTACAGATTAGTGATGCAGTGCAAGGCTAGGGTGTCTGTCATCCTATTTAAGGCCTCAGACACGACATCCAGAGTCTGCATGGCCAGGGTTAAGGCCTACATGAACTCATTTGTTTGCCACGATTGATGTTCAATGGAGTTGTCAATCCACAGAAAAAGATATCCTCACAATGCCATGCGACAGCAACCCACTGATGCTTGAGCTGGACTCCTCCATTGTCTCCAATCGTGGACAGTGTGTGTGGTAGGCCTACCAGTACATTGCAAATTTTCTACTGCCTTTTTATCGATGGCTCCGGGGTACAGCAACTGTATCCAGCTTAGTAAACTTGGAGAGGGCTGCATCCTCTGATGTGGATTTTCCACTGCTGTACCTGTCACCACTGCCTGCTCGTGTTCACTTGTGAACTGAGTCACCAGTTGAAATCCCTACTATCTAACTAGACTCACCGAAGTGTAACTGTGTGTTGGTGCATGGTAAGCATGAGTCCTGTGATGGTGCACCCTCAGAATGAATCGGCTCCTCTGAGAATTCATTGTCTGGGAGGTCCACTGACTGCTGCTGCATACATGAAGTCCCTGGAGGAGATAAAAGATATGAATTAGTACTGGCAAGGTAGGGATATTGCAACTTATCATTTATGAAGATGATACTATTTCACTTGCTGCTGAAATTAGGTTAACATGTTGTATGACATGTGGGCTGCTGATATTGAATTCTGTCACCAGATAGCTGGGTGGTCCCAATCTCTCCAACTCCTATGGTCAGGGATGCTGAAATGCCACTGAGGGTAACTATCGGGGATAGGCATTAAATTGCATAAGGATCATTGAGCGTGGCACTGGTGGATGGATAGATGGGGATTTGAGAATTCATATAAAAAGAACAATGGGTGCGCTTGCAAGGTAATTGGGTGTGAAGAGTTATGTAATGGACTAGGCTTGACAAGGCAGAGTGGGGGGAGGGGTTGATGTGCACAGCAGGATGTAGGTGAATGTGCAACTGTACTCTCCTTTCCTGACCTGGTAGGTCATTAAAGCACTTCCTGCATTGAATCCAGGAAGGTGGCTCAATGCTCCTACTGCTGACCTCCTCAGCCATCTCCAGCCATGCCACCTTAATGATGCATCACAACAAGTGATGCATCATTAAATCAAGGTGTAGCCCTTGACTGTCCTGAATCCATGATGAAACTTCTTTTCGTTCAAACTCCTAACCCCTCCTCCAAATGCCATCTTTGGATTGGCCCTTTAAATACTCTAGTTGAGATTACGTCATGCAGGTCTGCACCAAACCCAGAAGTAATATAATTAGGTGGCTGCATTAAACAGACAGGCACGCTGAAAGTTCTTCCTGGTTTGCCACCCATTTCGCAACCTTGCACCCACCCCCCCAGCTCTGAACGCGCCTCCGAGTTATCGGGGCCCAGATCTCCCTGAAGTAACTTTTTGTTCATATTTCTAATAAAGCAACATTTGTTGTGTTTTGATATATTCTGTGATTCATTAGTTTAAAATTGATTGTGTGTGTGTGAAACTTTGTGTTCAGATCATTTCATTTTTATATTTAGTTTGATGGCCTATGCATTTTTGTACTGCTAAAATGTAACTTTATTTTTCATACCCAGTTTTACAATCAATCAAGTGTGAAACAGACATTGCAGTTTAAGAAAATACCCAACACTGAAAAGTGCATGTATTGTTCTGTTCTGTATTTGTATTTACTAATTAAAATTATTTTATTATAGTCTAGACTAGTTTGGATCATTTCAAATTTCCCATAAATAATAGGTAACTATATTAAGCAGAATAAAATGTTATCAAGGAAGAAATTTTACCACAAGGTGTGATCCAAAATGCTTCATTAATTGAAATATCATGGAGTCCATGTTATTGCAACAACATGCCAAGATAGTGAAATTGATGAATTTCTTGTTGCAGGCTGTGAATGCTCTTAAACCTTCTGCACGAGAGATTATATTTCATATGGTTTAATAGAGATGATCTCTAGGTGCAATTCACCTTCATTTCTGCTAATACGTGACACTACTTCTGATAATGTAACATAACAGCACCATTTAACTATATTAAGCAATGGTCAATGCAACTTCTACCATGCTGATGCATCATTGCTGTCACTTTGAGTCCCAGGAGGAAAAACAATTTAAACCGATTAATGATGGAGTTTAGAGACACAATCACATCCATTTATGAATTCACTTGTAAATTGGAATTCAATTTGATATAAAATTTTCCAATGAGCAACAAGAATGTGACTGTATTATGCCATGGAGTACATATCATATCCGATAGCATGGTTCACGCTTTTTTTTAAGCTTTCCAATGATTTATAATATATGTAAGATACGCATGGCCCCGATTTTAACTCTGGGTGGGTAGATGACTTAACCCGCAGCTGCAGAAATCAGGCCCAAGCTATTTTAATTCTTGGGCCTGATTGATATGTTGCAGGTCCACTTCCCGCCAGTTTTGGGTGGGAAGTCTGGAGGAAATGAGGCTGCCCCCCCAACATAATGTATATAGCGAGATCAGGTACCAGGAGTGTTGGGGGTCTTGTATTCAGGAGGGTGGAGGTGAGGGAGGAGTCTGGGGTAGCAGAAACCTAAGCTTTCCTTGTGGAGCCTGGAGGAGCACTCTTACTCCTCTTGGCCACATAACTGAAAGAAAAGCACTTGCCTTTTAAGTGATCTTCTGGGGCTGATCCTCTTCTGTCTTGAGTTGGTCTGGGGGGACCAAACATACATGTGTAAAGGAGGAGCCTGCTGGCTTTGATCAGGCCACCTTCTCAGGAGAGCAGGTTAAAATCACGGACAGTGGAATCCTGGGGACTCCAGAATGGGCAAGTTACTTAGAGATTTTTAATTGCCTACCCAACAGTTTCTGCAGGGGTGGTAGGGCTAAATTGTCCCTCCCCCAATTATGTTTGTAATAGTGGAGGGAGATGTGTTCTGCATAATTACTGTCGTCATGGTAGTGCAGGAAGGAAGTGTCGTGTATGTTATACTGGGCTTGCAGTAACTCTGACTGTTTACACATCTATTTTAATTAGTTTGAGGTTCATAATTGGGGTTTAGCTAATGCAACAGATGTTATCAAGTGTCAAGGGACTAGAGCTATGGTTTTAAATTCTGTGCATTAGCTGGTATTTCACTGGAGCATTCAAGTAGGGATTGATGGAAAACTAAACACTTTTCAGTTGAAAGTATAAAATTATTTTGTTCCCACCGAGTCACAATGATAAACTTTAATTAACCAGAAATTTACAATGGATTACCTCAACTGAAGGGGTTTAAAAAGTATTGAAATGTTCCATATATGATTTAATAAATTGTTATAAAAGATTGCTTGTATATAAAGACAATGGATATGCTGCATATTTTTATGAAAAACATCAGTCACAATGTTAGTAATTCATAGTTCCCTTGTAATTCATTGTCCATTGTCGTCGGTCCCTGCCACAAACCCTGTTCCCCAGCTACCGACTCCATCCCTCTCCCTGCAACTGTTTGAGGCTGTTCGGACCTTTGTCACATTTGACCCCAATATGAGCTTCCGACCACGTATCCGTGCTATCACGAAGACCGCCAATTTCCACCTCTAATATCACTCCGCCCCTGTCTCAGCTCATCTGCTGAAACCCTCATCCATGTCTTTGTTACATCTAGACTTGACTATTGCAATGGACTCCTGGCCAGACCCCCACGTTCTACCCTCTGTAAAATTGAGATAATCCAAAACTCTGCTGCTCATTTCCTAGCTCGCACCAAGTTCCATTCACCCATCACCCCTGTGCTTGCTGACCTACATTGGCTCCTGGTTAAGCAACACAATTTTATTTTCTCATCCTTGTTTTCAAATTCGCTCCACAGCCATGCCATTACAAATCTCTAATCTCCTCCAGTTCTACAATCCTCTAAGATATCTGAGCTCTTCCAATTCTGGCCTCTTGAGCATCCCTGATTTTAATCGCTCCACCACCAGTGGCCATGCCTTCAACTGCCAAGGCCCTAAACTTTGGAATTCCCTCTCTAAACCTCTCTCTCCTCTTTTTTACGACACCCCTTAAAACTTACCTTTTCTGCCCTCATAACTCTGTGGCTCAGTGTCAAATTTTTTTTGATAACACACCTGTGAAGCGCATTGGGATGTTTTACTGCATTAAAGGCATTATTGTTAATGCATACATCTTACTGTGCTAATTAAAGCTTTAGACTGTCAAAATTTTATCTAAATTTACAAAGTTATTTTACTGAAGAGGTAAATGAAGATTGAATTACATGATTGCATTTCTTAAAGAATTTATTAAGCTCTTGGCCAGGGAATCATGCATTGAGAAATATAAATAACTTGTGTTAAATATCTGGCTACAATCACCTGGAGATTTCCCTCCATTCAGTCTGTTTAAAAGTTCTTCCAGTGATCTCATACAACAATTTGCAACTTTTATATAACATATTTAACAATCAGAAACATTCCAAGGTATCTCTCAGAACTATAATCAAAAATATGGACACTAGCTAAAGATGAAGGTATTAGAATGGATGACCAAAAGCTTGGTCAACGAGACATGTTTAGGGAGAGAATTGCAGAGCATGTGGCCTAGTGATCTGATGGACAGCTGCCGATGAAGGAATCTGAGGAATGGAAAGTTTCAGGGGAGAAGACTTTTGGGGCTGGAGGAGGTCATAGAGATAGGGAGGGACAATGCCATGAAGGAATATAAACATGAGGATAAGAATTTAAAATTTTGAGGCATTGGACTGGGAACCAATGTAGGTCAAAGAGATCATGGGTGAGCAGGATAGAATATGGTAGCAGAGTTTGGAATAAGATGGAGGATCCAGGAAAGGCATTGGATTAGTCGAGGCTGGAGGTAGATTATGTTACTAAGTTGTTACGTGCAGAATCTAGAAGTGAGACCATTGCTCATGATATCTTTGTGTTGTTAGGTACTTGCTATCTTTCTTGAATGAACATTATCTCATTCTGTAGGGCTTTGCAAAAACTAGTTTCATTTCTCTTTAATTTGGTGGTGGTGGTGTCTATAATGGTGCTGACTTTGCAAATATTAAAGAAAAACTGTACAATGTTATTTGAATTTCTCCTTATGTGGCTCGGTGTCAAATATTTTGTGTCTCATACTCCTGTGCAGTGCCTTGGGATGTTTCACTATGTTAAAGGCACTTTATAAATACAAGTTGTTGGTGAAATTCAGACAAGATTAGATTAAATAACTAGCTTGATTGATTTGATGTGCAGTGCATGCAGTGAATCCTAATTAATCCTATCGTAATAGCTACCATCTCTTGGACTGTCTCAAAGAAATACATAATTAAAGGTAGTTTTGTAAAGCAATGCATCAGTCTTGCAAACAATGTTCTGTGTTGTTGGTCAAAATGTTTTTTTGCAGGAAATTAACTATCCTGTAGATGATATTTAGATTATTTATAGGAAAGTACACATAGAGCAGTGTAGTTTATAATACTGCCAGAAGTTATGTTAAATGTAGATAAAACACTAGTTTGGCCCGAGCTGGAATATTGTGTCCAATTTTGGGCACTACACCTTAGGAAGGACTTGAAGGCTTTGGAGAGGGTACAGAAGAGATTTACTAGAATGGTTCCAGGGATTAGGGATGACAGTTTAAGGTGATTGGCAAAAGAACCAGAGGCAATGTGAGAAAAAACTTCTTCATGCAACCATTGGTTAGGATTTGGAATGCACTGCCTGATAGGGTGGTGGAAACAGATTCAATAGTTGCCTTCAAAAGGGAATTGGATAAATACTTGAAGGAGAAAAATTGCAGAGATATGAGGAAAGAGTGGGGGAGTGGGATAAACTAGATTGTTCTTCGAAAGAGGCGGTGCAGACTCAATGGCCTCCTTCTGTGCTGTACTATTCTATGATTCTATAAGAACTTAAAAAGCATGAAGGTAAATAAATGGCAACTTTCTATGGTATGTAAATAGGATTAAGTAAATTATAAGATAAGCAAAAGCAAGTAAACAAAGTAAAGAGCGAAACCAGGAAAGATATTGGGCCCGAACTTGGTGGAAGCTAAGTTCCGACCAAGTGCCACCCAAAGGGCCGCCGAGGTACCTGACGGTACTTTGGGTGGGAGTCTTGTTTTTAAAAAAAAAAGTCCTTGAAAGATCACCCGGCGGCAAAAAAAGGACTTGCACCGTTAATCTGGGCAGCAGTGGGTTCCGAATCTCGGCAGCAACTGCAATCCTTGCCAAGTGCCGCTGAGGATTGAGTCGGACCCAGGGAGGGGGGGGGGAAGCACATAAAAATAAAAATTTACACAAACAGCCCCCCCCGCCCCATGGAAACCTTCAGGGGACACCATCCACCTAAATCGCTGAAATAAATAAAAGTTGTTCACTAACCTTTGTTGCATTTGGGGCTAGACCTGCCCCCACGCAACGGTCCTTCCCCCTCCTGCTGCCGACTCCTGCCTAGAAAAATCTGCCAGCTTGGCTGGCAGGAGGACACTTGCGCACTAGCGGGCAGTTCCCAGTGGTTGTCCCCGCCTGCCGGCGGGAGGCCTAGTGGAAACTGGCACCGAGGGGAGATCACTAAAAAACTCGGCGGTGGCAGGGCCACCAAGTTCGGGCCCATTGAATGCAAAATTGCTGAGCGCAACAAAACTTCTAAAATATATATGCAAGAAATGCATTGGTCCACTTAAAATTGACAGTAGGAGTCTGGAATCTAGTTCAAGTATTTACTTAGGAAGAGGAAGGTAAATGGCCTAAATCAGATACCTGATTTTTAGGGATAGAAACATAGAAACAAAAATTTACAGTGCAGGAGGAGGCCCTTGGTCAGCAGCCCTAAAGGTTACATATAAACCTATGAACAATGACAGAAAGGCAAAGAGCACCCAGCCCAACCAAAGCGCCTCACACAACTGACACCCCTTATACTGAAAACATCTACACCACCCCAACCGGAGCCATGAGATCTCCTGGGAGAAGCAAAAACCAGATTAAAAACCCAGGCCAATTTAGGAAGAAAAAAATCTGGGAAAATTCCTCTCCAACCCATCCAGGCGATCGAAACTAGTCCAGGAGATCACCCTGGCCGTATTCTATTCCCTGCAGTACTTGCCATTATATCTGCGCCATCCAACAAAAGGTCATCCAGTCTAATCCCAATTACCAGCTCTAGGTCTGTAACCCTGCAGGTTACTGCACTTTAAGTGCCCATCCAATCATCTCTCAAGTGGTGAGGGTTTCTGCATCCACCACTCTTCTAGGCAGCGAGTTCCAGATCCCCACAACCCTCTGCGTAAAGAAGCCCCCCTCAAATCCCCTCAACCTTCCACCATCCACCTTAAAACTATGCCCTCTCGTAAATAGACTCCTCCACCAATGGAAATAGACCCTTACTATCCACTACTTTGTACACCTCAATGAGGTCTCCTCTCAACCTCCTCTGTTCCAATGAGAAGTGGTGAAAAAATTGAGGGCCACAGTGATCTTGAGGGCCACTAGCAGCACCATTATCGCCCTGCTCTGAAGCTGAAAGTCTGGTTCCAGGAGGTGGCAGATTTCTGTTTGGGGATCTATAATACATGCCCAGCAGTGTGATCACCCCTTTTTTATTATTTTTCACTTCTACCCATATGTCCTCAGTTGTTGATCACTCTAACATATCATCCCTCCTCACCTCTAATAGTTTCTTTAATCAGTACCGTGACACCCCACCCCCCTTTTTACCCCCTCTCTATCTTGTCTAAAAATCCTGTAGCCAGGAATATTGATCTGCCAAACCTGCCCCTCTTTCAGCTATGTTCCTGTAATGGCTATGTCATTCTCCCAAGTGTCTGTCTGTGCTCTTAGCTCATCCGCCTTATTCACTATACTCCTTGCATTAAAGTATATACAATTCAGCACAAGAAGACCTCCTTGCTTACTACACACTAAGCCCTGTTTCTTCTGTCTTACAGATTTGCTTTCTAGATTCTTGCTATCCAACTTCTGCTTTACTTCCTTCCCTTTTGAATTTGTTCTCAGGTTCCCATCCCCCAGTCAAGCTAGTTTAAACTCTCCCCAACAGCACTAGCAAATCTCCCTGCGAGGATATTGGTCCCGGCGCTGTTAAGGTGCAACCTGTCCGGTTTGTATAGGTCCCATCTCCCCCAGAAGTGGTCCCAATTCCTCAAGAATTTAAAGCCTTCCCTCCTACACCAATTTTCCAGCCACGTGTTCATCCTCTCAATCCTATTCTTGTACTCATTAACACGTGGCACTAGTAGTAAGCCGGAGATTACTACCTTTTGAGGTCCTACCCATTAATTTTCTTCCTAGCTCCCTAGATTCTTTCTGTAGGATCTTATTCCTCATTTTACCTATGTTGTTGGTCCTGATATGGACCACAACTGTAAAGTCCTTGCTCTACAGCATGAAACCAGACGAGGCACCTTCTGGGGACAAGGTCACTCCGTGACCTGAACTCTTTATTCACAGGACTCCAAAGACAGTGACCCTGCATGGGACCTCCCTTTTTATACCTGAATGATCAGGTAAGGAGTGTCTCCACAAGTTCACCCCTTGTGGTCAAGGTGTGCATCTAGGTTGAGTGTATACAGTAATATAGTGGTGTTACATTGTGGTTACATACATGACATCACCTCCCCCACAAAGTCTTATTAGAATCATAGGTTTAGTCTTTCAGGTGGTCTACGCTCCCTCGTTGAGCGCCGCAGTTGGGGCTCTGGTTTTTGGACACTGTCGTGAGTGTCTGTCACCTGTGGTGATTCCGGGCTGACCGCAGGGACTGTGCATTCTTCTGATTGCTCTTGTTGCTCGTTCACTGGCGGTGTGGTGAGCTCCATCTCATGGTCTTCTTCAGGTACCTCCGTGTCGATGCTGAACCTTTTTATTTTTACTTGGTCCAGATGCTTACGGCATATTTGACCATTGTTGAGTTTTACCACGATGACCCTATTTCCCCTCTTTGTCAATTACAGTGCCCTCAAGCCATTTGGGCCCCATGGTGTGATTGAGGATGAATACAGGATCATTTATTTCTATACATCTCCCCCTCGCATTACGGTCATGGTACTTATTTTGTGACTTGCGCTTGCCCTCAACTATGTCGGTCAGGACTGGGTGAATGAGGGACAACCGAGTTTTGAGTGTCCATTTCATTAGTAGCTCTGCGGGCAGGACCCCCGTGAGAGAGTGCGGTCGGGATCTATAGGCCAGCAGGAGGCGCGATAGGCGGCATTGTAGGGAGGGTCCTTGAATCCTGAGCATACCTTGCTTGATTATTTGGACCGCACGTTCCGCCTGGCCATTGGAGGCTGGCTTGAACGGTGCAGTCCTGACGTGGTTGATACCATTGCCCGACATAAACTCTCGGAATTCGTAGCTTGTGAAACATAGGCCATTATCACTAACCAGTATGTCCGGCAAGCCATTGGTTGCAAAGATCGCACGTAGGCTTTCCACGGTGGTGGCTGACATGCATGAATTCAGAATGATGCACTCGATCCATTTCGAGTACGCATCTACCACAATAAGGAACATGTTACCCATGAACGGGCCCGTGTAGTCAACATGAATGCGTGACCATGGCCTGGTGGGCCAGGGCCACGGGCTGAGCAGGGCCTCCCTGGGGGCATTACCCAGCTGCGCATACGTCATGCATCTGTGAATACCGTGTTCCAGGTCTGAATCAATTCCAGGCCACCAAATGTGTGACCGGGCAATGGCCTTCATCAGCACAATGCCTAGGTGCTCACTGTGGAGTTCCCTGATGAAGGCCTCCCTGTCCTTCTGGGGCATAACTACCCGGCTGCCCCATAGTAGGCAGTCGGCTTGGATGGAGAGCTCATCCATCCGTCTGGAACGGTCTGACCTCAGGGCATGTTCAGTGTGGGCGTCCAATTCCCAGTCAGGACACATTTCTTAATCAGAGATAGGAGGGGATCTCTCCAGATTTTGATCTGGCGGGCTGTGATGGGGGAGTCTGCTCTGTCAAAGGCATCGACAGCCATCCTATCCTCATCGCCAATGTAAAGTCCTTACTCTACAGCATGAAACCACACGAGGCACCTTCTGGGGACAAGGTCACGCTGTGACCTGAACTCTTTATTCACAGGACTCCAAAGACAGTGACCCTGCATGGCACCTCTCTTTTTTATACCTGAGTGATCAGGTAAGGAGTGTCTCCCACAGGTTCCCCCCTTGTGGTCAAGGTGTGCATTTAGGTTGAGTGTATACAGTAATACAGTGATGTTACATTGTGGTTACATACAGGACAACAACCTCTCGCTGTTTACCCTCCCCCCCCCCCCCAGAATGCCCTGCGTCCGTTGTGTGATATCCTTGACCCTGGCACCAGGGAGGCACAAAACCATTCGGGAGTCACTTCTTCGGCCGCAGAAACGCCTGTCTGTTCCCCTGACTATAGAATCCCCTATGGCTAGGGCTTTTTTGTTCTTCGTCCCTCCCCCCCCCAGTGCAGCAGAGCCACCTGTGGTGCCTTGGAATTGGCTCTGACTGATGGACTCACGGGGGCCGGGGGGGGGGCCTCCTGCACTACCTGCCTAGCACACTTACTATGTCTGGTGGTCACCCACTTCCCCTCCACCTGCACGCTTTTAAGCTGCGGGGTGGCCACCTCCTGAAATGTGCTATCCACTTAATTCTCAGCCTTGCGGATGCATCTTATTGACTCCACCCGCTGCTCCAACTCCAAAATGCGGAGCTCGAGCAGTTGAAGCCAGAGACACCTCCTGCACACATGGTTGTATAGGCT
This sequence comes from Pristiophorus japonicus, assembly GCF_044704955.1. NCBI lineage: Eukaryota > Metazoa > Chordata > Chondrichthyes > Pristiophoridae > Pristiophorus > Pristiophorus japonicus. Next base: position 252,064,653 of record NC_091980.1, read on the forward strand.
GCGTGAAGCGTCCAGGACTTCCCACATGCCACAGGATGTGCACTCCATAGGACTGAGCCGCACTGCCATTTATCTAGTTTAAAATCTACTTAAAAAGTGAGAGAGAAAAGAGAGCTACTCACCAACTCACCTCACCGACCTCTGTGGGCTCCCGACCTCCGAAATCCTGACCTACTTGAAAAGAAATAAAGAAAAGAGAGCTACTTACCAACTCACTTCACTGGCCTCTGAACTCCCGACTCACTGACATCCGGGCCTACCGACTCTGGGACCTCCGAACTCCCGACCTCTCGAACACAGAGGATAACTGGGGAGGAACTACACTGTGCAAATAATAAAGGATATGCATTAAAAAGGTTAGATCCTTTTAAGATTACAATGTACCTGCTCCAGACAACTTGCACTAATATGTTTAAAAGTATATGGGGACTAAAATTAGTGAGGCTTTAAGTGCCATTTTTGTAACTTCCCTAAATTCAGTGTAAGGAAAGGATTATTCAGATTAACTTGAAGTCTGCATGCAAAATACTGCCATTGAGTTTTCTTTATATTGTAGTAATGTTAGCCTTTGTTTGTTAAGCAGGGAAGTAAGATTCAATTTGAAAGTAGTATGAGAATAAAGAGTGAAGATCAGGCCCTCAAAACTGCCACCAAGCTCATGGTCTACAGGGCTGTAGTAATACTCACCCTCCTGTATGGCTCAGAGACATGGACCATGTACAGTAGACACCTCACGTCGCTGGTGAACTACCACCAATGATGCCTCCGCAAGATCCTACAAATCCACTGGGAGGATAGACGCACCAGCATTGAAGCATTGTGTCATTGATCCTACATTATTATATATAACTGTATCCCAACATGCTATACATGACTGTAATAAGATATGACCTGTAACCACCAGCATACATTACCACTAGGGGTGCACTTGCAAGAGACAGGTATATAAGCACAGGTCTCAGGCAAGTGCAGCATTCCAGAGCTGTGAAATAAAAGGTGCAGGTCCAGAGTGACCTTGACTTCACTACATGCCTCGTGTGAATCTGTACTGAGGGGACAGGACTTTACAGTGGCGACGGGTTAGGGGATTACAGAATCCATAGAATGGCGAACAACAGATCAGATGAAAAGTACAATGCGGGAGACAATTGGGAGGACTTTATAGAAAGGCTCCAGCAAAGCTTTGTAACCAAAGACTGGTTAGGCGACAATACAGCAGACAAGAGAAGAGCCCATCTCTTGACCAGCTGTGGCTCGAAAACATACACTTTAATGAAGGATCTGTTGGCACCTGAGAAACCAGCAAGCAAGTCGTATGAAGAATTGAGCACACTGGTAAGAGACCACCTGAAGCCAGCGAGCAGCCTACACATGGCCAGACACAGGTTCTACAACTACAGATGCTGTGTGGGCCAGGGCATACCTGACTTCGTGGTGAAACTTTGGAGGTTGGCTAGTTTATGTGAGTTCTCCAATGAACTGAGGAGAGAAATGCTGAGAGACTTTTTCATTGAGGAATAGGCTGCGCAGGCATATTCCGAAAGCTCATAGAGACCAAGAACCTGACCTTGGAGGCAGCAGCACTGGTTGCACAGACATTCTTGGTATGGGAAGAAGAAACGAGGTTGATTTACAATGCAGATACGACAACTAACGAAATAATGGAACAAGGAGTTCACAGCATTAGAAAAGCTGCTACCCCCACACACAGGCAAAACCGGGAGAACAGGCTTTCGTCAGCACGCAGTGGCAACAGAAGCCATCAAGGGCCACAGGAATGGCTGTTCACACCTCATCAACCCACAATGCGAGCAACCAACCACAAACTGAGAAGCTCAAGAGAGATCAGCCAGACGCAGTTCATTGCAAGCCGTCTGTGCTGGAGGTGTGGGGGTGGGCACCCGTCAAGGGAATGTCGATTTCAGCAGGCTGTTTGCAGGATCTGTGAATATACAGGGCATTTGGCCCGCATGTGCAAAAAAATGGCAGCTCGTCTGGTATACGAATCGGATGGGTCGGAAAGCGGTCCAGAAGACGGTGGGGACAGTACCCGGGACACCGATGTACAGCCGGTCAACACGATCAATGGCCGCTGCTCCTACGACAGGACGCCTCCTATAATGATGAGGGTCCTATTCAACGGGATATCTGTCAACATGGGGCTGGATACAGGAGCGAGTCAATCTCTCATGGGCGCTCAACAATTTGAACAACTGTGGCCGCATAAAAGAGACAGAGCAAAACTCACAAGGGTCGACACCAAACTAAGGACCTATACCAAAGAAATCGCACCAGTCCTCGGCAGCGCCATGCTCTCTTTCACACACAAAGGGACAGTGAACCGACTTCCCCTGTGGATTGTCCCGGGAGACCCCCCAGCACTGCTGGGGAGAAGCTGGCTGGCAAAACTAAACTGGAAATGGGATGATGTCCATGCCATGTCATTAGAGGAACAGACCTCCTGCTCAACAGTTATAAAGCGATTTGAACATCTCTTTCAGCCAGGTGTGGGCACTTTCAAAGGGGCCAAAGTCAAAATCTACATCACACAGGATGCTAGACCGGTCCATCACAAGGCCAGAGCTGTACCCTATGTGATGATTGAACACGAACTAGACAGACTTCTGCGGGAAGGCATTATATCATCTGTGGAATTTATCGACTGGGCAAGTCCCATCGTCCCAGTCATGAAGCCTGATGGATCCGTACGAATCTGTGGGGACTACAATAAACAGAGTCTCCCTACAGGACCAGTACCCGCTGCCCAGAGCAGAGAACTTATTTGCCACATTGACTGGAGGTAAACTTTTCTCAAAATTAGACCTCACATCTGCGTATATGACGCAAGAATTGACCGAGGAATCCAAGCTACTCACCACCATCAACACACATCGAGGCCTTTTCATGTACAATCAATGCCCATTCGGCATCAGGTCGGCAGCTGCCATATTCCAGCGCAACATGGAGAGTCTGCTCAAGTCCATCCTGGGGACAGTTGTATTTCAAGACGACATACTTATTACGGGCAGGGACACCGACTCCCATCTCCGTAATTTGGAGGAAGTACTAAAGCGGTTGGATCGGGTAGGCCTACGAGTCAAGAAATCCAAGTGCCTGTTTCTCGCACCCGATTTTGAATTTTTGGGCAGAAGGATTGCCGCTGATGGAATCCGCCCAACAGAGTCCAAAACAGAAGCAATTCGCCTGGCATCCAGGCCCCGGAATGTCTCAGAACTGCGTGCCTTTCTCTGGCTACTCAATTACTTTGGGAACTTTATGCAGAACTTAAGCACGCTGCTGGAGCCTCTCCACGTGCTATTCAGGAAGGGGTGCGATTGGTTTTGGGGGGACGCCCAGGAACGCGCCTTCAATAAGGCACACAACCTTCTGTGTTCCAACAGTGATTTGACTTTCTTTGACCCAGGTAAAAAGCTAGTTCTCACATGCGATGCGTCAGCGTATGGAGTCGGGTGCGTTTTGCAACATGTCAATAGTGCGGGCAAATTACAACCCATAGCTTATGCCTCCAGGTCACTTTCGCGGGTGGAGCGCGGGTACGGAATGGTAGAGGAGGCGGCGCTTGCATGCGTGTACGGTGTCAAAAAGATACACCAATACCTTTTCGGGGCCAAGTTCGCATTAGAAACTGACCACAAGCCCCTCACGTCCCTCCTATCCGAGAGCAAGGCAATAAACGCCAACGCCTCAGCGCGAATTCAACGGTGAGCACTCATGCTGGCGTCCCACGACTATACCATAAGGCACAGACCAGGCACAGACAACTGTGCCAACACGATCAGCAGGCTACCCCTGGCGACCACGGAAGGGTCTGACGAACAGGACTGAGAGATAGTCATGGCAATCAATGCCTTTGAGTCCACAGGTTCGCCCATGACGGCTCGCCAAATCAGAGCCAGGACGGCCAGCGACCTCACGTTATCCTTAGTAAAAAGATGTGTCCTAACTGGTGACTGGGCAGAGGCTCGCGATGCCTGCCCCGAGGAATTAAACCCCTGTCACAGGCGCATGCATGAGCTATCACTACAAGCAGACTGCCTGATGTGGGGCAGCCAAGTCGTCATGCCTCTGTGAGGCAGAGAGGCATTTGTCCGGGAGCTCCACCGCGAGCACCCGGGGATCGTTCTCATGAAGGCCATAGCCAGATCCCACATCTGGTGGCTTGGTATTGACGCGGACTTGAAGCTTTGCGTCTGAAGGTGCACCATTTGTGCCCAACTCAGCAATGCCCCAGGGAGGCTCCACTGAGCCCCTGGACTACCAAACCATGGTTGCGGGTGCACGTAGACTATGTGGGCCCATTCATGGGCAAAATGTTCCTCGTAGTTGTAGATGCATTTTCAAAGTGGATCGAATGCACCATTTTAAACTCGAGCACAACCTCCACCACTGTGGAGAGCCTCGCAACCATGTTTTTCAACGCACGGAATCCCTGACATGTTAGTCAGTGACAATGGTCAGTGCTTCACCAGCGCAGAATTCCAAGACTTTATAATTGACCACGGCATAAATCACGTCAAGACGGCACCGTTCAAGCCGGCCTCCAATGGCCAGGCGGAGAGAGCAGTGCAAATCATTAAACGAGGCATGCTTAAAATCCAAGGTCCCACGCTGCAGGGTCGCCTGTCGCGACTGCTGTTGGCATACAGATCTCGTCCGCACTCACTGACTGGGATCCCCCTGCGCAACTGTTGATGAAAAGGACTTTAAAAACAAGGCTCTCATTAATCCTCCCAGACATGCACAAAATCGTTGAGGCAAAGCGTCGTAAGCTGACTGAGTACCATGACAGAAATTTGAGGGGGAGATGGAATGAGATAGGGGACAAAGTGTTTGTACTAAACTATGGCAGGGGTCCCAAATGGCTTGCAGGGACAGTAACGGGCAAGGAAGGAAACAGGCTACTCGTAGAACAAATGGACAATGGCAAAACCTGCCGGAGGCATGTAGACCAAGTCAAAAGCAGATTTACCAACAGCACTGCGGAACCAGAGGCAGACTACAATGTGGAACTCGCACCACACCTGGTGGACAGACAGAGGGAACAACCTGAGGAAAGGGCAATCCCAACAGACAGCCCAGGCGAGACACTAGCAACCACACCCAAAGAAAAACAGACACCAAGGCAAACAACTGAACCACAACTCAGATGCTCCACGCGAGAGCGTAGACCACCTGAGAGACTGAACTTATAAAGACAATAAGACTTGGGGGAGGGTGATGTCATGTATCCTACATTATTATATATAACTGTATCCCAACATGCTATACATGACTGTAATAAGATATGACCTGTAACCACCAGCATACATTACCACCGGGGGTGCACTTGCAAGAGACCGGTATATAAGCACAGGTCTCAGGCAAGTGCAGCATTCCAGAGCTGGAAAATAAAGGTGCAGGTCCAGAGTGACCTTGACTTCACTACATGCCTCGTGTGAATCTGTACTGAGGGGACAGGACTTTACACATTGACCACACTTGATCAGCTCCGTTGGGCAGGCCGCATAGTCCGCATGCCAGACACGAGACTCCCAAAGCAAGCGCTCTGCTCGGAACTCCTTCATGGCAAACGAGCCAAAGATGGGCAGCGGAAACATTACAACGAGATCCTCAAAGCCTCCTTGATAAAGTACAACATCCCCACTGACACCTGGGAGTCCCTGGCCAAAGAACTCCCTAAGTGGAGGAAGTGCATCCGGGAAGGCGCTGTGGTTCTTGTATTGTACTGTTCAGCCACCTAAGCACTCATTTTAAGAGTGGAAGCAAGTCTTCCTCAATTCCGAGGGACTGCCTATGATGATGATGATGGTGATGATGAGTATGAGAGCAAAAATTCAAAAGAGGGTGTATGTGTTGAGTGGAACGTAGCACAACGTAATGATCATTAAAACATTCCATGGGTTATAGTGGAATAGTCAGCACAGTCATAGGTATAGTTTAAAAAAAAAAAGGAAATTAGGGTTAATGGATTGTAATAGCAGAAGAATGGAGTTTTAATTAAAGCAGGGATTTTTTTTTGCTGTTTAAGGCATTGGCATGATCCATCAGACAATTCTGGTCACCTTCTCATAGGAAGAATATTATTACTGTTGTGATGAGCACTGAAAATGATTTAATCTATTGGCAATTTATGAAGAAAAGTCAAGGAAGTTAGGCTTACTGTCTGGAAGAGAGACTTTAAAGTGACTGAGCTGAAGTTTTCAAGATTATAAAAGGATTTGACAAACTAATTCAGACAAATTGTTCATTTTGATGAATTGTTCAAATATCCAAGAATACAGATTAGTAAGTTCGGAGTGAAAATTCAGGTGGTCCTTTTTAAAGATCAAATTTTTATAAAATAAGCAGTACAAATTGTTTTAAAAGACCTGTTTCTCAAAAGGGAAGGGAAGGGATTGGAGGATTGGATGTTGAGAAGGGTAGAAGAGTTTTACCTATTTTAAAAAAAGCTAGTGCTTTTTAACCTGCTCTTCCAGTTCCTAAAAAAAAAAAATCTTGTTTTTGTGAGAGAACCATTCTAAATGGATGATAAGAAGCTGATGAATCTGAAAAGAACATCATAGTAGTAAAACAAACTGTTCCAGGCGCCGTAACCATCCTCAAATACAAGAGAAATGAATTTCAAACAAATGCATCAGTTGTTTGCACGATAGTATTCCACAACATAATTTCAGATCTTATATCTTCTAAATTGCTAAATATTTAGCTGTTCTTCACAAGTGTCCTTGCACAGGAAAGGACATCGGGGGGCTGAAATCCAGCCTGCCAATGAGGCCTGTTACCGCCGAAAAGCGGTGGTCACACAACAGTGTTGAATGGCTGCCGATTTTTTTTTTATCGAATGGCCCCTACTCACGAAATTCACCTGGTGATTTTTTTGGCGTTCCCATTTCCGCTCCGCTGCTGCCGAACCCTCTTAAGTGCATCATCAAAGCGCACACCGCCGATATCCTGCCCCAAAGTAAAATTTACCTGGAAAAATCTCAGCCTGCCATTCAGTGGCACCGACAGTTTTTTCTGTCGGTACATTGCAAAATGACAGTGCGGCCACCATTAAAGGGGAGGGTGCACTGCCACTGCCGCCATCTTATTATTTTTTTTCAGTCGACTGCCAGGTCGGCTTAACGATTACACCCCGGGGTTTGGCCGGGCTGTCAACTCTTTGGTGCCAGGCCGCTGACCCAGCCAAAACCCTCCCTGGTGGCCCAGGGGACCTAACTAAATTAATCGCAGAGCTTGCAGTGGCCCTCCCCTTTAAGTGAAGGGGAGAAACGTGGTGACGCGCCAGTGTGATGATGTCATCTGACAACGGCGGACACTGTGCCCGCCCCCACTTCTGCTCCCAGTTTGATGGACACTCTGCTCCTGTCCCCCACTTCCGCCCCCATTATGACCGACTTCCGCCCCGTTGGAAAAAAAAGACAGAGCTGAATTTCGCGCAAGAGGCCACCGCATCCATTGCGGCGGTGAAAATACGGTAAATGCGCCCCGTTTCTGGCGGGGGTGAATTTAGGCCCTCAGAACTGAAGAACCTTTCTACACAAATGTCTGGACATAATCTAAACCCATGTCCCTGAGCTGAAAGGGTCATGTGCCAATGCACAATATCACCCAATATCTTTCATTTTTATTTTGCTATTTCAATATCTAATTCCACCTTAAAATCATTGCTGGAAGATATTAAACATATTAAATAAACTACCATGTTGTGAGACCCAGACTTCAATGATATTAAACATTTTTTTTTTAAAAGCCCTTTGGCAATGTTTTAATTAGATGGAAATACAACATTCATCTTGGGTTTCCCGGCATCAAATGTTTAAATGGACACTAAATTGAACAGTCACAGACATAAAGTAGGGATGTATGGCAAACTCATTGCCAGGGACGGTTAGAGCTCAGGTACAGACCCAGTATTCCTCGCCCCAAATCAGCTGAAAGAATCCAAAAATACAACACTACTGGCACTATAATTTAAATTTTCTTTAACAACTATGGCCCAAAAATTGGGGCCTCTCATGGTATGTACGATGTGCACACGCACCTGAAGAGGCCTCGCAAATGCCTGTTCTCAGCGCGCGATGAGCATACGCCGAGAACTAGCTTGTGTGATCAATGTCTTTTGACAGATTGCACGCGTCCCCGGAAGAAGGACATTTGCGGGTAGCGATTTGGGCTATTTGCCCAGCGAATGTCCTTCAAACTCTTAGGCTATATACCTGCTTTTACCTGGCGTAAAAGTTTTACAACATAGAAAAATTAAATGTTACTACTTATTTTTATATTATAAACCCTGTCTATGAAGGTAAGTTTTTTTTTCAACACTATTAAAACATTTCTTTTTAATTCAAAACATTTTTTTTTCCTTTTAAAACATTTACTTTAATGCAATTTCTATTAATTTAAAAAAAGTTGTTTTAAAAAAATTTATGTTTGTGTTTTATTTGATTTCAGGGGTTGTCTCATTGATAGTAATGGGAGCTCGGAGCTCCCATGACTGAATGAGAATACTACATTGTGATTGGTGGTCCAGGCCCATGTGATTCCAGGATACGCATACGATCCTGGAAGACATGTTCCTGTATGCTGGACTGCAAAATTAGGCCTTGGAGCGCAATCCTATGTTCTTCCAGAACCACCAGGCATTTTCGTTAAAAAATTTTCAATTGGAGGCGTTCGCCCGCAGGAAGCCTCCGACCACAATTTCCCCCCTATGTTTGTTAAACTGTAACTGTTATGTATGTTAACTGGGTTTTACCTGCCACCAGAGGGCGCGACTGTCGGGGTCCTAATGGTCACTGGCAGACATGTGCAACCTGTGTATATAATGTTGGCAGCCATGTTGAATCCTCATTTTGAGAATCAATTATAAACTGGAGTAAGGTTATGCCTGAACTAGCTCACCGTACTTAGCCTCGTGGAGTTATTCGATACGTAACAGTAACACAAGATATTTTTAAAATCCAGCTTGTGATATGCAGTATCTAGATCACAATTTTCATAAAACAGTTGATTTTGGAGGGTGTTGCAACATTTTTGTAAGGTTTGTGATATGTTGTTATTACTCTGTTATGAAACTAAGAAAATGGCAGGAATCAACGAGGCTGTAGTCTGCGCTGTCATTACACATTCGCAAATGTTCTGACTGTGATTTCTGAATATGTTAATATGATTGAGTTTGTTACAATTACAGTGATGACAAGTATTTGTGCCCACTTCAAGGAAAGTGCTTCTTTACTACTTCAACTAAAAGCTAGAAAAGTTAGACATAGTTAGAAAGAGGAATGAGGTCCTGCAGGGAGATTTATGGAGCTAGGAAGGAGATTAAAAAGCAGGACCTCAAAGGTAGTAATCTCCAGATTACTCCCGGTGCCACACGCGAGAAGATATAGAAATAGGAGGATAGAGCAGATGAATGGTGCAGGAGGGAGGTCTTCAGATTCCTGGGACATTGGACCGGTTCTGGCCAGCGGGTTACACCTCAACAAGGCCGGAGGTTTACTAGTTCTGTTGGGGAGGTTTAAACTAATTTGGCAAGGGGGTGGGCACCAGGATGTAACATTAGAAAGGGGAAATAAAGTGCTCAAAGGATTGGGAGAGGCAGAGAGCACTAAAGTAAGAAATAGTAAGGTATTGGGTGGGGTCAAACTAAGAAAGAACACAGGATGGTCTAAGATGGGATTACAGTGTATGTAATATGAAGCATAGTAAACAAGGAAAGTGAGCTGCAGGCACAAGTAGCCACATGGGCATATGATGATGTGGCAATCACTGAGACCTGGCTCAAAAAAGGGCAGGATTGGGTATTAAATATTCCTGGTTATAAGGTGTTCAAGAAAGATAGGGAAGGAAAGATAGGAGGTGTGGCTGTACTGGTTAAGGAAAATGTTAGTGCAGGAGAGGGAGGATGTCCTGGAGGGATCAAGGACAGAATCTATATGGTTAGAGTTAAGAAATAATAGAGGTGCCATTACACTACTAGATATATTCTATAGACCACCAAATAGCAGGAAAGATATGGAGCAGCAAATTTTCAGAAAAATTTCAGAGAGGTGCAAGAACTATAGAGTAGTAATTATGGGGAACTTCAACTATTCTAGTAGAGACTGGGATCGTTATAATGTTAAGGGCAGAGAAGAGGAAGACTTTCTGAAGTGTTTTCAGGAGAACTTTCTTGAGCAATATGTTTCCGGCCCAAAGAGGGAGGAGGCATTGCTGGATCTGGTTCTGGGGAATGAGGTAGGTCAAATGGAACAAGTGTCAGTAGGTGAACATTTAGGGAACAGTGATCATAGTATCATAAGGTTTAGATTAGCTATGGAAAAGGACAGGGAGCAATCTAGAGTCAAAATGTTTAACGGGGGAAGGACAATTTCAGTGGGATGAGAACGGATCTGGCCCGGGTAAAGCAAAGTCAGCATGGTTTTATGAAAAGGAAATCAGTTTGACAAATTTGCTGGAGTTCCTTGATCATGTAACAAGCAGGGTGGATAAGGGGGAACCAGTGGATGTGGTGTATTTGGATTTCCAGAAGGCATTCGATAAGGTGCACAAGATAAAAGTTCACTGTGTTGGGGGTAATATATTAGCATGGATAGAGGATTAGCTAACTAACAGAAAACTGAGAATAAATGGGTCATTTTCCGATTGGCAAACAGTGACTAGTGGGATACCGCAGGGATCGGTACTGGGTCTTCAACTATTTACAATCTATATTAATGACTTGGATGAAGGGACCGAGTGTAATGTAGCCAAGTTTGTTATGTATGTAAACCTGTAATTATCATGTCTAACCACCAGCAGACTTATCCCCTGGAGTCCCAAGGGATCCCACAATCCCTTGGGAGCACCTGTATATAAGGAGGCGTCACAGGCTGGAGAGGCACTCTGAGATCTGTAATAAAGGACTACGGTCACACTTACTTTGAGCTTGTAGTATCTAGTCTGACTTCTTATCCAAGACATAACAACTAGCGATGAGATACAGATGACGAACCTCAACGCAACAATGCAGAGAACTGTGGGCATCCTGGAGAAATTTTCGGAGGGAGGTGATTGGGAAACCTTTGTGAAGCGACTTGACCAATACTTCTTGGCCAACGAGCCAGAAGGAGAAGCGAACACTGCCAAACGAAGGGCGATCCTCCTCACCGTTTGCGGAGCACCAACGTATGGTCTCATGAAAAACCTGCTCGCTCCAGAAAAACCCACAGACAAGTCTACGATGGGTTATGCACACTGGTCCGGGAGCATCTAAACCCGAAGGAAAGCGTTCTGATGGCGAGGTATCGGTTCTACATGTACAGGAGGTCTGAAGGCCAGGAAGTGGCAAGCTACGTCGCCGAGCTAAGGCGCCTTGCAGGACATTGCGAATTTGAAGGACACTTGGAGCATATGCTCAGGGAGTTTTGTACTTGGCACTGGCCATGAAGTCATACTTCGCAATCTTTTGACTGTAGAGACCCCAACCTTGAGTACAGCCATAGCGATAGCCTAGCGTTTATCTCCACCAGTGACAATACCAAACAAATTTCCCAGCACATTAGTGCTGCTGCAAGTACTGTGAACAAAGTAATGTAGTTTTCGAATTTAAATATATATGGCAGAACTTACACGCCTATAGTTGCACATCCACAGATGACTCCAAGTCCGCCATCAAGGGTGGTGAATACAAGGCAATTAACACCTTGTTGGCGCTGCGGGGGTAATCATCGATTCCATTCATGCCGCTTCAAAGGATACGGTTGCAAGGGCTGTGGAACAATGGGACATCTCCAATGTATGTGCAGGTGAGCTGCAAGCCCTGCTAATCCTGCAAACCACCATGCTGCAGAGGAGGACAGATCCACGGTGGATCATGACGAACCAGAGCCTCAGACCGAGGAGGCAGAGGTATTTGGGGTGCACACATTTACCACAGAGTGTCCCCCGATAATGCTGAAGGTTGAATTAAATGGACTCCCGGTGTCCATGGAGCTGGACACGAGCGCAAGCCAGTCCACAATGAGTAAAAAGACTTTTGATAAGTTGTGGTGCTTCAAGGCCTGTTCTGACTCCCATTCATACCAAACTTAGAACGTACACAAAGGAACTGATTCCCGTAATTGGCAGTGCTACCGTAAAGTTCTCCTACGATGGAGCAGTGCACGATTTACCACTCTGGGTGGTACTGGGTGATGGCCACATGCTATTCAGCAGGAGCTGGCTGGGGAGATACGCTGGAACTGGGATAACATCCGAGCGCTTTCTTGTGCCCAGGTCTTAAGCAAGTTCCCCTCGCTGTTCGAGCCAGGCATCGGAAAGTTCCAAGGAGCAAAAGTGCAGATCCATTTGATTCCGGGGGCGCGACCCATCCATCACAAGGCGAGAGCGGTACCTTACATGATGAGAGAGAGAGAGAGAGAGAGAGAGAGAGAGGGTGGAAATCGAGCCGGACAGGCTGCAACGAGAGGGCATCATTTCGAATTCAATGAGCTGGCCAGTCCGTTTGTTCCAGTCTTCAAGGGAGACGGCACTGTCAGGATCCGTGGTGATTAAAAAGTAACTATCATTTCTCACTGCAGGATCAATACCCGCTACCAAAGGCAGACGACTTATTTGCGATGCTGGCGGGAGGGAAAACGTTCACGAAGCTGGACTTTACCTTGGCCTACATGACGCAGGAGCTGGAGGAATCTTCGAAAGGCCTCACCTGCGTCAACATGCACAAAGGTTTTTTCGTTTACGACAGATACCCATTTGGGATTCGATCGGCCGCGGCGATATTCCAGAGGAACATGGAAAGCTTGCTGAAGTCGGTCCCGCGCACATTGGTCTTCCAGGATGACATCTTGGTTACAGGTCGGGACACCGTTGAGCACCTGCAGAACCTGGAGGAGATTCTTAGTCGGCTTAATCATGTGGGGCTTGAAGTGCGTTTTCCTTGCACCTGAAGTGGAGTTCCTGGGGAGAAGAATCAAGGCGGATGGCATCAGGCCCACCGATTCGAAGATAGAGGCAATCAAAAATGCACCAAGACCACAGAACGTGACGGAGCTGCGATCATTTCTAGGACTCCTGAACTATTTTGGTAACCTCTTACGGGGTCTTGGCACATTGCTAGAATCCCTGCACTCTTTACTGCATAAAGGAGATGAATGGGTATGGGGTAAAAGTCAAGAAAATGCCTTTGAGAAAGCTAGGAAGCTGTTATGTTCAAACAAATTGCTTGTGTTGTGCGATCCATGTAAACGTTTGGTACTAGCATGTGATGCGTCGTCGTACGGGGTCGGGTGTGTATTGCAACAAACTAATGAATTTGGGAAATTGTAACCAGTTGCTTATGCATCCAGAAGTCTGTCTAAGGCCAAGAGGGCCTACAGTATAATCGAAAAAGAAGCGTTAGCTTGTGTTTATGGGGTAAAGAAAATGCATCAATATCTGTTCGGGCCCAAATTTGAAATGGAAACCGACCATAAGCCGCTTATATCCCTCTTTTCTGAAAATAAGGGGATGAATACGAATGCATCAGCCCGCATCCAGAGATGGACGCTCACATTGTCCGCATACAACTACGCCATCCGCCACAGGCGAGGCACAGAAAACTGTGCCGATGCTCTCAGTAGGCTACCATTGCCCACCGGGGTGGAGATGGCACAGCATGCAGATTTAGTTATGGTAATTCGAGAGTGAGCAATCACCTGTTGCTGCCCAATAGATTAGAACCTGGACGAGCCAGGACCCCTTACTGTCCTTAGTAAAAAAAAAAAACTGTGTGCTCCACGGGGAGTTGGTCTAGTGTCCCGTTAGAGATGCAGGAAAAAATAAAGCCGTACCAGCGGCGCAAAGACGAAATGTCTATACAGGCAGACTGCCTCCTATGGGGTAATCGGGTGGTTATGCCAAAAAAGAGCAGGGACACTTTCATCAGTGATCTCCACAGTACCCACCCAGGCATTGTAATGATGAAAGCGATAGCCAGATCCCACGTGTGGTGGCCCAGTATCGATGCAAACTTAGAGTCCTGTGTGCAGAAATGTAATACATGTTCCCATTAAACAATGCACCCAGGGAGCGCCACTAAGTATATGGTCTTGGCCTTCCAAACCGTGGTCTAGGGTTCATGTTGACTATGCAGGTCCATTCTTGGGGAAAAATGTTTTTAGTGGTTGTTGTACTCCAAGTGGATTGAATGTGTAATAATGTCAGCAAGCACGTCCGCTGCCACCACTGAAAGCCTACGGGCCATGTTTGCCACGCACAGCCTGCCTGATGTCCTTGTAAATGACTGGGCCGTGCTTTACCAGTGCCGAATTCAAGGAATTCATGACCCGCAATGTGGTCAAACATGTCATGTCTACCCCGTTTAAGCCAGCGTCCAATGGTCAGGAAAAACGAGCTGTTCATATAATCAAGCAGAGCTTGAAAAGGGTAACTGAAGGCTCACTGCAGATTTGCTTATCCCGAGTCCTGCTTAGTTACCGCACAAGAACCCACTCGCTCACCGGGATCCCTCCCGCTGAACTGCTCATGAAAAGGGCACTTAAGACAAGGCTCTCGTTAGTCCATCCTGATCTACACAAACAGGTAGAGAGCAGGCGGCTTCAACAGAATACATATCATGATCGTGTAAATGTGTCACGCGAAATTGAAGTAAATGATCCTGTATTTGTGTTGAACTATGGACAAGGTCCCAAGGGGATTGCTGGCACTGTTTTGGCCAAAGAGGGGAGTAGGGTGTTTGTGGTCAAACTCGCAAATGGATTCACCTGCAGAAAACACTTGGACCAATCCAAACTCAGATTTACAGACTATCCAGACTACCTTTTTCGACCCTCCAACACACACACACAAGTGGCAACCGACACAGCGGTTGACCACAAAGCAGAACCCATCACCCGCAGCAGCCCAGCAAGACTCACCACCCCCAGCAGTCCAGCAATGCCAGCTGTGCAGCAGCCCAGCGAAGGCCCAACAAACTACTCCCCAACACCAGCATTTGCACCAAGACGATCAACCAGGGAAAGGAAAGCCCCAGATCAACTCACATTGTAAATAGTTACACTATTGACTTTGGTGTGGGGGGGGGGTAGGGGGAGAGAGAAAGAGTTATGTATGTAAACCTGTAATTACCATGTCTACCCACCAGAGGGCTTATCCCCTGGAGTCCCAAGGGATCCCACAATCCTTTGGGAGCACCTGTATATAAGGAGGCCTCAAGGGCTGGAGAGGCACTCGGAGATCTATAATAAAGGACTACGGTCACACTTACTTTGAGCTTGCAGTATCTAGTCTGACTTCTTTTCCAAGAAATAACAAAGTTTGCTGATGATACAAAGATGGGTGGGAAAGCAAATTGTGAGCAGGACACAAAATAAACTGCAAAGGGGTATAGACAGGCTAAGTGAGTGGGCAAAAATTTGGCAGATGGAGTATAATGTGGGAAAATGTGAGGTTATCCACTTTGGCAGAAAAAATAGAAAAGTAAATTATAATTTAAATGGAGAAAAATTGCAACGTGCTGCAGTACAGAGGGACCTGGGGGCCCTTGTACATGAAACACAAAAAGTTAGGATGCAGGTACAACAAGTGATCAGGAAGGCAAATGGAATGTTGGCCTTTATTGCAAGGGGGATGGAGTATAAAAGCAGAGAAGTCCTGCTACAACTGTTTAGGGTATTGGCGAGACCACACCTAGAGTACTGTGTACAGTTTTGGTCTCCGTATTTAAGGAAGGATATAATTGCATTGGAGGCTGTTCAGAGAAGGTTCACTAGGTTGATTCCAGAAATGAGGGGGTTGACTTATGAAGATAGGTTGAGTAGGTTGGGCCTATACACATTGGAGTTCAAAAGAATGAGGTGTGATCTTATTGAAACATATATGATAATGAGGGGCCTCAACAAGGTGGATGCAGAGTGGATGTTTCCACTCATAGGGGAAACTAAAACTAGGGGACATAGTCTCAGAATAAGGGGCCGCCCACTTAAGACTGAAATGAGAAGGAATTTCTTCTCAGGAAGTTGTAAATCAATGGAATTCTCTGCCCCAGAGAGCTGTGAAGGCTGGGTCATTGAATATATTTAAGGCGGGGATAGACAGATTTTTGAGCGATAAGGGAGTAAAAGGTTATGGGGAGCGGGCAGGGTCCTATTCAATGGCAGAGCAGGCTAGAGGGGCCAGGTGGCCTACTCCTGCTCCTATTTCTTATGTTCTTTTGTAAACTGGAATCAAAGATTGGCAGGCAAAACTGTAATGGAACAATGGGCTACCTTTAAAGTGGAACTAGTTCAGGTACAGTTGAGGTATATTTCCACTAGGGGGAAAGGCAGGGCTCCCTGGATGTCGAAACAGAGAATATGATGATGCAGAAAAAGAGTGTGTATGACAGATGTCAAGTTACAAATACATCCGAGAATAAGGCTATATATAGAAAGGTCAGAGGAGAAGAGACAAAGAAAATAAGAGGAGCAAAGAGAGGATATGAGAATAGAATGGCAGCCAACATAAACAGTATTCCAAAAGTCTTTTATAGACATATAAAGGGTTGTAAGAGGCGGGGTGGGGTTGATTTGTGACCAAAATGGAGATCTATGCATTGCAGCAGAGGGTATGGCTGAGGAACTAAATCAGTATGTTTCATCTGTCTCCACTAAGGAAGAGAATGCTGCCATAGACATAATGAAGGACGAAGTAGTGGTGACACTTGACAGGATAAAAATTGATAAAGAAGCGGTATTAGAAAGGTTGGCTGTTCTTAAAGTAGATAAAATGCCAGGAGTGGATGGGATGCATCCTGGGATGCTGAAGGATTTGAGAGTGGAAATACTGGCCATAATATTCCAATTCTCTATAGATACAGGGGTGGTGCCAGACGACTGGAGAATTGCAAATGTTACACCATTGTTCAAAAAAGGGTGCAAAGATAAACCCAGCTACTGTAGACCAGTCAGTTTAACCTCGGTAGTGGGAAAGCTTTGAGAAAGTGATCAGAGACAAAATTAACAGTCACTTGGATAGGTGTGGATTAATTAAGGAAAGCCAGCACAGATTTGTTAAAGGCAAATCATTAGTCAACTTGATCGTTTTTTTGATGAGGTAACAGAGGGTTGAAATGGGAAATGCAGTTGATGTGGTGTACATGGACTCCCAAAAGACGTTTGACAAAGTGCTACATAATAGGCTTGCTAGTATAATTGATGCCCATGGAATAAAAGGGACAGTGGCAGCATGGATAAGAAATTGGCTAAGTGACAGGAAACAGAGAGTAGTGGTGAATGGTTACTTTTCGGACTGGTGTTCCCCAAGGGTTGGTACTAGGCCTACTGCTTTTCTGGATATACATTAATGACTTGGATGAGGGTGTACAAAATTTACAGATGACACAAAACTTTGAAGTATAGTCAACAGTGAGGATAGTGATAGACTTCAAGATGACATAGACAGGCTGGTATAATGGGCGGATATGTGGCAGATGAATATAATACACAGAAAAATATAAAGTGATACATTTTGGTAGAAAGAATGAGGAGAGGAAATATAAACTACAGGCTACAATTGTAAAGGGGGTGCATGAACAGAGAAACCTAGGAGTATATGTGCACAAATCAATGAAGGTGGCAGGGCAGGTTGAGAAAGCGGTTAAAAAAGCTTATGGGATGCTGCGCTTCATAAATAGAGTACAAAAGTGTGGAAATTATGATTAACTGTATAAAACATTGGTTCGGCCTCACCTGGAGTATTGTCTCTAATTCTGGGCACCGCACTTTAGGAAGTATGTAAAGACCTTAGAGAGAGTGCAAAAAAGCTTTTTAGGAATGATTCCAGGGATGAGGTGTTACACTCATAATAAACGGTCAGACCGAGTACTGTGTGTAATGAGCAAGTATGACCTTAGCTCCTTTATTATAGTTCCAGAGTGCAGGTACCTCGTGGGTGGCCTGCTTACATACTGTGCTCCCAAGGGATGCTGGGATCCCTTGGGACTCCAACAGGTAGGCCCTTTGGTGGACAGGTATGATGCAGGCTACAAGGGCTTAAATACATAACATCACTCCCCCATGAAGTCAACAATACACTTCTTTACAAGGTGAGACAATCTGGGGCTTTGCGCTCCCTTGTCGATCATCTCGGTACAAATGCTGGTGTGGTTGGGTTGGTCAGTTCTTCACTGGGCTGTTGGGCAGCTGGCCTTGCCGGGCTGCTGGGGATGATGAATTCTGTTTCGTGGTCAACAGTGATGTCAATTGCCACTTGTGTGTATGTTGGAAGGTCAAAGTTGGCAGTGTCCTCTTCAGGTTGTACGTAGCTGTTGGTGAACCGCAGTTTAACTTGGTCCAAGTGTTTTCTGTGTGTTTGTCCATTGGTCAGTTTGACCTGAAATACCCTACTCTTTGGCTGTGACCGTGCCGGTGAGCCATTTGGGACTATGTCCATAATTGAGCACAAATACAGGAGCATTGATTTCAATATCTCATGACAAGTTTGCGCGGTCCTGGTACACATTTTGTTGATGCTGCTTGTCCTCCATGTGATCATATAGATCAGGGTGGACCAGAGAGAGCCTTGTTTTAAGCGCCCTTTTCATGAGCAGCTCAGCTGGGGGAATCCCGGTGAGTAAGTGGGGTCTGGTGTGGTAGCTGAGCAGTACTCGGAACAACCAGGTCTGCAGGGATCCTTCCGACACACGTTTCAAGCTTTGCTTGATGGTCTGAACTGCCATTCTGCCTGGCCATTGGATGCGGGCTTGAATGGTGCAGATGTGATATGTTTGATCCCGTTCCGGGTCATGAATTCTTTGAATTCAGCACTGATGAAGAACGGCCCATTGTCGCTGACTAGGACATCATGCAGGCCGTGCGTAGCAAACATAGCTCGGTGGCCTTGGATATGCTTACAATCATTATTACACATTCAATCCACTTTGAGTAAGCATCCACGACAACCAAAAATATTTTTCCTAGGAATGGGCCTGCATAGTCTACATGGAACCACGGTTTGGATGGCCAGGACCACAAACTTAGCGGTGCATTGCTCAACTGAGAGCAAGTGTTGCACTGGCGCATGCATGATTCTAAATCTGAGTCGATGCCAGGCCACCACATGTGGAATCTGGCTATGGCTTTCATCATCACGATGCCTGGGTGGATGCTGTGCAGTTCGCAAATGAATGTGTCTGCCTTTTTTGGGCAAGACTACGCGATTGCCCCACAAAAGCCTGTAGGGACAGCTCATCTTTGCGTCTGTGGAATGGCTTAATCGCTTTCTGCATCTCCACGGGGACAATAAAGGATCCTGGCTGGTCCAGGTCCTGATCTGGCGGGTAGTAACAGGGGATTTCTTGCTCTCAAATGCCTCCATGACCATGAGCAAGTCCGCTGGCTGTGCCATTTCCACCCCGGTGGTGGGCAATGGTAGCCGACTGAGCGCATCTGCGCAGTTCTCTGTGCCCGGTCTGTGACGGATTACATAGTTGTATGTCGACAGTGTGAGCGCCCATCTTTGGATGCGGGCAGAGGCATTGGTATTAATCCCTTTGCTCGCCGAGAATAGTGATATGAGTGGCTTGTGGTCAGTTTCAAGCTCGAACTCGAGGCAAAATAAGTACTGGTGAATTTTTTTTACCCCGTAAACATACGCCAGAGCCTCTTTTTCAACCATACTGTAGGCCCTTTCGGCCTTGGACAAACTCCTGGATGCAAAGTTCCCGATTCATTAGCCTGTTGTAACACACACCCGACCCCATATGACGATGCATCGCAAGCTAACACCAATCGTTTGCATAGGTTAGGACAAGCAGTTTGTTAGAACACAAATTTCTGGCTTTCTTAAAGGCAGCCTCTTGTGAATTACCCCATACCCAGTCATCTCCCTCGCATGTAGGGGTTCTAATAGGGTGCTTAACCCAGGTAGGAAATTACCGAAGTAGTTAAGGAGTCTCAAAAATAACCGCAGTTCCGTCACGTTCTTGATGGCATCCGTCTTGGCGTCGGTGGGTCTGATGCCATCTGCTGCGATTCTCCTTCTTAAGAATTCGACGTCCTGTGCCAGGAAAACACACTTCGAGCGTTTCAACCTGAGCCCCACACGATCCAACCGACGAAGAACCTCCTCCAGATTCTTCAAATGCTCCATGGTGTCCCGACCCGTAACCAATATGTCATCCTGGAAGACCACTGTGCAAGGGACTGACTTTAGCAGGTTCTCCATGTTCCACTGGAAGATCGCTTCGGCCGACCGAATCCCGAACGGGCACCGGTGGTAGATAAACAGACCTTTGTGCGTGTTGATGCAGGTGAGGCCTTTCGAAGACTCCTCCAGCTCCTGCGTCATGTAGGCCGAGGTCAGGTCCAGCTTGGTGAACGTCTTCTCTCCAGCCGGGGTCACGAATAGGTCATCTGTCTTGGGTAGCAGGTACTGGTCCTGCAGCGAAAAATGGTTAATCGTTACTTTATAACCCCCGCAAATTCTAACCGTACCGTCCTCCTTGAGTACCGGGACACTCGGACTGGCTCAGTCATTGAATTCCACTGGCACGATGATGCCTTCACGTTGCAGCCTGTCCAGCTCAATTTCCACTTTTTCACGTATCATGTACGGTACAGCCTGAGCCTTGTGGTGGATGGGTCGCGTACCGGGAATCAAATGGATCTTCACTTTCGCCCCCAAGAACATAAGAACATAAGAATTAGGAACAGGAGTAGGCCATCTAGCCCCTCGAGCCTGCTCCGTCCTTCAAAAAGACCATGGCTGATCTGGCCGTGGACTCAGCTCCACTTACCCGCCTGCTCCTCATAACCCTTAATTCCCTTATTGGTTCAAAATCTATCTATCTGTGATTTGAATACATTCAATGAGCTAGCCTCAACTGTTTCCTTGGGCAGAGAATTCCACAGATTCACAACCCTCTGGGAGAAGAAATTCCTTCTCAACTCGGTTTTAAATTGGCTCCCTCGTATTTTGAGGCTGTGCCCCCTAGTTCTAGTCTCCCCGACCAGTGGAAACAACCTCTCTGCCTCTACCTTGTCTATCCCTTTTATTATTTTAAATGTTTCTAAGATGACCCCTCATCCTTCTGAACTCCAACGAGTCAAGACCCAGTCTACTCAATCTATCATCATAAGGTAACCCTCTCATCTCCGGAATCAGCCTAGTGAATCGTCTCTGTACCCCCTCCAAAGCTAGTATATCCTTCCTTAAATAAGGTGACCAAAACTGCATGCAGTACTCCAGGTGCAGCCTCACCAATACCCCATTGCTTTTGTACTCCATCCCTCTCGCAATGAAGGCAAACATTCCATTTGCCTTCCTGATTACCTGCTGCACCTGCAAACTAACTTTTTGGGATTCATGCACAAGGACCCCCAGGTCCCTCTGCACCGCAGCATGCTGTAATTTCTCCCCATTCAAATAATATTCCCCTTTACTGTTTATTTTTTTCAAGGTGGATGACTTCACATTTTCCGACATTGTATTCCATCTGCCAAACCTTAGCCCATTCGCTTTACCTATCTAAATCTCTTTGCAGCCTCTCTGTGTCCTCTACACAACCCGCTTTCCCACTAATCTTAGTGTCATCTGCAAATTTTGTTACACTACACTGTGTCCCCTCTTTCAGGTCATCTATGTATATTGTAAACAGTTGTGGTCCCAGCACCGATCCCTGTGGCACACCACTAACCACCGATTTCCAACCTGAAAAGGACCCATTTATCCCGACTCTCTGCTTTCTGTTAGCCAGCCAATTCTCGATCCATGCTAATACATTTCCTCTGACTCTGTGTACCTTTATCTTCTGCAGTAACCTTTTGTGTGGCACCTTATCGAATGCCTGGCTCAAATAACGAAGGGAATTTGCTTAGAACCTGGGTACATGCAGTGTCGTTGACGGACGAGAGCGCTCGGATATCGTCCCAGTTCCAGCGGATTTTCCCCAGCCAGCTTCTGCCAAACAACGGAGGGCCATCCCCTGGCAAAATCCACAGTGGGAGTTCGTGTACTGCTCCATCATAAGAGACTTTGACCTCTGCACTGCCAAATACAGGGATTAGTTCCTTGGTGTAAGTCCTTAGTTTGGTGTGAATGGGGCTGAGCTTGGGCCTGTGTGCCTTCTTTCCCCACAGCCTGTCGAAGGCCTTTTTACTCATTATGGACTGACTTGCCCCTGTGTCCAGTTCCATAGACACTGGAATACCGTTAGTTCAACTTTCAACATTATTGGTGGGAATTTCGTTGTGAACGTGTGTACCCCATACACCTCTGCCTCCTCCGTACGAGTTTTCAATTCCATCTGATCCACTGTGGATCAATCTTCCTCTGCAACGTGATGGTTTACAGGGTTGACAGCTCGCCTGCACATTCGTTGGAGGTGTCCCCTTTTCTGCAGCCATTGCATGCATAGTGCTTAAAGCGGCATTGATGGGACCAATGATCACCTCCGCAGTTAACAGATGATGGCGGACCCTGGGTCAATTGAGGTCGGGCCACAGCAGCCGGCATATACGTTCTGCCTTGTACATTTCTGCTCAAAACCTACTTTACTTTATGCACAGTACTGGCCGAAACTTCTTTGTTCTGCGAAATCTGCTTGGTGTTGTCGCTGGTGGACATAAATGCCTGGGCTATCGTTATGGCTTTACTCAGATTCGGAGTTTCTGCAGTCAACACTTTGCGAAGGATTGTCTCATGTCCGATGCCCAGTACAAAAAAGTCTCTGGGCATTTGTTCTAGGAATCCGTCAAACTCACAATGTCCTTCAAGGCGCCTTAGTTCGGCGATGTAGCTCGCCACTTCCTGGCCCTCCAATCATTGACACGTGTAGAACCGATATTTCGTCACCAAAACGCTTTCCTTGGGATTTAGGTGCTCCCGGGCCAGCGTTCACAGTTCTTCGTAGAATTTCTCAGTTGGTTTAGCCAGGTCCAGGAGATTCTTCATGAGGCCATAGGTTGTTGCCCCACAGACAGTTAGGAGGATCGCCCTTTGTTTGGTCGCATTCTCGTCCCCTTCCAGCTCGTTGGCCATGAAGTATTGGTCGAGTCTCTCCTCGAAGGCTTCCCAATCTTCCCCCTCTGAGAACATCTCCAGAATGCCGACTGTTCTTTGCATTTTCGCACGGTTGTTTGTTACTTCGTCGCCAATTGTTACACTCATAATAAATGGTCAGACCAAGAACTGTGTGTCATGAGCAAGTGTGACCTTAGCTCCTTTTATTATAGTTCCAGAGTGCAGGTACCTCGTGGGTGGCCTTCTTATATACTGTGCTCCCAAGGGATGCTGGGGTCTCTTGGGACTCCAGCAGGTCGGCCCTCTGGTGGACAGGTGTGATGCAGGTTACAAGGGGTTAAATACATAACATGAGGGACTTCAGTTACATGGATAGATTGGAGAAGCTGGGGTTGTTCTCCTGAGAGCACAGAAGATTGAGAGGAGATTTGATAGAGGTTCAAAATTATGAGGGGCCTGGACAGAGCAGAAGGGTCGAGAACCAGAGGACACAGATTTAAGGTGATTGGTTCTTCTGCCAAAGGTGACATAAGAAAAAACTTTTTTGCGCAGCGAGTGGTTAGAATCTGGAATGCACTGCCTGAAAGGGTGGTGGAGGCAGACTCGATCACTGTTTTCAAAAGGGGATTGGATAAGCACCTGAAAGAAAAAAAATTGCCGGGCTATGGTGAAAGGGCAGGGGAGTGGGACGAGCAGAGGTGCTCTTACAGAGAGCCTCTACGGGCCTTCTTCCGTGCTGTAACCATTCTATGATTCTATGAAAAGCATAAACTATTATACAAATATAACCAGTTTGCTTAACGTTTCTTTGTCAAGTGTCCGAGTTTAGAAATAATGAAAAATAAAAAAAAGTCATTATTGCCTATTTAAATCCTTTAGTATGGGAATTAATTACTTTGAAAAACTCAACTGAAATTAAGCTCATTCTGTATTGTTATTCAAGCTTGGCCTGTTGCTACGGGAACAGAGGCTGACAGGCAACACTGGGGTTTCTTGGTCATTATTCTAAAAACTGGGAGCTGCCTCTTGTCTGGCTCCAAATGCGATTTTAGATAACCAGCACAGTGTAAACTGCATTCCATTATATTAGTCATATAAATAATCCATCACAAACCCAGTTTGGCAAAAGTTTGTAATGTGCAGAATTTACAATTTGCTTCAAATTTAAAGGGGCATTGCCTTTATGAAAAAAAATATTGACTAACTTTGATAATAGAGTAGCAGGGGGTTGGGGTGTGGCAGAACAAAGCAGTGAACTGTTTTTTTATCAACTGATGCGATAATACCTTTCAACATGATTTATATTATTATGTCACGTGTTTGTAAACAGATCAGATAAGGTTTGCCAAGCACTTTTGTCATGGATTTTTCATGGCTCTTTAATGAAAAATAGCTTTCAACGAATTCTGCATTTTCAATGCCACCTTCATTTAGTTACTTCTCAAAAAAGTGATTTCGTTCATTTCAATGTCCTGGGTGCTCGGAATTCCCCCACAGGGGAAACACACCATAATACTGTTGATCAAATCATTTATTTATAGCTTTTCATCTAATTTTCTCATGATTTTCTCCCTGTAATTCTCCTATCCTGAAGGCAATGACTAATGTTGGACATAGTTTTGGCAGACAGCGATAGCCTACCTGGACCTCAAACAAGTAAGTATTACCTCACATTAGAATCTGGTAGGTATCATTGAGCTCTTTTTCAATGGCGATCATCAGAACTGAGCCCAATTCCTTCAGTGTTCACGCATCATGTAGGGCTCACTGGATAGCAATCGGTAGTGGGAGCCTTGTCTGATTTTATTTTGTTCCACTGTGCTGAAGCGAATGTAGCACCTGACCACTGCCCTAGCTGAGATTATGTAGATCAGCACAGCCCAGGTTTCCTGTTCTGTATGGTTTAATGGCACAATACGCAGTTCATGTACCCACTGAGGTTTCAGTGAAAATGGTGTGTGAGTCTTCATATACAATAAGATTTAGGGGAGAGAAATTTGGCTGCTTTGCGTTTCCAGTTAGCGCCTGAGGGGGGCAGTAACTGGGCATTAATAGGTTACCGACCGGGCATGGTGAATTCATCGATGCCCACAAACTTCCCTGGTGGTTTTGTGTTGGTGCTAACACTTACCACCTCGCTCTCTTGCACCCTGTAGATCGTGACGTCATCTGGTGCGCAGCGCCCTGTTACCGCCCTGGATGCGATATTCGCTCCTGCCCCCTGCAGCATCGCCGGGCGTCAACAATTGCAGCTGCATGAGGCATTGTCATCTCGTCTGGCCGCTTGGGGAGCGATATTTAAAGGCAGTGGTGGTCAGGTAGGGCAAACTTTATTCTTCGCACCAGTCTGGTGCCTGCTGATTGCTCAGTGATTCCTCAGCCCTCCACTCTCTTAGAGTGCTTGGGGTGTAATGGAAGTCGCACAGGTCCCGTGGCCTCACAGAAATAATAATAAGAATGTTGCAACCC
The DNA here is from genome assembly GCF_044704955.1 of Pristiophorus japonicus. NCBI lineage: Eukaryota > Metazoa > Chordata > Chondrichthyes > Pristiophoridae > Pristiophorus > Pristiophorus japonicus. Next base: position 252,090,126 of record NC_091980.1, read on the forward strand.
AGCATTGGCCCTTTCCTTTAAGCGAGGGATGGAGCCTCTGATTCCAGCAGCATTGCACTGAACATTCTTCAGCGCTCTGCCACACCCGCCCCTCTCTCACACTTTCACACTCTAAGGGCCCAAGTTTCCACATGATTTGCGCCTGATTTTTAGGAGCAACTGGTGGAGAACGGACTATCTTAGAAATCGCAATTCTCCACATTTTTTTTTCTGCAGTTCTAGTCAGGTAGAACAGTTCCACTTTGGAACAGAATTTTTTCTTCAAAAGGGGGCGTGTCCGGCCACTGACGCCTGATTTGAAAGTTTCCACAGTGAAAACGTACTCCAAACTAACTTAGAATGGAGCAAGTGAAAATTTTTGTAGAACTGAGAAAACCTGTTCTACACATTAAAAAATCAGGCGCAGGTTACAAATTAGGCGTCCAGAACGAGGTGGGGGGGAGGGAGGGGGAGGGAAGGGAAGTCATTAAATTCTATAATAAATCCTTATTTATACTTATACAAATAAATCCAACCGGAATAAACATTTCTAAGCAAAGAAAAAATTAAATAAACCATCTTCCTACCTCTGTGAAAGTGCTTCAGGCAGGCCTTTCGGGACCGAAGGCTGAACGGGCCGGCCCGAGACTTCGGGCAGGGCCCGTCCCCAGCACCAGATTTACAGGTACATGGCGTTGGGTCGGGTCGGGGAGAGAGAGGGGGGGGGGAGGGAGGGAGAGAGAGGGGAGAGGGAGGGAGAGAGGGGGAGAGAGGGGGAGAGGGAGAGAGGGGGGGAGGGAGGGAGAGGGAGAGAGGGGGGGAGGGAGGGAGAGGGAGAGAGGGGGGAGGGAGGGAGAGAGAGGGGGGAGGGAGAGAGAGAGAGAGAGGGGGGGGAGGGAGGGAGAGAAAGAGAGGGGGGGGAGGGAGGGAGAGAGGGGGGGGAGGGAGGGAGAGAGGGGGGGGAGGGAGGGAGAGAGAGGGGGAGGGAGGGAGGGAGAGAGAGGGGGGAGAGGGAGAGAGAGGGGGGGAGAGAGGGAGAGAGAGGGGGGGAGGGAGGGAGGGAGAGAGAGGGTGGGAGGGAGGGAGAGAGAGGGTGGGAGGGAGGGAGGGAGAGAGAGAGAGGGTGGGAGGGAGGGAGAGAGAGGGAGGGGGAGGTCAGGTCGGATCCAGTCCGGGGGGGGGAGGTGGGAAGTGGGAGTCGAGTCGGGTTGGGAGGAAGCAGGAGCTGGGCATGGGAGGAGCCTTATTCACGCAGCCCCAGTGAGGCCATTCGGCCAGGGCTAGGGGCTGCGTGCTTTGGGCCCCTCCCACACAGTTTCGGGCGCCTGGAGCTACTGCACTTGCGTGCCCACTGTAGTGCACATGTGCAGAGGTCCCGGCACTATTTTCAGCGCAGGGACCTGGCTCCGCCCCCCCCACAGCTCGTGCTGCACTGCGCCGAGGGCCAGAGAACACCGAGGAGGAGAAGAGGTGGAGGGAGGTGGAGAATACCGAGGATTATTTTAGGCGCACTTTGTGGCGCGAAAAACGGGCGTCCCGGTCGGGACTGCGCCGTTCTAGGCGCGTGTGGAAACTTGGGCCCTATAAGTGGTAGTGCTTGATTTAATGCTCCACTTCCCTCTTGGAGTGCTAAAGCTGAAGTTCTGGGGATGAAAAAAGGATTATCACCTGGCGATACCTTTCTCACTTTTCAAAAGTTATTGCTCCAAAAGGGACGCAATGGGATTTCTAGCCCTAGGTGTTTGATGACAGATAAATAACATCTTAATATTTAGTAGATTTTGGTGCACACTGAATTTTATATAGTCACAAATTACAAAATAAATCTGTAGATATGCGCAAATACTTGATTTGAACTCTCAACAGAGTAGATTTCACATACATTTAGTTATTTGAGAGCCCACTAAACAATAATGATCCATTAGATTAATCTTTAACCACGTGTACAGGTTAGCTCTTGCCTTCTATTATCTGTGACCAAACACTGGCAAAACTGTTGCTAGGAAACATAAATAGATGCAAATCAAGAACGAGATTTAATTTCACAAAGGCTCCCCTTTGTGCTTGATCGCTCCTTTCACCTCCAGCTCTTTGGGAGACCAGCTTTAAGGTCAAGTCAATGCCACTCAAATTCTAATAGATTACTCTATATTACATCTTTTCATTGTAGCATTTCATTAATTTAAAATAGTAGAGGTTTGCAAATTAAATTATTTAATAAAATGTCATTTTGAGGCGCATTCATGTTTCCGTAAAGCACTGGGATAGGATTGTTCAGAAAGTTTCAATGGACAAGAAAATGGGAAACTCGAAACTAGCAACATGTCCTACTTTAAATTCAATAGATAGCAATTCAATAGACCAACCAGTCTGAACTGGTTCTTTTCTGATCCTAACTGGAATTTCAACAGGGAGATCAGAACTAATAGCAGACCAATTATACACACTGTACTAAATTAAGAAATGTTCTAAAATCCAAACTTCAAGTTTTTTTTTTACAGAAATGTCATAGTTATCTTTAAAGTTTACACATAGGAAAATATCCAGTTTTTGTAGAAACAAACACATTCAGAGGGTTTAATAGAAATAAAAATCGAGAGAGATGTAAAACAGGCTGTCAATTTGCCTGCACTTGTTTTACACTATCGCACAAAGTCAAAATTACCCCCAATGAATCTGAGAGAATATCTAGAGAAGACCTGAAATTTGTAATGATTCAAATAAGCAGACAGAAGAAAATTGGGCAGTCAGTTCGCCGTGCTGGCTAGTGTGGCAATGTGGCACAAAAGCCTTAATTGCACAGGTAGCATAAAATCTCTCCATAGTGACTTTCACATAGTATTAGGCGGGAAATTGTGTCAGGGAAATTGATGGGATTGAAGTCCGATAAATCCCGGGGCCTGATAGTCTGCATCCCAAAGTACTTGAGGAAGTGGCCCTAGAAATAGTGGATGCATTGGTGATCATTTTCCAACAGTCTATCGACTCGGGATCAGTTCCTATGGACTGGAAGGTAGCTAATGTAACACCACTTTTTAAAAAGGGAGGGAGAGAGAAAGCAGGTAATTATAAACTGGTTAGCCTGACATCAGTGGTGGGGAAAATGTTGGAATCAATTATTAAGGATGAACTAGCAGCGCATTTGGAAAGCAGTGACAGGATCGGTCCAAGTCAGCATGGATTTATGAAGGGGAAATCATGCTTGACAAATTTTCTGGAATTTTTTGAGGATGTAACGAGTAGAGTGGACAAGGGAGAACCAGTGGATGTGGTGTATTTGGACTTTCAAAAGGCTTTTGACAAGGTCCCACACAAGAGATTGGTGTGCAAAATCAAAGCACATGGTATTGGGGGTAATATACTGACGTGGATAGAGAACTGGTTGGCAGACAGGAAGCTGAGAGTCGGGATAAATGGGTCCTTTTCAGAATGGCAGGCAGTGACTAGTGGAGATCCGCAGGGCTCAGTGCTGGGACCCCAGCTCTTTACAATATACATCAATGATTTGGATTAAGTAATTGAGTGTAATATCTCCAAGTTTGCAGATGACACTAAACTGGGTGGCGGAGTGAGCTGTGAGGGGGACGCTAAAAGGCTGCAGGGTGGCTTGGATAGGTTAGGTGAGTGGGCAAATGCATGGCAGATGCAGTATAATGTGGATAAATGTTAGATTATCCACTTTTGGGGAAAAAACACGAAGACAGATTATCTGAATGGTGGCAGATTAGGAAAAGGGGAGGTGCAACGAGACCTGGGTGTCATGGTTCATCAGTCATTGAAAGTTGGCATACAGGTACAGCAGGCGGTGAAGAAGGCAAATGATATGTTGGTCTTCATAGCTAGGGGATTTGAGTACAGGGGCAGGGAGGTCTTGCTGCAGTTGTACAGGGCCTTGGTGAGGCCTCACCTGGAATATTGTGTTCAATTTTGGTCTCCTAATCTGAGGAAGGACATTCTTGCTATTGAGGGAGTGCAGCGAAGGTTCGCCAGACTGATTCCCGGGATGGCGAGACTGACATATGAGGAGAGACTGGATCAACTGGGCCTTTATACATTGGAGTTTAGAAGGATGAGAGGGGATCTCATAGAAACATACAAGATTCTGATGGGACGGGACAGGTTAGATGCGGGTAGATTGATCCCGATGTTGGGGAAGTCTAGAATCAGGGGACACAGTCTTAGGATAAGGCCATTTAGGACTGAGATGGGGAGAAACTTCTTCACTCAGAGTTGTTAACCTGTGGAATTCCCTGCCACAGAGAGTTGTTGATGCCAGTTCATTGGATATATTCAAGAGGGAGTTAGATTATGGCCCTTATGGCTAAAGGGATCAAGAGGTGTGGAGAGAAAGCAGGAAAAGGGTACTGAGGGAATGATCAGCCATAATCTTATCGAATGGTGGTGCAGGCTCGAAAGGCCGAATGGCCGACTCTTGCACCTATTTTCTATGTTTCTATGTTACGCCCCAAGGCACTTACAGGGGAAGCAGATGACATTGAGCAGGAGCAGGGGAAAATTTGGGGTGGTGACCGAAGGCACAGTAAGTTTGAGGACGCTTTTGAAGGTGGAGGCAGAGATAGCAAGGCAGAGGTGTAGGGAAAGAAATCCAGGAGCAAGGGCCCAATAATGGTGCAAAGGGAAGGATTGTAGGCCTGAGTTGGAAGAACAAAGTTTGAGGTAAATTGCAGAGTATAGCAAGTCCATGAAGACAAGGATTTTGATGTCGATGAATATGGGGACAGATAGGTGAGGACAGGATGTACAGAACTTTTTGCAGGATACGAACAATGTCATGGAGTTCTGGATGAGTTGTATGGGTGTAAGGTGGTGCAGGGGAGATTGTCAAGGAGAAATTGAGCTTTGGGGTGATAAAAATATGGATGAGCAGTAGTGAGAGTTTGATTGGAACATAGATGGGTGATGTTCTGGAGATAGGAGTTAGCAATCTTGGTGATGGACTGAATTTGGGCTTTGAAGCTCAACTCAGGATTGAACAGGATACTGAAGTTGTCCACCTAGAATCCCAGTCTGAGTGAGCAACTGGGGATGGGGGAGTGAAGAGATGAAACTGGTGCATGAAGTGTGAAGTTCCTAGTTGGAGCTAGACAAGGTGGTCTTTGAACTTGATGACCTTGAGTTTAAGAAATTTCTAGTTCATTCAGGGACCAATGTCAGACAAGCAACTTAATGACGGTTGTATAATAGAGTGGAGATAGAGAGGCAAAGTTGGGTTTCATCTGCATATTTGTAGATGATGTCACTGATGGACAACAAATAGATAAGGACTAGAAGGTCAAGGATGGAGTCTTGGGGCACACTAGAGGTGGCCATGTTGGCATAGAGTAGCCAATGGAGAAGATGAATTTACTGTGTTCAGACAGATAGGAATGAGACCAAGAGAAATGGATCACAAATGAGAAGGCAGTGAAGGCAGCAGAGCGATTATGGTAGACATGCAATGATAATGTACTGTGATTGTTATCATGTATGTACATGCTGTTTGTAGCCACCAGATAGTGTCATTGTTGGTAGACCACTGAACAGCATGCACACGATGCTGCTCTGGTATAAAAAGCTGGCCATTTTGTGAGTCAGGCACTTTGGGTCTAGATAGAACTCAGTTTGAACCTTTATTGCATACATAACAGTTGTAGTCACAGGATGTTGTTGGTGAATTTGGGAAGTCTCAGTGCTATGGATGAATCAAAACCAGAATTGGAGGGACTCAGAAACAGGAAGCAGTTGAGGGGATAGGGGGGGTGATGACATGTTCGAGATCTTGGAAAGGAAGAGCAGGACGGCGATGGAACAAGCAGTGTCGAGACAATGAATGTCTTCAACTTCCGGGCAAACAGTGAGCCAGTCTGTTAGTACCAACAGTAGGGAGCACTTGGAACTGACTAAAGAGTGATGGGAGGAGAAATTCATTTTAGCCAGTAAAGTTGCCGGTGACAGTTAATGACAGCTGAATATGGCCGCAACGCTAACGGAACAAAATTCATCTGGGGGGATGGAAATTGTTGGCGCAGCACTTACCTGCCATGCAATGCTGCCTTGGTGGCATTGCTGGAGGCATCTGACCCGAAGTTTGTGTGCAGATGTGGCATTGCAGCTTGCACAGCCTCTGGAAACGAGGCTATGGAGCTCGCAAAGAATTGTGGGTAATGAAGAAGTCTGAGAATTAAAGGGGCCATGCACATGGAAGCAATACAAATTAAAATGAGGTGAAACAATGCAGTTTTCAGAACTTTCTGCCTTTTAAAAAAAAATATATTTAACATTAAAAAGTCCCATATGTGAATATTCAGCTCTTAAAGCTGAATTCCCTTCCTACCTCAAAAAATTGGAAAAATGCTTCAGCACTAACACAAATGGCTCAGAAAGCCAGGGAAGGGGTACCCAGGTTCTCGTACACAGTACCTCAGCTTTGTGCAGGGGGTCACGCTGCAAGACAGGCCCTCTACCCACAGGGGCCAGGAGGCCCTCCAAACAGAACGATGTGGGAGTACATCACTGAGGCTGTCACTGCCAGCAGTACCCACCACCTGGCTCCAGTGCCGAAAGACGCTCATGACCTCAGAGCACTGGTCAATGTCAATGAATGTATCTTCAAAAGCCATCTCCTACCAACTGCACCACTAGCCTCACAAACTGCTCAATGCATAACCTCCCCCTGCCCCCCCCTCCTCCAAATCACTCACCTAGCAATAATCTGCATCAATCATGAGGCACATCTCCCATTCCTAGCCTCACCTCACCCTCTTGGAGGAGACGGTGCAGGCCATTCTTGGCAGGACAATGGCTGAGCCCTTGGCTAGCGGTGGGGCTAAAAGGATACAAGATGCTAGTATCCTCATATGTTATCCTCCTCCTGCACCTCATGCTTTCCCACTCTCCCATCACCACAACTCCACCCGTGTACCTTCCTCATTTTACACACCCAAGAAATGCAGCCTGCCCAGTCAGTGGGTGACGAAGAAAAGGGAGAGGAAGTGAAGAAGAACATGATTGATTTGACACTCCCAGCCACCAGTTCCTCAAGATCAACCAGCAAGGCCATTTGCAGTGTCCCCCCACTGAAAGTCAGCAGCCCTCCACGAGCAACTGGGGTAACACTGCCTGACATCAGTAGGATCAGCAAAGGCACACACAAGGCACTCACTAAGAGAATGCATACGGGTGATGAGTTGTTTTCTTGATGTCACATTGGATGGATAGACATATATAGGTGGATTGGAAAGTTTGCTTTGTGATGGCTTTTATTTTAGCAGTGTGGCCAAGAGGACATTGTGATAGTCAGTAACAGAGGGATGGTAAGGTGTGAGACTAATGTTGAAAGGGGAATTGGGGTTGTGGTCACTGGGACTGCAGGTGGATGATTCCATCCCGGATATCTCAGCCACAAAGAGGCTGTCTGTCTAGGTTGCTTCCTCCTCTTCGGCTTCCTCCTCTTCTACTTCCTCTTCTGTGTCTTCCTCTTCCCTCTGCGTGGATGCTGTAAATATGAAATAACAGCACAAAATGCTGGAAATACTCAGCAGGTCAGGCAGCAGCTCAACTCTGTTTTTCTCTCCACGGATGTTACATGACCTGCTGCGTATTTGCAGCATGTTCTGTCTTCTCAAAGACCTTCATTTACCATCCAAGCCCTTGCAAGCATCCAGCAGCAATTCCTGCACACTTAAAAAAAAAATCACATCTATTGCAACAAGCCACCATTTCAATAAAATCAAAAAACCCAGTCCAAAACCTTAAACCTAAACTTATCTGAATGGTGTGTGTGTCCTTTTAAGAGATGCAGACATCGCTACTGTCTGCCTGCTTGCATGCCAGGTTGCATGCTGATTTCCGGCACAACGCTGCCATTTTGTTCAGCATGGCGCTGCCGGTACTAGCAGCACAAAGGCAACGACAAAAACGACCGCCGCTGTGGGAACCACCAGCAGCTGATGTAAGAACGGTGACCACCATTTTAGTGCCATTTAATGGCGTTACGGAGTGGCTCTGAGGCCACGAATTTCTCATCCATAGTGTTTGAGTTCCTGATAACCATTGCTTTATTTTATCTGCCATAGTTGGTCCCGACTTATTTGCTGGGCTACTCTCGTAACATAAGTGAGCTCTTAGGATCCACGATTATCTCATTCATTTGCATAAATCCTATCTTCAATCATTCATTACAGATCACATACCAATATCATGAATGTTCATTCACTTTACAGATCACAATTAGCACAGTTTTAGTTTTTAATTACTTGTTTATTCAAAGAGAATGCAAAAAAGTCAAATATCTCTGTAGTTAAAGTTGTCAGAAATACAGTGGAAACGTTCAATGTCAGTAAAACACGTTTAATGCAGCAATATTGCTCCTCATTTGGAAATAAAAAATTCTAGTGACAAGGATAGAAATTAAGCACAATGTAGTTTGTAGCACCCCCTGATGGAGAACAGTGTAAGTACAGCAGAAGATGGTGAATGATCTGACTGTGACAAGGGTCCTAAATTTGTTTGCTGTTTTTAGCAAATGGTGAATTCTGTAGCTCAATCTGTTTGCACCCTGTAGTGGTTGTGTTATAGTTTGAAATGTAACTTGAGGCCTTCCATGTGTGCACTCATTGAAGTTGCTGGGAGTTCATTACCATAAATTATAATGAGGTGGAACTGTGTTGCAGTCTCCAAATCTCGTGACTTGCACTCCATTTCCACCTAGGGTCACTTAGAATGAAATAAAAGCGGAGTACTGGTGGAAGTGCTTTAACTTGGAGCCTACATCCTGAAGAAACTTTCAAGAACTGCATAGAAGTTAAAATACAAAAACAGACCTTTCAGCCCAACCAGTCCATGTCAGCGTTTTTCCATGTTAAAGGTGCTATATAAATGTAAGATGTTGTTGGTTATCATACCTTTCTTCCTCCTTTACTAGTGCTTCTCCCAGGTGCTACCTGAGGGCCAGTATTGAGAGGTGTTTAGATGCTTCTGTGTTTAAAAAAAGCGCATGGGACTTGAAGGGACTGGGATGGTTCTCTTGTAGTGGCTTGAACCTGCGAGGGAGCCGCTGATGGTTACATCTCTGGAGCTTGTGTCTCGGCACTTCCTACATGCCACTTGCATGATGCTCTAAGGGGAAGGCATTTGCTGCTATCTTGTTTGCCTGATGTAAGTTGTCTGCAGCCATTTCAAGCCATTCCACTGAGGCCTGGATTTGTGTCCCACTGATCAGTGGTCTGGCTGGTCTAATGGCAGATATCAGATCCTGAAAACCCCGCGAGAAATCAGCCTGCAGCCCAGCACTCGGGGTCTGAAAGCTAGTACGAAGTGTTATGTCTAACCTGGCCCTTCTCCGTCACCCCTGCCCCCCACCCCCCCCCACCTACCCCCGCCGCCGTTCTGATCCCCTGTTCTCTTCGCCCACCCCCCCCGATCCTCTGTCATGTTAAACACTTCAATTCGATCAGCCCTCGACCTTATGAACTCACGTGTTCCTGGCCTTCTCCCCGCCCCGATCCCTAAGCTCTCCCTCCCCCCCTCTGATCCTCTAACCTCTTCACCCCCCCAATCCCCTGTCCCCCTGTCCATTCCACCCCCCACTCTGATCCCCTGTCCACTTCACCCCCCCCTCCGATCCCATTCTCTCCCCCCTGCGATCCCGTGTCCACTTCACCCCCTCCCCGATCCCATTCTCTCCCCCCTGCGATCCCCTGTCCACTTCACCCCCTCCCCGATCCCATTCTCTCCCCCCTGCGATCCCCTGTCCACTTCACCCCCCCTCCGATCCAATTCTCTCACCCCTGCGATCCCGTGTCCACTTCACCCCCTCCCCGATCCCATTCTCTCCCCCCTGCGATCCCCTGTCCACTTCACCCCCCCTCCGATCCAATTCTCTCCCCCCTGCGATCCCCTGTCCACTTCACCCCCCCCTCCGATCCAATTCTCTCATCCCTGCGATCCCCTGGTCCACTTCACCACCCCTCCGATCCCCTGTCCACTTCACCCCCCCTCCGATCCCATTCTCTTCCTCCTGCGATCCCCTGTCCACTTCACCCCCCCTCCGATCCCATTCTCTTCCTCCTGCGATCCCCTGTCCACTTCACCCCCCCTCCGATCCCATTCTCTTCCCCACTGCGATCCCCTGTCCATTCCACCCCCCACTTTGATCCCCATCCACTTCTACCCCCTCCAATCCCATTCTCCCCCCCCCCTCCGATCCCCTGGCCTCTTCCCTCTCCCCTCCCCCGATCCCCTGTCCTCTTCCCTCTCCCCCTCCCCCCCCGCCCCGATCCCCTGTCCTCTGCCCCCCCGATCCCCTGTTCTCTCTTCCTTCCCCCCCCGCCTCCGATCCCCTGTCCTCTCTCTCTCTCCTCCTCCAATCTCCTGTCCTCTTCCCCCCTCTGATCCCCTGTCATTTTAAACACCTCAATTAGATCAGTCCTCAAACTTATGAACTCATGGGAATACAAATTTATGCAACCTGTCTCTCGCTATTAAGAAAATATTCTGATTTGACTTTCTTGGCTCCAAAATGGATGACCTCACACTTTCCCACATTTATCGCCATCTACCACAGTTTTGCCCACTCACTTAATCTGTCTATATACCTTTGTAACTTCCTGCTCCCATCTAACTTCGTTTCATCCGCTAACTTGAATGTACTGGCTTAGTGTCCGAAATCTGGAAACCTTGGGACCGAGGCCGTTCCGGGTATTTCTGGATTTTGGAATGTCTTTGCCTGGGTCGAGGTAGGTGGGGTCTGGCAGCCGAGGTATGTGGGAGAGGGGGGAGAAGTGGAGGAGTTGAGGCCGGACAGAGAAGGTGGGGGAGCCAGGGCCAGGGGAGGTCGGGTCGCCGAGGGCTGGGGCGAGCCAGGGCGAGGTCGGGCTGGGGCGAGGGCGGGTCTCCGAGGGCCGGGGCGAGATCGGGCCAGGGCGAGCTCAGGCCAGGGCGAGGTCGGGCCAGGGCGAGGTCGAGCCAGGGCGAGGTCGGGTCGCCAAGGGCTGGGGCGAGATCGAGCCAGGGCGAGGTCGGGCCGGGGCGCCGAGGGCCGGGGCGAGGTCGGACCAGGGCGAGGTCGGGCCAGGACGAGGTCGGGCCGGGGCGAGGGCGGGTCGACGAGGGCTGAGGCGAGGTCGAGCCAGGGCGAGGTCGGGCCAGGGCGAGATCGGGCCGGGGCGAGGGCGGGTCGCCGAGGGCCGGGGCGAGGTCGAGCCAGGGCGAGGTCGGGCCGGGGCGAGGGCGGGTCGCCGAGGGTTGGGGCGAGATCGAGGGCGGGTCGCCGAGGGCCGGGGCGAGGTCGGGCCGGGGCGAGGTCGGGCCGGGGCGAGGTCGGGCCGGGGCGAGGTCGAGGGCGGGTCGCCGAGGGCCGGGGCGAGGTCGAGCCAGGGCGAGGTCGGGCCGGGGCGAGGTCGGGCCGGGGCGAGGTCGGGCCGGGGCGAGGTCGGGCCGGGGCGAGGTCGGGCCGGGGCGAGGGCGAGGGCGGGTCGCCGAGGGCCGGGGCGAGGTCGAGCCAGGGCGAGGTCGGGCCGGGGCGAGGTCGGGCCGGGGCGAGGGCGGGTCGCCGAGGGCTGGGGCGAGGTCGGGCCGGGGCGAGGTCGGGCCGGGGCGAGGTCGGGCCGGGGCGAGGTCGAGCCAGGGCGAGGTCGGGCCGGGGCGAGGTCGGGCCGGGGCGAGGTCGGGCCGGGGCGAGGGCGGGTCGCCGAGGGCTGGGGCGAGGTCGGGCCGGGGCGAGGTCGGGCCGGGGCGAGGTCGGGCCAGGGCGAGGTCGGGCCAGGGCGAGGTCGAGCCGGGGCGAGGTCGGGCCGGGGCGAGGTCGAGCCGGGGCGAGGTCGAGCCGGGGCGAGGTCGAGCCAGGGCGAGGTCGGGCCGGGGCGAGGGCGAGGTCGGGCCAGGGCGAGGTCGAGCCAGGGCGAGGTCGGGCCAGGGCGAGGGCGAGGTCGGGCCAGGGCGAGGGCGGGTCGCCGAGGGCCGGGGCGAGGTCGGGCCGGGGCGAGGGCGGGTCGCCGAGGGCCGGGGCGAGGTCGAGCCAGGGCGAGGTCGGGCCGGGGCGAGGGCGGGTCGCCGAGGGCCGGGGCGAGGTCGAGCCAGGGCGAGGTCGGGCCGGGGCGAGGGCGGGTCGCCGAGGGCCGGGGCGAGGTCGAGCCAGGGCGAGGTCGGGCCGGGGCGAGGGCGGGTCGCCGAGGGCTGGGGCGAGGTCGGGCCGGGGCGAGGGCGAGGGCGGGTCGCCGAGGGCTGGGGCGAGGTCGAGCCAGGGCGAGGTCGGGCCGGGGCGAGGGCGGGTCGCCGAGGGCCGGGGCGAGGTCGAGCCAGGGCGAGGTCGGGCCGGGGCGAGGGCGGGTCGCCGAGGGCTGGGGCGAGGTCGAGCCAGGGCGAGGTCGGGCCAGGGCGAGGTCGGGCCAGGGCGAGGTCGAGCCAGGGCGAGGTCGGGCCAGGGCGAGGTCGGGCCGGGGCGAGGGCGGGTCGCCGAGGGCCGGGGCGAGGGCGGGTCGCCGAGGGCCGGGGCGAGGTCGGGCCAGGGTGAGGTCGGGCTGGGGCGAGGTCGGGCCGGGGCCAGGGCGAGGGCGGGTCGCCGAGGGCCGGGGCGAGGTCGAGCCAGGGCGAGGTCGGGCCGGGTCGAGGGCGGGTCGCCGAGGGCCGGGGCAAGGTTGGGCCAGGGCGAGGTCAGGCCGGGGCGAGGGCGGGTCGCCGAGGGCCAGGGCAAGGTTGGGCCGGGGCGTGCCGAGGTCGGGCCGCTGAGGCGGGGGGGAGTCTGGGTTTCGGATGACCCAGCCACGGATCAGCCCGGTGTCCGGATTCCAGAACATTCCGAATTTTGGAACTCTGGATTTCGGACACTCAACCTGTACAACTTTCTATTCCTTCATCCAAATCATTAATTTAAAGGTGGAAATTGCGGTGGTACTGGCCATAATCTTCCAATCCTCCTTAGAGGTGTGGTACCAGAGGAATGGAAAATTGCAAATGTTACACCCTTGTTTACAAAAGTGTGCAAGGGTAAACCCAGCAACTACAGGCCAGTCAGTTTAACCTCGGTAGTGGGGAAGCTTTTAGAAATAAAAATAAGAACATAAGAACCTAAGAAATAGGAACAGGAGTAGGCCATACGGCCCCTCGAGCCTGCTCCACCATTTAATACGATCATGGCTGATCCAATCATGGACTCAACTCCGCTTCCCCGCCCTCTCTCCATAACCCCTTATTCCCTTATCGTTTAAGAAACTGTCTATTTTTGTCTTAAATTTATTCAATGTCCCAGCTTCTATAGCTCTCTGAGGCAGCAAATTCCATAGATCCACAACCCTCAGGGAAGAAATTTCTCCTCATCTCAGTTTTAAATGGGCGGCCCCTTATTCTAAGATTATGCCCTCTCGTTCTAGTCTCCCCTATCAGTGGAAACATCCTCTCTGCATCCACCTTGTCAAGGTGCAGATTCACCTGGACTCCAATGCAAGGCCTGTCTATCGGTCTGTTCCATACATGATGAGGGAGAAGGTTGAAATTGAGCTTGACAGACTCCAGCGTGAAGGGATCATATCACCGGTCGAGTTTAACGAGTGGGCTAGTCCCATTGTTCCTGTGTTGAAAAGTGATGGCACTGTCAGGATTTGTGGAGACTACAAGGTGATGATTAACCGATTTTTGAAACAGGGATCAGTATCCATTACCGAAGGCTGTTCACCATGCTAGCTGGTGGAAAGTCATTCACTAAACTGGATCTTACGTCGACCTATATGACACAGGAGCTTGTCAACACTTCGAAGAAACTCACCTGCATCAACACCTATAAAGGACTCTTCATCTACAACAGGTGTCCTTTTGGGATTCGTTCGGCTGCAGCCATATTTCAGAGGAATATGGAGAGTTTACTGAAGTCCGTTCCTAGAACTGTCGTGTTTCAAGATGACATTCTGGTCACAGGTTGCGACACTGCTGAACATCTGAACAATCCTGAAGAAGTCCTACAGTGTCTGGACAAAGTGGGACTCAGTCTGAAATGCTCAAAGTTTATATTCATGGCACCTGAAGTCGAATTCCTCGGGAGGAAGATTGCTGCTGATGGCTTCAGGCCCGCTGATTCAAAAACCGAGGCCATCAAAAATGCACCCAGGCCTCAGAATGTGACAGAGCTGTGTTCGTTCCTTGGGCTACTCAACTACTTTGGTAATTTCTTACCCAGATTGAGCACTTTACTAGAGCCACTGCATGTGTTACTAAGAAAAGGAGACAACTGGGTCTGGGGTGCATCTCAAGATAGAGCCTTTGAGAAAGCCAAGAATCTGCTACGTTCAAACAAGTTGCTTGTTCATTATGTCCCGTGTAAGTGTCTTGTATTGGCCTGTGATGCTTCATCATATGGGGTTGGCTGCGTACTTCAACAAGCAAATGAATTGGGCAAGCTACAACCTATTGCGTGTGCTTGGAGAAATCTGTCTAAAGCGGAAAGAGCTTACAGTATGGTAGAGAAAGAAGCTTTGACCTGTGTGTATGGGGTTAAAAAAAAAGCACCAGTATGTGTTTGGTCTTTGTTTTGAACTAGAAATGGATCACAAGCCACTCATTTCATTGTTTTCGGAAAACAAAGGTATTGGTACCAATGCATCGTCCCGCATTCAAAGGTGGGCGCTGACATTGTCTGCCTATGATTACGTCATCCTTCATAGACCTGGTACTGAGAATTGTGCCGATGCTCTGAGTGGTCTGCCCTTACCCACAACTGAGATGGAGATGCCTCAACCTGCAGATCTACTATTAGTAATGGATGCTTTTGAGAGTGAAGGAACTCCTGTCACTGTTCAACAAGTTAGGATCTGGATCAGCCATGACCCTATTTTATCGGTTGTGAAACGGTGTACACTCGGTGATTGGTCTGCCATACATATGGAGATGCATGAAGGACCAAACCTTACAACCGTCGCAAGAATGAGCTGTCCATTCAGTCAGACTGTTTACTGTGGGGTAATCGTGTAATCATGCCTAAGAAAGGTCGAGAAAAATTTGTACGTGAACTTCATAGCACTCATCCTGGTATTGTCATGATGAAGTCCATTGCTAGGTCTCATGTATGGTGGCCTGGAATTGACACTGATCTGGAATCTTGCGTGCATCAGTGCAATACTTGCAGCTAAGTAAAGTACCAGCGGAATCTCCGCTGATTCTTTGGTCATGGCCATCCAAACTACGGTCAAGGATCCACATTGATTTTGCGGGACCGTTCCTAGGAAAGATGTTTTTTGTCGTAGTAGATGCATATTCCAAGCGGACAGAGTGTGTTATTATGTCATCCAGCACGTCTGCAGCTACCATTGAGAGCCTTCGTATCATGTTTGCTACTCATGGTTTGCCTGACATTGTTGTGAGTGACAACGGATCTTGCTTCACAAGTCTTGAGATCCAGGAGTTCATGAAACTCAATGGCATCAGACATGTGAGATCAGCTCCATTCAAGCCTGCTGCTAATGGTCCAGCAGAGTGTGCCATTCAAACAATCAAGTAAAGTATGAAATGTGTAACTCAGGGCTCACTGCAGAGATGGTTGTCATGTATATTGCTCAGTTACAGGTCAAGGCCTCATACGCTTAACTGCGGTTCCCCCTGCTGAACTACTGATGAAGAGAAATCTCAAGACCAGGCTTTCTCTTGTTCATCCTGATTTGAATTATCGTGTTGAAAACAGACGTCAAAGTCAGCAATGGTGTCATGATCGTGTTGCCATGTTGCGTGCCATCTTGGTTTATGTACTGAACCATGGGTCAAGGTCCAAAGTGGATCGCCGGCATTGTTACAGCCAAGGAGGGTAACAGAGTGTTTATTGTCGTGCTCAAGAATGGGCAAACATGCAGGAATCACCTTGACCAGGATAAAACAATGACACACGGATGAACTGGAACCGAGTGAGGAAGATGCAGTCAGTGACCAACCAACCATTGTTCACTCATCAGAGGACTCTGCTGACATTACTGACTCTGAACTTTCAGTCTCTGATGTGGTCATGACCACTCCCATCAGATTGGCTACTCAGCCCTCAGTCTCAATGGAATCAGAACGCTCGTCCAGAGCCAAAATTGAACTGAGACCATCAACTCGTGAGAGGAAAGCCCCAGACCATCTTAATTTGTAAAAAGACTGTTGTTAAGATTTTAAAAGGGAGATGTTGTTATGTATTAATACCAGAGGGCACCGCGGTCGGAGGTCATTGGGTTGTACGCATGTGGCATTATGCTTGGTCACCTGTATATAAGCTGGGTGTCTTTGTCACATTGGTACACTCGGGCTTGAATAAAGATGGATCAGGTTGCACCTGAGTGAGTTTACAGTCACCAGACTCTTGAGTTATTACAACCTCACACTTTCCAACATTATACTCCATCTGCCAAATTTTTGCACACTCACTTAGCCTGTCTATGTCCTTTTGCAGATTTTTTGTGTTCTCCTCACACATTGCTTTTCCTCCCATCTTTGTATCATTGGAAAACTTGGCTACGTTACACTCAGTCCCTTTCTGCAAGTTGTTAATATAGATTGTAAATAGTTGGGGTCCCAGCACTGATCCCTGATAATCTGGGACAAAATTAAGGCACTTGGACAAGTGTGGAATAATTAAGGAAATCCAGCATGGTATTGTTAAAGACAAATCGTGTGTAACTAACTTGATTGAGTGTTTTGATGAGGTAACAGAGAGGGTTGATGAGGGTAATGCGGTTGATGTGGTGTACATGGACTTCCAAAACGCGTTTGATAAAGTACCACATAATAGGCTTGCCAGCAAAGTTGAAGTCCATGGAATAAAAGGGACAGTGGCAGTATAGATACGAAATTGCCTAAGTGACAGAAAACAGAGTAGTGGTGAACGGTTGTTTCTTGGACTGCAGGAAGGTATACAGTGGTGTTCCCAGAGGTCGGTACTAGGACTACTGCTTTTCTTGATATATATTAATGACTTGGACTTGGGTGTACAGGACACAATTTCAAAATTTGTAGATGACACAAAACTTGGAAGTATAGTGAACAGTGAGGAGGGTAGTGACAGACTTCAAGTGGACATCGACAGGCTGGTGGAATGGGCGAACGCATAGCAGATGAAATTTAATGCAGAAAAATGTGAAGTGATACATTTTGGTAGGAAGAACAAGGTGAGGCAATATTAACTAAAGGGTATAATTCTAAAGGGGGTGTATGAACAAAGAGACCTAGGAGTATATGTGCACAAATTATTGAAGGTGGCAGGGCAGGTTGAGAAAGCGGTTGAAAAAGCATATGGGATCCTGGGCTTCATAAATAGAGGCATAGGCTACAAAAGCAAGGAAGTTATGATGAATTCTTATAAAACACTGGTCTGACCTCAACTGGAGTATTGTGTCCAATTCTAGGTACTGCACTTCAGGAAGGATGTTGAGGCCTTAGGGTGCAGAAAAGATTTACAAGAATGGTTCCAGGGATGAGGGACTTCAGTTACGTGGATGGGCTGGAGAAATTAGGGTTGTTCTCCTTAGAGCAGAGAAGGCTGAGAGGAGATTTGATAGAGGTGTTTCTAAATCATGAGGGGTCTAGACAGAGTAGAGAGAAACTGTTCCCACTGGTGGTAGGGTCGAGAACCAGAGGACACAGAATTAAGGTGATTGGCGGAAGAACCAAAGGCGATGTGAGGAAAAACTTATTTATGCAGCGAGTGGTTAGGATCTGGAATGCATTGCCTGAGAGGGTGGTGGAGGCAGATTTAATTGTGGAATTCAAAAGGGAATTGGATAAGTACCTGAAGGAAAAACATTTGCAGGGCTATGGGGAAAGGACGGGGGAGTGGGACTAGCTGAAGTGCTCTTGCAGAGAGCTGGCACGGGCTCAACGGGCCAAACGGCCTCCTTCTGTGCTGCAACCATTCTATGATTTGATGAAAATTGAGGCCCCAGTACAGAACCTTGGGAAACATTATTTTTCACATCCACGTCCCTTTACCTCTACTCTTTGTCTTGTACCTCCCAACTAATTACCAACCCTTGTCACAAGGTTACCTCCAATTCTGTGCGCTTTCATTTGTGCTAATAATCTCTTGTGCGGAATCCTATAAAATTCCTTCTTGAAATCCATGAACACAATATCCAGAGACTTGCCACTCCACCATGTTAGTGGCCTCCTCAAGAAAATCAACTAGATTAGTCATGACCAGCCATTTACAAATCCATGCTGACTTTCTTCGATCAGCTCATACTTGTTCAAATGCTCAGTCACTCTGCCCCTGATGTTAGATTCTAATAGCTTCCCTACAATTGATATTAAACTGACAGGTCTGTAGTTTCCTGGTGTTTCCCTCCTGTCTTAAATAATAGTGACATTTGCAATTTTCTAATCCAAAGGCACAATTCCTAAATCTAGAGAGCTTTGGAAAATTATGATGAATGAATAATTCTTGCTTTCAGAGAACAATTAGTAAGCCAATTCATAATTCACGATACATTATGGAACCCCTCTTAGCTTAATTTCATGATAATGTAATTTTAATTAATTGGCAGAACAGTTCAGTGTTTTTACATTACAATCCTGCCTTTTTCATTTCAACATGACACACAGCTAGGAGCTATTTGCCCAAATAGATTAGTTTTAATACAATAATAGCATGCATGCCCACAATTATTATTCTCATTTAATTTCTATTGATTGAAAAGTTCTCCTACCTGGAGATTACTTCCAGCACAAAATAGTTCAAGGTTACTGCTATTTTGTATGCTCGTTTGATTGTGACAGCAGAACTGTTCAGAAACTATAATATTCTTTTTCTCTGAAATGAAAAATATCTAAAGCAAACAAATAGCATTAAAAATCATCAAGATACAAGATTTTATAATAGGAATATTTATACAATTTGAAAGTTGCAAGTTATGTAGATAAAAGTTGACCTAGCTTTACAATCTCTTATAACAAAGATTTTATTTGAGATGATAACAGTCAGATTTTAATTTAAATCTCTACTTAGTGGATTTTCAATCTGGCAATCTGAGGACAAGTGAACATGTTCTCACGTGGTTTTTCAAGATAGGGTTTTCCTGCATTTCTAATTGGGCACTACCAACACGTGATGACTTTTCAAAACAAGATCAATCTATCAATTGCTTTAAATAAAACTCTGGTTGAATACAACTTTTTTTCTTGATTTATGAAGTAGATACAACTCTTGTGATTTGGATTCCTTTTTCTGTGAGATCTAAGGTTTTCTTCCATCAGTGGAATAAGTACTCACACAACTGCATCGTGTATATCTGCATATGTAGCACAGTGAAAAATACATGGGAGTGAGTTACCAGTTGTAATGTAATTGAAAGGTGATGAGATGAAATCATTCAAAGACTAAAAAACATATATAAACCTCAAGATTAGTGTAACAGCCTTTAACTCAATCCCTTGTTATCAGTTGTTTGAATGGAGTTGCAGGTTAAAATTTTACTGCTATTATGAAATCATCAGGGATGGTGAAGATATAATTACAAAAGATACAATGTACCAATCACATTTAACATGGGTGCATGAAAAGAATCTCAGACTGGAGGTATAATCTCATCACCCAAGCAACATAAAAAATGGAGACCTATCAGACTATAACAATTATTGTGGAGTGACTTTGCTATCAATCCCAAGGAACGTGCTCAACATCAAGCTGCTGAACCAGTGGGAACGTGTTCAACCTTTGTCGTCTCCAGGCCAGATCCAAGACAGTCCCAGCCTCTGTCATCGAGCTACAGTACACAGACGACGCTTGCGTCTGCGCACATTCAGAGGCTGAACTCCAAGTCAGGATCCACGGCACGGCCCTGGACAACGTGGACCACTTTCCATACCTCCGGAGCCTATTATCAGCAAGGGCAGACATCGACGACGAGGTTCAACACCGCCTCTGGTGTGCCAGCGCAGCCTTCGGCTGCCTGAGGAAGAGATGTTCGAAGATCAGGCCCTCAAATCTGGCACCAAGCTTATGGTCTACAGGGCTGTAATGATACCCGCCCTCCCGTATGGCTCAGAGATGTGGACCATATACAGTAGACACCTCAAATCGTTGGAGAAATACCACCAACGATGTCTCCGCAAGATCCTGCAAATCCCCTGGGAGGACGACACACCAATGTCAGTGTCCTCAATCAGGCCAACATCCCCAGCATCGAAGCACTGACCACACTCGACCAGCTCCATTGGGCGGGTCACATTGTTCACATGCCTGACACAAGACTTCCAAAACAAGTGCTCAACTCAGAACTCCTACACGGCAAGTGAGCTCCAGGTGGGCAGAGGAAACATGTCAAGGACACCCTCAAAGCCGCCTTGATAAAATGCAACATCCCTACTGACACCTGAGAGTCCCTGGCCAAAGACTGCCCTAAGTGAAAGAAGAGCATCAGGGAGGGCGCTGAGCACCTCGAGTCTCGTTGCCGAGAGCATGCAGAAAGCAAGCGCAGGCAGCGGAAGGAGCGTGCAGCAAACCAGACTCCCCACCCATCCGTTCCTTCAACGACTGTCTGTCCCACCTGTGACAGAGACTGTAATTCCCGTTTGGACTGTTCAGTCACCTAAGAATTCACTTTTAGAGTGGAAGCAAGTCTTGCTCAATTTCGAGGGACTGCCTATAAATAGGATGAGCAAATCTGTAGGCAAAACAATGCAAACTTAATTAAGAAATGGAACATCAGATCTTTTTACCCTGCAATGTTGTTGCCCGGACAGATTACATCTGCGTATTTTAAAAGAATCTAGGGAAGAGGCGTTAATACAAATATTTAATAATTTGTTAGAAAACGGTGTAATGCTGGAGGACTGGTGGATAGCTAATGTAATACCAACATTTAAGAAAGGAGATACAACATGTCTAGGGAACCATAGACCAGTCAGCTTAACATCGGTGGTAGGAAAAATAATGGAATCCCTACTAAAAGAGAAAATAGAAGAATGTCTAGAAAACAAAAATATAAAAATGAATAGTCAGCATGGATTTCAAAAAGGGAAAGTCTTGCTTCACCTACCCCATTGAAATTTTTGGAGAGGTAACAGAGAGTAGACAAAGGTAATGCAGTAGATGTAATTTATCTCGATTTACAAAAGGCCTTCGATAAGGTACTACATAATATGCGCAGGAGGATAAAGGATGACGGCAGCGACTGGGAGCGACGGCAGTCCGAGGGGCCAGCTGGTGCAGAGGTTGAAGATAAAACAAAGAAGTAAAAAGAAATCGAAGTGTGACATCACAGCCAAGCGGTTAAGTGATTGGCTGGTGAATTGGTGAGTATTTAAACTTTTTCTTTTTCTTTTTCTTTCCTTATCAGTAGGTAACCTTTGGCATTGTTGCCAAATTAAGTTAATTTAAAGGTTAAGTCATGGCAGGAAAGCCCAGAACCGTGTCATGCTCCTCCCGTGCTATGTGGAAAGTCAGGGATGCTCCCAGTGTCCCTGACTGCTATGTGTGCAGGAAGTGTGTTCAGCTGCAGCTCCTGATAGACCGCAATGCGGCACTGGAGCTGCGCATGGACTCACTCTGGAGCATCCACGATGCTGCGGATGTCATGAATAGCACATTTAGTGAGTTGGTCACACCGTAGGTAAAGGTTACTCAGGCAGATAGGGAATGGGTAAGCATCAGGCAGAGCAATGGAAGGAAGGTAGTGCAGGGGTCCCCTGTAGTCATCCCCCTCCAAAACAGATATACCGTTTTGGGTACTGTTGGGGGAAATGGCTCAACAGGGGAGGGCAGCAGCAGCCAAGTTCATGGCACCATGGGTGGCTCTGCTGCACAGGAGACCAGGAAAAAGAGTGGGAGAGCTATAGTGGTAGGGGATTCTATTGTAAGGGGAATAGATAGGCATTTCTGCGGCCGCAATCGAGACTCCAGGATGGTATGTTGTCTCCCTGGTGCAAGGGTCAAGGATATCTTGGAGCGGCTGCAGGGCATTTTGGAGGGGGAGGGTGAACAGCCAATTGTCGTGTGCATATAGGTACCAATGATATAGGTAAAAAAATGGGATGAGGTCCTACAAGCTGAATTTAGGGAGCTAGGAGTTAAATTTAAAAGTAGGACCTCAAAGGTAATAATCTCAGGATTGCTACCAGTGCCACGTGGTAGTCAGAGTAGAAATAAGCAGGATAGTTAAGATGAAAACGTGGCTTGAGGAATGGTGCAAGAGGGAGGGATTCAAATTCCTGGGACATTGGAACCAGTTCTGGGGGAGGTGGGACCAGTACAAACCGGATGGTCTGCATCTGGGCAGGACCAGAACCAATGTCCTGGAGTGTTTGCTGGTGTTGTTGGGGAAGGGTTAAACTAATATGGCAGGGGGATGGGAATTTATGCAGGGAGACAGATGAAAGTAAAATGGGTGCAGAAGCAAAAGGTGCAAAGGAGATAAGGAAAGGTGGAGAGCAGAGAAATCAAAGGCAAAAATCAAAAAGGGCCACATTACAACATAATTCTAAAAGGACAAAGAGTGTTAAAAAAACAAGCCTGAAGGCTCTGTGTCTCAATGCGAGGAACATTTGTCATAAGGTGGATGAATTAACTGTGCAGATAGCTGTTAACGGATATGATGTCATTGGGATTACAGAGACATGGCTCCAGAGTGACCAAGGCTGGGAACTCAACATCAGGGGTATTCAATATTCAGGAAGGATAGACAGAAAGGAAAAGGAGGTGGGATAGCGTTGCTGGTTAAAGAGGAGATTAACGCAATACTAAGGAAGGACATTATCTTGGATGATGTGGAATCTGTATGGGTAGAGCTACGGAACACCAAAGGGCAGAAAACGCTAGTGGGAGTTGTGTACAGACCACCAAACAGTGGAAGCGAAGTTGGGGATGGCATCAAACAGGAAATTAAGGATGCGTGCAATAAAGGTACTACAGTTATCATGGGTGACTTTAATCTACATATAGATTGGGCTAACCAAACTGGTAGCAATACAGTGGAGGAGGATTTCCTGGAATGTATAAGGGATGGTTTTCTAGACCAATATATCGAGGAATCAACTAGAGAGCAGGCCATCCTAGACTGGGTCTTGTGTACTGAGAGAGGATTAATTGGTAATCTTGTTGTGCGAGGCCCTTTGGGGAAGAGTGACCATAATGTGGTAGAATTCTTCATTAAGATGGAGAGTGACACAGTTAATTCAGAGACTAAGGTCCTGAACTTGGGGAAAGGTAACTTCGATGGTATGAGACATGAATTGGTTAGGATAGACTGGTGAATGATACTAAAAGGGTTGACGGTGGATAGGCAATGGCAGACATTTAAAGAATACATGGATGAACTTCAACAATTGTACATCTCTACCTGGAGTAAAAATAGAACGGGGAAGGTGGCTCAACCGTGGCTAACAAGGGAAATTAGGGATAGTGTTAAATCCAAGAAAGAGGCATATAAATTGGCCAGAAAAAGTAGCAAACCTGAGGACAGGGAGAAATTTAGAATTCAGCAGAGGAGGACAAAGGGTTTAATTGGGGGTGGGGGGGGGCAGGGGAGAGGGAGAGAGAGAGAATATAAGCTTGCAGGGAACATAAAAACTGACTGCAAAAGCTTCTATAGGTATGTGAAGAGAAAACGATTCGTGAAGACAAATGTAGATCCCTTGCACTCAGAATCAGATGAATTTATAATGGCGAACAAAGAAATGGCAGACCAATTGAACAAATACTTTGGTTCTGTCTTCACTAAGGAAAACACAAATAACCTTCTGGAAAAACTAGGGGCCTGAGGGTTTAGCGAGAAGGAGGAACTGAATAAAATCCTTATTAGTCAGGAAATTGTGTTCGGGAAATTGATGGGATTGAAGGCCAATAAATCCTCAGGGCCTGATAGTCTGCATCCCAGGGTACTTAAGGAAGTGGCCCATGAAATAATGGACGCATTGGTGATCATTTTCCAACATTCTATTGACTCTGGATCAGTTCTTATCGATTGGAGGGTAGCTAATGTAACCCCACTTTTTAAAAAAGGAGGGAGAGAGAAAACAGGGAATTATAGACTGGGTAGCCTGACATCCATAGTGGGGAAAATGTTGGAATCAATTATTAAAGACGTAATAGCAGCGCATTTGGAAAGCAGTGACAGGATCGGTCCAAGTCAGCATGGATTTATGAAAGGGAAATCCTGCTAGACAAATCTTCGCAAATTTTTTGAGGATGTAACTAGTAGAGTGGACAAGGGAGAACCAGTGGGTGTGGTGTATTTTGACTTTCAAAAGGCTTTTGACAAGTTCCCACACAAGAGATTAGTGTGCAAAATTAAAGCTCATGGTATTGGGGGTAATGTATTGACATGGATAGAGAACTAGTTGGCAGACAGGAAACAAAGAGTAGGAATAAACGGGTCCTTTTCAGAATGGCAGGCAGTGACTAGTGGGGTACCGCAGGGCACAGTGCTGGGCACATTAATGATTTGGACGAAGGAATTGAATGTAATATCTCCAAGTTTGCAGATGACACTAAGCTGGGTGGTGGTGTGAGCTGTGAGGAGGATTCTAAGAGGCTGCAGCGTGACTTGGACAGGTGAGGTGAGTGGGCAGATGCAGTATAATGTAGATAAACATGAGGTTATCCACTTTGGTGGCAAAAACAGGAAGGCAGAATATTATCTGAATGGCAGCAGATTAGGAAAAGGGGAGGTGCAACGAGACCTGGGTGTCATGGTTCATCAGTCATTGAAAGTTGGCATGCAGGTACAGCAGACGGTGAAGAAGGCAAATGCTATGTTGGCCTTCATAGCTAGGGGATTTGAGTATAGGAGCAGGGAGGTCTTACTGCAGTTGTACAGAGCCTTGGGGAGGCTACACCTGGAATATTGTGTTCAGTTTTGGTCTCCTAATCTGAGGAAGGACATTCTTGCTATTGAGGGAGTGCAGCGAAGGTTCACCAGACTGATTCCTGGGATGGCAGGACTGACATATGAAGAAAGACTGGATCGACTAGGCTTATATTCACTAGAACTTAGAAGAATGAGAGGGGATCTCAGATAAACATATAAAATTCTGATGGGATTGGACAGGTTAGATGCAGGAAGAATGTTCCCGGTGTTGGGGAAATCCAGAACCAGGGGACACAGTCTAAGGATAAGGGGTAAGCCATTTAGGACCAGGATGAGGAGAAACTTCTTCACTCAGAGAATTGTGAACCTGTGGAATCCTCTACCACAGAAAGTAGTTGAGGCCAGTTCATTAGATATATTCAAAAGGGAGTTAGATGTGGCCCTTACGGCTAAAGGGATCAAAGGGTATGGAGAGAAAGCAAGAATGGGATACTGAAGTTGCATGATCATCCATGATCATATTGAATGGTGGTGCAGGCTCAAAGGACCGAATGGCCCGCTCCTGCATCTATTTTCTCTTTTGTTTCTGTTAATAAGGACAGAGACTATGGAGTCAGGAGACAAGTAGCAGAATGGATAGCTAGCTGGCTTCAAGACAGAAAGAAGAGAGTAGGGTAAAGAGTAGCTATTCAGAGTGGCAGAAGGTGGGAAGTGGTGTTCCAAAAGGAGCAGTTCTGGGACCACGGTTGTTCACAATTTATATTAATGATTTAGGCTTTGGAACTAAAAACACAATTTACTAAATTTGCAGATGATACTAAATTGGGGTGGGCTGGGTAGAGGATAGCCAATACTGAGGAGGACTGCAACAAATTACAGGAAGACATTAATAAACTTGCAAAATGGGTATATAATTGGCCATACAAAGGTCAACAAAAATAAATGTGAGGGATTACATTTTGATAGGAAGGAATATGTCCTTACTATACAGTATAAAAGCACACAAGGCTCATACTTGAGAGAAAGTCACTCAGTGACCAGTAACCTTTATTAGCCAGCACTGAAGTGATGAAAGTGGGTGGAGCTTCCCCTTTTATACCTGAAAGTCCAGGTTAGGAGTGTCTCCCACAAGTTCACCACCTAGTGGTCAATGTTCTCACGGTGTACAACTTAGGTCAGTTTATACATGGGTTACAATAACAGTTGAATACATGACATCACCTCCCCCCAAAGTCTTATTGGGATCACAGGTTAAGTCTCTCGAGTGGTTTATGCTCCCTTGTAGAGCGCCTGAGTTGGGGCTCCGGTTGTTGGGCGCTGGCCTGAGTGTCTGCTGTTTGCGGTGCCTCAGGCCTGTCTGGACAGCCCACAGTGACTGGGCTCTCCTGCACTTGGTTCCGGTGTTCGGTCACCTGTGGTGGAGTAAACTCTACGTCGTGTTCTTCCTCTGCTTTTTCTATGGGGTTGCTGAACCTCCTTTTTGTTTGATCCACGTGTTTGTGGCAAATTTGTCCATTGGTAAGTTTAACTACCAAAACCGTATTCCCCTCTTTGGCAATCACAGTGCCTGCGAGCCATTTGGGCCCTGCCACGTAGTTGAGGACAATGACAAGGTTATTGACATCAATACATCGCGCCCTCGCATTCCTGTCATGGTAGTCACATTATGACTGGCGCCTGCTCTCAACAATTGCTTTCATAGTAGGGTATATAAGGGATAACCTGGTTTTGAGCGTCCTTTTCATTAGCAGCTCTGCGGGTGGAACCCCTGTGAGCGAGTGTGGTTGGGATCTATTGGCCAACAGGAAGCGTGATAAGCAGCTTTGTAGGGAACCCCCTTGGATTCTGAGCATCCCGTTTGATTATCTGCACTGCTTGTTCCGCCTGGCCGTTTGAGGCTGGCTTGAACGGTGCCGTTCTGAGATGGTTGATACCATTTCCTTCCATGAAGTTCTGGAATTCAATGCTTGTAAAGCACGGGCCATTGTTGCTGACCAAGACGTCCAGTAGACCATGAGCGGTGAACATTGCCCCTAGACTTTCGGCAGAGGATGTGCTTGAATTAAGAATGTCACACTCGATCCATTTGGAGTAGGCGTCTACTACAACCAAAAACATTTTTCCCATGAAAGGACCTGCGTAGTCCACACGGATGCGTGACCATGGCTTGGTGGGCCAGGACCAGGGGCTAAGGGGGGCTTCCCTGGGCGCATGGCCCAGCTGAGCACACGTGTTGCACCTCCGAACACAAAGTTCCAGGTCTGTATCTATCCCTGGCCGCCAAACGTGTGACCTGGCAATTGCCTTTATCATGACAATGCCCGGGTGCTCATTGTGGAGTTCTCGGATGAACACCTCTGTGCCCATCTGGGGCATGAATACTCGGTTTCCCCATAGTAGGCAATCGGCCTGAATCGAGAGTTCATCCTTGCGCCTGTGAAATGGTTTAAATTCCTCAGGGCATGCCCCATACGTGGCTGCCCAGTCGCCATTCAGGACACATTTCTTGACGAAAGACAGTAGCGGGTCTCTATTTGTTCAGACTTTGATCTGACGGGCTGTCACGGGTGGGCCTTTGCTTTCGAAAGCTTCAACAGCGATGACCATCTCAGCAGCATGTTCGGTTGTCCCTCGGTGGTGGCTAGTGGGAGCCTGCTGAGTGCATCGGCGCAGTTTTCGGTGCCCGGTCTGTGCCGAATTGTATAGTCATAGGCGGCTAACGTGAGTGCCCACCTCTGTATGCGGGCCGACGCATTGCCTTGTTGTCAGCCAAAAGGGACGTTAGGGGTTTGTGATCTGTCTCCAGCTCAAATTTCCTGCCAAACAGGTACTGGTGCATTTTTTTTTTTACACATGCAATCGCGACCTTTGCGTAGGAGCACGTGTAGCGGCTCTAACAGCGTGCTCAATTTGGGAAGAAAGTTACCAAAATAGTTCAGGAGCCCCAGGAACGAACGCAGCTCCGTCGTGTTA
Source organism: Pristiophorus japonicus (assembly GCF_044704955.1). Taxonomy (NCBI): domain Eukaryota; kingdom Metazoa; phylum Chordata; class Chondrichthyes; family Pristiophoridae; genus Pristiophorus; species Pristiophorus japonicus. The sequence continues at coordinate 252,117,833 of NC_091980.1, forward strand.
CGGGGTCTGGGTGCTCTCTGGATCGCTTCCATTTTGGACGCAGTAGGTCTGATCCCGTCTGCTGCTACCCTCATCCCCAGGAATTCTACCTCTGGAGCTAGGAAGACGCACTTCGCCTTTTTCAGTTGCAGCCCGACCCGGTCCAGGTTGCATAGCACCTCCTCCAGGTTGTGGAGGTGTTCTTCAGTATCGCAACCCGTGATGAGGATGCCATCTTGAAAAATCACCGTCCTTGGAATCGACTTGAGGAGGCTTTACATATTTCGCTGAAAGATGGCGGCGGCCAAGCGAATCCCGAACGGACATCTGTTGTCCTCAAACAACCCCTTGTGTGTCGTGATGGTGGCCAGCTTCGGAAGGAATATGTCCTTACTATACAGTATAAAAGCACACAAAGCTCATACTTGAGAGAAAGCCACTCAGTGACCAGTAACCGTTATTAGCCAGCACTGAAGTGATGAAGGTGGGTGGAGCTTCCCCCTTTATACCTGAAAGTCCAGGTTAGGAGTGTCTCCCACAAGTTCACCACCTAGTGGTCAATGTTCTCACGGTATACAACTTAGGTCAGTTTATACATGGGTTACAATAACAGTTGAATACATGACAGGAAGAATAGGGAGGTCACTTATTATTTGAAATGTGCGAGTCTGGGTGGGGTAGAGGAGCAAAGGGATCTTGGAGTAGAAATACAATAATCACTAAAAGTAGCGACACAGGTTAACAAGGCCATTAAAAAAGCAAACCAAGCACTAGGGTTTATTCCTAGAGGGATAGAATTCAAAAGTAGTGAGTAGTGAAGTTATGCTAAACATGCTAGACCACACTGCATACAATTCTGGTTGTCATATTGTAAAAAGGATATAGAGGCACTGGAGAGGGTGCTAAGAAGATTTACAAGGATGATACCAGAAATGCGAGGTATGCCTATCAGGAAAGGATGAACAGCCTGGTCTCTTTTCTCTTGAAAAGAGAAGGCTGAGGGGGACCTAATAGAGGTCTTTATAATTATGAAAGGTTTTGATAAGCGTAGATACAGAAAGAATGTTTCCTCTTGTGGGGAAGAGCATAACTAGAGGCCATCAATATGAGATAATCAACCAGAAATCAAATAGGGAATTCAGAAGAAACTTCTTTACCCAGAGAGGGGTGAGAACGTGGAACTCGCTACCACAGGGAGTAGTTGAAGCGAATAGTATAGATGCATTTAAGGGAAGGTTAGATATGCATTTGAGGGAGAAGGGAATAGAGGGTTAATCTAATAGAATTAGATGAGGAAAGACAGGAGGAGGCTCGAGTGGAGCCTAAATGCCGGCATGGACTGGTTGGGCAGAATGGCTGTTTCTGTGATGTATATCCTTTGTAATCCTGTGTAAACATTTAGGAACAAACACATTTCAGATTATCATTAACTTCATTGGACTGCCTAAGAATTTTTAAACTTCATTTGCACTGCAGTCAATGTGAAACTGAAGCTGTGTAAGACTAGAACACAGGAACAAATGGGCCATCTTCCAACGATCCTGAAGGCTGAAACATCGCTACGGCTGGAACATCGCCCATTTTTTGGGCCCTAGCGATCTAAGTGTAAAGTCTAGCTTAGGTTTGAATGGAAATAAAAGTATAAAAAGGAGATCCTCGGAAAGGTTAATTGTAAAAGACTGGAGCCTTAAATCCAGAGGTGAAGATAGCGGACTCAAGGGATCGCGCCGGAAGGTGCGGGACTCCTGGAGGAGAGAATAGTGGACTCAAAGGACCGTGCTGGAGGGGCCAGACAACTCCCACCGCGACTTTTACCCAAGGCATAACCAGGTAGTATGACTATGCTTTGTTACTGCTGCTTAAGACACCATATACATTGAATAAAATCAAGAAATAACGTTTTAATCTCTGCTATCAATTTGGGTCAACGTCAAATCTTTTGAAATCAAAGTTCTCACAAAGAGAATCTTACAAAATGCTTTCAGGGTGCAGAAATCAAGAATGATCCCTGCAAAGGTGATAAACTACAAAGTATGATTAGAGAAGCTCAAACTCTAGTCTAGAAAGAGAACCATGAAGCAGAGCCTTGCTGAGGCGTGTAAAATAGTGTGGTATATGGAGATCTTCCTCTTACAATGTTTAGCCTTTTAAAACCCAACACTTTCCACATGCATGGGCAGAGATTCTCTACATTCACAGAGTGCCATGATTTGTTGTACGTCTGCAGCTTCTGATTACAGTCCATACAACTGAAAAAAGGAACCAAGTGGGAAATAGTGCACTAACGATATTTAAAAGGAATAGCTTCTGGTCTATTCATGACAACACAATGTGTCTGGTATTCCCCCCTCCCCACACCTAAAGTAAAGGCTGCATCATCCTTATTGACCTACTCTGTCTCTTTTCAGAGCTGTTGGTATATTCTTAGTCGAAATCATGTGTTTTAATTTCAAACCTAATCTCCAGGTTTTCTATCTCTCCCATTTACTTAGCCCTCCCACCGCCTCTGCTATTCACATCCCCTTAGTTCTTTGATGACAAAGGGCTAGACTTTCCACGTTGAAAAATAGCTCCGTTTTTTGGTGCTACAGGTTCGATCTCCAAAATCCGGAGTTCCGGAATCCGGACCGATTGGTGGTAGGGTCGTCCGGAATCCATAAAATGTTCCGGAATCCGGACACGCTGTCAAACCGTTTCCGCCGCCAGCCGGGTCTAGTGAAAAGTCAAAAAATGAAATCTAACTAATGTACAGTTAACAACATTGCAAGAATAAAACGCCAATCGTACCAGTTCCAGGCCAGGTCTTCACAGTCACCGCACCGCTGCTCCTGGGTCCGCAGCAACTTTGCAAAGCACACACATCCCCGGCCAGAATCATACTATGCACAGCACACAGACCCTTCGGCCAGAATCAACTCTGCACAGCACTCAAACCCTTTGGCCAGAATCAACCGCGCGCAAGTCCCTAGCCAGAACCAACTGCACAGCACACTGCAGCTCCCCAAAGCAGCAATCGCGCGATCGGATCGCCATGCCCCATGATTCCGAGCGGAGCTGACCCGACCTCACCGTGATTTTAAGTTTACACACCTGTACATGTACCTGTAATAAAAAAATACTACCTGCACCTATACTGTACATGCACTTCTAAATTCAGCATTTAAAAAAAAATTAGTGGCATTAAACATTATAGGGCTACCCCAGCTGACCCACCTACATCCCATGATCAGACCCCACCCAACCTGACTCAATCGCTGTGCTGTTTTTCCCGATTTAAAGATCTGCACAGGTAAAGATTGTGAATTTGTGTTGTCATTGCAAAAATTTCAAAAAGGCCAACAGATACAGGTACCTGTACTCCAATGGGTTCAGATAAAGAAAAGAGGAAGCATAGTTCACTTTCAATTGCCAAGAAAGTGGAGTTACTCCAGAGATTAGATAGAGGTGCTTCAGTGAGAAGATTGAGTGAGGAGTGTGGTGTTGGACTCTCCACCATCTATGGTATTAGAAAACAGAAAGAACAGCTCATGAAGTTTTATGCGGAAAGTGTTCATAAGGAAATGAGTAAGAGAAACATATGCATAATGTGGATCGAGCAGTGATGGAATGGTGGCGACAGAGACAAAGTGAAAAGGTTCCTTTGTCTGGCCCAATGGTGATGCAACAAGCTAAAATATTCCATGCACAACTGGGGATTGAAACTCCATGCGAGTACTCTTCTGGTTGGCTAGCCAAATTTAAAAGACGTCATGGCATCAGACAACAAAGTATGTGGTGAGAAAGCTTCAGCAGATCATGAGGCAGCTGAATATTATATTGATGAGTTCATCAAACTAATTGCTGATGAAAACATTTCACCTGAGCAAATGTACAATGCTGACGAGACAGTACTGTTTTGACGTTACATACCGCGAAAGATATTAGCAGCAGCAGAAGAAACGCAGCCAGCAGGTGTAAAAGGCGCCAAGGATAGGTTGACTGTACTTGTTGCTGCAAATGCGGCTGGGACACATAAATGTAAGCTTATGGTCATTGGGAGAAGCCACTGACCAAGATGTTTCAAGGGTTTGAGTGTATTGCCAGTGCATTATTATGCTGATAAGAAAGCATGGGTAATCTGGGTAATCTTTCTGAACTGGTTTGAGAAGCATTTTGTCCCTCAGGTGTGTGCTCATTACATGGAAGCTGGCCTTGAGGAAAACTGCAAAATATACTTGCTGCTAGACAATTGTTCAGCACATCCGATGCTGAGCTTCTGGTAAAGGATAATGTCCATGGAATCTACATACCTCCAAATGTTACATCACTGATACAGCCAATGGACCAAGGAATTTTGAGATCAATGAAGTGTCTCTACAAAAATGAGTTTGAGGTGTTTGCTTAATGCTGTGAAGACAGGCATGGGAATAAAAGCATTCTCAAAAGCTTTCTCCATCAAGGACCCATATGGGCAGCTGCGGATGTATGGAACTTGGTAACTGCAGATACCTTGGTCAATTGCTTGGCATAACATCAGGTCATCAATTATGTTTGCTGAAGATGATGCTGATGCTGATGATGCTCCTCAGGATTTAAGGCTTTCGTGTGTCCAGGGAGAAAGCAATGATTGCTCAACTTTTAGATTATGCAAGAGGGCTGACTTGCGAATCTGCGCAGGAATTGAATGAGGACAATGTCGTAGAAGTCATGGACATAGAAAACGATGCTCCCATTGTGCATGCAGTGACAGATGAAGAAATCATGCAGAAGGTTTTGCATCCAGAAGAAAAGGATGAAAGCAGTGAGGATGATGATGCCTGTGATCAAGTCGAAAAATTGCTGATTGACAAAGCAATCAATCTTTGTCAAGAATTAATTTACACCTTAGAGCAACGAAGTGAAGAAGAAATACTGCAAGTCTACAGAATTTGGGAAAGACTTAGTGAAAGAAAAGCCCAAATTATTTAAACAATCAACAATATTAAATATCTTTCAAAAGATGTCGCATCAGAAGGCCCAAGATCTACAGCTTGCAACTACACCAGTAATTTCCACATTTGATAATCCTATTGCTGGCCCATCATCAGCCCCAGACATCATAGCTGAGCCCTCTATCTCAAGCACAACCTCCAGCCAATTGTAACTATACCTGTTTATTTTCACTGTTTAACAAATAAAAGCCTTAATTTACTGTTTTATACTGTATTTCATAACTTAACTGTTTTACAAATAAAAACCGTTATTATGTTTCACGCTTTGAGTACTGTACATTTCTTTTCATATTTGAAGATGATAGCAAAAGATACAGGCCGGAAAGCTCACATTAAGTACAGTTACAGAATACAGGCGTACTGCGTTGCAAAAACAAGAGAGGCTTACCATGCGTTGCGAAGAAGCAAGCCACAAGGCCTGCGAGGAGAAGATCTACAAGATGACATCCAAAAACCGGAAATATCACAACTTGGACCCGGGCATTTCCGGACTTGGGATACGCTTCTGACGTTCCGAAATCCAGAAATACCCGAACCTGGGCTCAGGCGTTTCCAGACTTCGGACATCAAAAACACGTTCCGAAGTCCGGAAAAACCCGATGACCGGCTCGGCCTTGGTCCCGATTAACAGCCAATTTTTATGCCGAAATAGCGCCAAAAAAAAAAGGATCAAGTTTCGCTCGCCAAAGGTTTTAAAAATTTTGGCGTAGCACTAAAATACCTCAGTTTTTAAGGATGGAGTTTACATTTTTCGCGATTAAAAACAATGTCTGTTCTGCGCATGTGCAAAAAAAGAAAAAAAACGCCCGTTTTCCATGTGACGGGTGCGCCTGTGCATGCGCAGTACACTTCCTGCTCTGGATCAGCCATTTTTAAAGACCACTGTAACTTGCAGATTTCTGAGTGGTTCCACACAGGAGCTCCAAAATGAAAAATAGACCGTGATTTGGAAAGGAAAAGGGCCAAGAAGTTCACCCAAAACACCAATGATGCTCTGATAGCCACTGTGGAAAGTGGATGGCAACAGATTAGCAAGAAGGGTGCTGATAAACTGAAACCTGCAGCAATGGCTCAAGCTTGGGAGCATGTTGCAGAGCAGGTTTCAACAGTGGGGTCCATCCAGAGGGACGGCAAGCAATGCTGCAAGAAGTGGCAGGACTTTTGCCAAGTAGTTAAGAGTAAGTAATATATTTATTTATGCACTACAATTACTTAAATTGTAAATGTGATTATCTGTGTGTGCCACGACAGGAGAAAGCCCCTCTCTTAAAAATTTCTATTGCCATCTTTGCAGAAGTTGTTGTCCGTCCAAGAGCAGACGAAAACTGGTGGAGGTCCGGCAAGACAGCAGCCACTAACACCTTTGGAAATGAGGGTCGCAGGTATTATTGGTGGTGCCAGAAGATTGACCACCCATGCAGAAGCTGAGCCCAGGATGCAGAGAGAGGGTAAGTCCTGCAAAATCCACAGTCTGGGTTGGCTCAATGTTAAGTATTGTGTGGGCTAAGCTTCGGTCTATGCAATGTACTCTCCGTCAGCTACACTTCGGTTTATGCGATGTAATATAATTTGTTGTTGTCCTTCAAATGAGCCTGCACTTTGTGAGCCTACTCATGTCACCCTGCCTCCTCCCCTGCTGATAACCATTCGTCTGTTCTGTTATATTTTTCAGATGTTGCACAGATATCCTATAATGAAGCAGAAGGCCTCACCACCGTGCCATAACCAGAATTGGATGAGCCTGCCGACCTCGGTTATACTGATGAAGTTATAGAGGCTGACCAAGACGAGACCGAGAATGAGGAGGAGCAGGAAGACGACAATATTTTTATTCGGGCGGGCGGGTGGGGATGATGTAGAGGAAGAGACGGTAACATTGCAATTGGAGGTGGTGCAGGAAATGCATGCACCAAGCGCTTTCAGCAGCTTTATGTGTGAGGCGACACATTTCATGGTTGTACACCCTCAGAGGTCGCGGCGGGTCCTAGTGGGTTGCAGGAAAGCACACCGAGCGCGACAGCAGCAGGCCCGTCTGCACGGGTGAAGAGGTGGAGGAGACCTGAACAGCGTTCTCCTGAAATGCAGGCTACACAGGAGGTGTTAGAGCTCATAGGAATGAGTGGGGCGAGCGTTGAGCTTACCAGATCTCGCTCAGAGGCCATGGGTGGGATCAAGGGAGAAATAGCAGCACTGTTGGGTGGAATGGCAACAAATTCTGCTAACAATAGGGAAGGCATGTCGGAGGGAATAACAGCAATATCTGCAGAGATTAGGGAGGGCATGTCGGAGATAGCTGCTGCAAGGTGGGAACACACCCAGGGTTGTCACTGCCCAGCGGCAATTGACTGTATCACGTGATGCCACTCGCACTGCAATCCCCAGACCAGTGCAGGTTGATCTACAAACTGAAGAGTCCCAAGGCGGGCCTTCCGCAGCCATAGGTTTTCAAGGGCTGCCATTGCTGTCTCCTGGGTCTGTTCCCCAACAAGCGGCGCGCCGTACCAGAGACACTAACAAAAACCTTGGGCTCACCGGGAGTAAGGCTAAAGCTACGCCTGCGTTAACGGGCAAGGCTAATGGCAAGGGCAGGGGCAAGAAATGTGGGTGGCGTGGCGGTGTTTAAATGGGAGGGGGGGAGGGGGGTGAAGAGAGATGGCTGCAGCTGAAGTTTGTTTAGCTGCTGTTATTGTTTTGCTTTTCTTTTGTTCTTTTATTGTTATTTAAGTGATGTTAATTGAAAAGTTTAAAGCTTAATATAATTTGTTTTATTAAAGTTAAGTACAAGTATACAAATGTTTATTAAACTGCAAATTATTTTTTTCAACTAAACCCGAATTATGTACATTATTTTTTCACCTAAACCAAACTTAGGTCATCATCATCATAGGCAGTCCCTCGGAATCGAGGAAGACTTGCTTCCACTCCTGAAGTGAGTTCTCTGATGGCTGAACAGTCCAATATGAGAGCCAAAGACTCTGTCACAGGTGGGACAGATAGTCGGTGAGGGGAGGGGTGGGTGGGACTGGTTTGCCGCACGCTCTTTCCACTGCCTGCGCTTGATTTCTGCATGCTCTCGGCGTTGAGACTCGAGGTGCTCAACACCCTCTCGGATGTACTTCCTCCACTTAGGGCGGTCTTGGGCAAGGGACTCCCAGGTGTCAGTGGGGATGTTGCACTTTATCAGGGAGGCTTTGAGAGTGTCTGTGTAACATTTCTGCTGCCCACCTTTGGCTCATTTGCCGTGAAGAAGCTCCGAGTAGAGCACTTGCTTTGAGAGTTCACGGGAGCAGTGGGACGTTGGAGAGGCTAGAGGCCTATAAAGGCCCACACTCGGAGTCCAGGGAGTGATAGTTCACGGGAGCAGCGGGACGTCGGAGAGGCTAGAGGCCTATAAAGGCCCACACTCGGAGTCCAGGGAGCGAGAGTTCACGGGAGCAGCGGGACGTCGGAGAGGCGAGAGGCCTATAAAGGCCCACACTCGGAGTCCAGGGAGCGAGAGTTCACATGAACAGCGGGACGTCGGAGAGGCGAGAGGCCTATAAAGGCCCAGCTGGTGCAGCTGCAGCAGGGAGAGAAGGCAAAAAAGAAGTAGAAAGAAATCGAAAGGTGACATCACAGCCAAGTGGTAAGTGATTGGCTGGTGATTGGTAAGTAGTTTTTCTTTTTCTTTTCTATATCAGTAAGTAATGTTTAGCATTGTTGTTGCCAATTTAAGTGTATCTAAGGGTTAAGTCATGGCAGGAGAGCTCGGACACGTGTTATGCTCCTCCTGTATTATGTGGGAAGTCAGGGACGCCTCCGGTGTCCCTGACGAGTAGGTGTGCGGGAAGTGCATCCGCCTGCAGCTCCTGATGGACCGCATTGCGGCACTGGAGCTGCGGGTGGATGAACTCCGTAGCCTCCACGATGCTGAGAATGACCTGAATAGCACATTTAGTGAGTTGGTCTTACCGCAGGTAAAGGGTACACAGCCAGATAGGGAATGGATGAACAACAGGAAGAGCAGTGCAAGGAAGGTAGTGCGGTCGTCCCCCTGCAAAACAGATACACCGCTTTGGGTACTGTTGAGGGGGATGACTCATCAAGGGAGGGCAGCAGCAGCCAAGTTCATGGCACCATGGGTGGCTCTGCTGCACAGAAGGGCAGGAAAAAGTGGGAGAGCTATAGTGATAGGGGATTCAATTGTAAGGGGAATAGATAGACGTTTCTGTGGCCGCAACCGAGACTCCAGGATGGTATGTTGCCTCCCTGGTGCAAGGGTCAAGGATGTCTTGGAGCGGGTGCAGGGCATTCTGAAAAGGGAGGGTGAACAGCCAGTTGTTGTGGTGCATATAGGTACCAACGATATAGGTAAAAAAATGGGATGAGGTCCTACAAGATGAATTTAGGGAGCTGGGAGCTAGGAGCTAAATTAAAAAGTAAGACTTCAAAAGTAGTAATCTCAGGATTGCTATCAATACCACGTGCTAGTCAGAGTAGGAATCACAGGATAGCTCAGATGAATACGTGGCTTGAGGAGTTGGTGCAGAAGGGAGGGATTCAAATTCCTGGGACATTGGAACCGGTTCTGGGGGAGGTGGGACCAGTACAAACCGGACGGTCTGCACCTGGGCAGGACCGGAACCAATGTCCTAGGGGGAGTGTTTGCTAGTGCTGTTGGGGAGGAGTTAAACTAATATGGCAGGGGGATGGGAACCTATGCAGGGAGACAGAGGGAAGTAGAATGGGGGTAGAAGCAAAAGATAGAAAGAAGAAAAGTAAAAGTGGAGGGCAGAGAAACCTAAGGCAAAAAGCAAAAAGGGCTACATTACAGGAAAATTCTAAAGGGGGAAAAGGGTGTTAGAAAGACAAGCCTGAAGGCTCTGTGCCTCAATGCAAGGAGTATTTGGAATAAGGTGGATGAATTAACTGCGCAGATAGCAGTTAACGGGTATGATGTAATTAGCATCACGGAGACATGGCTCCAGGGTGACCAAGGCTGGGAACTCAACATCCAGGGGTATTTAACATTTAGGAAGGATAGACAGAAAGGAAAAGGAGGCGGGGTGGCATTGCTGGTTAGAGAGGAAATTAATGCAATAGTAAGAAAGGACATTAGCCTGGATGATGTGGAATCGGTATGGGTGGAGCTACGGAATACCAAGGGGCAAAAAACGCTAGTGGAAGTTGTGTACAGACCACCAAACAGTAGTAGTGAGGTTGGGGACAGCATCAAACAAGAAATTAGGGATGCATGCAATAAAGGTACAGCAGTTATCATGGGTGACTTTAATCTACATATTGATTGGGCTAACCAAACTGGTAGTAATGTGGTGGAGGAGGATTTCCTGGAGTGTATTAGGGATGGTTTTCTAGACCAATATGTCGAGGAACCAACTAGGGAGCTGGCCATCCTAGACTGGGTGATGTGTAATGAGAAAGGACTAATTAGCAATCTTGTTGTGCGAGGCCCCTTGGGGAAGAGTGACCATAACATGGTAGAATTCTTTATTAAGATGGAGAGTGACACAGTTAATTTGGAAACTAGAGTCCTGAACTTAAGGAAAAGTAACTTCGATGGTTTGAGGTGTGAATTGGCTAGAATAGACTGGCAAATGATACTTAAAGGGTTGACAGTGGATAGGCAATGGCAAACATTTAAAGATCACATGGATGAACTTCAACAATTGTACATCCCTGTCTGGAGTAAAAATAAAACAGGGAAGGTGGCTCAACCGTGGCTAACAAGGGAAATTAAGGATAGTGTTAAATCCAAGGAAGAGGCATATAAATTGGCCAGAAAAAGCAACAAACCTGAGGACTGGGAGAAATTTAGAATTCAGCAGAGGAGGACAAAGGTTTTAATTAAGAGGGGGAAAATAGAGTATGAGAAGAAGCTTGCCGGAAACATAAAAACTCACTGCAAAAGCTTCTATACATATGTGAAGAGAAAAAGATTAGTGAAGACAAATGTAGGTCCCTTGCAGTCAGATTCAGGTGAATTTATAATGGGGAACAAAGAAATGGCAGACCAATTCAACAAATACTTTGGTTCTGTCTTCACGAAGGAAGACACAAATAACCTTCCGGAAGCACTAGGGGACCGATGGTCTAGTGAGAAGGAGGAACGATAGGATATCCTTATTAGGCGGGAAATTGTGTTAGGAAAATTGATGGGATTGATGGCCAATAAATCCCCGGGGCCTAATAGTCTGCATCCCAGAGTACTTAAGGAAGTGGCCCTAGAAATAGTGGATGCATTGGTGATCATTTTCCAACAGTCTATCGACTCTGGATTTGTTCCTATGGACTGGAGGGTAGCTAATGTAACACTACTTTTTAAAAAGGGAGGGAGAGAGAAAGCGGATAATTATAGACCGGTTAGCCTGACATCAGTAGTGGGGAAAATGTTGGAATCAATTATTAAAGATGAAATAGCAGCGCATTTGGAAAGCAGTGACAGGATCAGTCCAAGTCAGCATGGATTTATGAAAGGGAAATCATGCTTGACAAATCTTCTGGAACTTTTTAAGGATGTAACTAGTAGAGTGGACAAGGGAAAACCAGTGGATGTGGTGTATTTGGACTTTCAAAAGGCTTTTGACAAGGTCCCACACAAGAGATTGATGTGCAAAATCAAAGCACATGGTATTGGGGGTAATGTATTGACGTGGATAGAGAATTGGTTGGCAGACAGGAAGCAGAGAGTCAGGATAAACAGGTCCTTTTCAGAATGGCAGGCAGTGACTAGTGGAGTGCCGCAGGGTTCAGTGCTAGGACCCCAGCTCTTTACAATATACATCAATGATTTGGATGAAAGAATTGAGTGTAATATCTCCAAGTTTGCAGATGACACTAAACTGGGTGGTGGTGTGAGCTGTGAGGAGGACGCTAAGAGGCTGCAGGGTGACTTGGACAGGTTAGGTGAGTGGGCAAATGCATGACAGATGCAGTATAATGTGGATAAATGTGAAGTTATCCACTTTGGGGGCAAAAACGCAAAGACAGATTATCTGAATGGCGGCAGATTAGGAAAAGGGGAGGTGCATCGAGACCTGGGTGTCATGGTTCATCAGTCATTGAAAGTTGTCATACAGGTACAGCAGGCGGTGAAGGCGGCAAATGGTATGTTGGCCTTCATAGCTAGGGGATTTGAGTATAGGGGCAGAGAGGTCTTACTGCAGTTGTACAGGGCCTTGGTGAGGCCTCACCTGGAATATTGTGTTCAGTTTTGGTCTCCTAATCTGAGGAAGGACATTCTTGCTATTGAGGGAGTGCAGTGAAGGTTCACCAGACTGATTCCCGGGATGGCAGGACTGACATAGGAGTAGAGACTGGATCACCTGGGCCTTTATACATTGGAGTTTAGAAGAATGAGAGGGGATCTCATAGAAACATATAAGATTCTGACGGGACGGGACAGGTTAGATGCGGGCAGAATATTCCCGATGTTGGGTAAGTCCAGAACCAGGGGACACAGTCTTAGGATAAGGGGTAGGCCATTTAGGACCGAGATGAGGAGAAACTTCTTCACTCAGAGAGTTGTTAACCTGTGGAATTCCCTGCCGCAGAGAGTTGTTGATGCAAGTTCATTGGATATATTCAAGAGGGAGTTAGATATGGCCCTTACGACTAAGGGGATCAAGGGGTATGGAGAGAAAGCAGGAAAGGGGTACTGAGGGATTGATCAGCCATGATCTTATTGAATGGTGGTGCAGTCTCGAAGGGCCAAATGGCCTACTCCTGCACCTATTTTCTATGCTTCTATAAGTCTCGTGTCTGGCATGCGAACTATGTGGCCTGCCCAGCGGAGCTGATCGAGTGTGGTCAGTGCTTCAACGCTGGGGATGTTGGCCTGAATGAGGACGCTGATGTTGGTGCGCCTGTCCTCCCAGGGGATTTGTAGAATCTTGCGGAGGCATCTTGGTGATATTTCTCCAGCAACTTGAGGTGTCTACTGTACATGGTCCAGGTCTCTGAGCCATACAGGAGGGTGGGTATTACTGCAGCCCTGTAGACCATGAGCTTGCTGGCAGTTTTGAGGGCCTGGTCTTTAACCACTCTTTTCCTCAGGCGGTCAAAGGCTGCACCGGCGCACTGGAGGCGGTCTTTAATCTCGTCGTCGCTGCCTGCTCTTGTTGATAGGAGGCTCCCAAAATATGGGAAGCGGTCCACGGTGTCCAGGGCCGCGCCGTGGATCTTGATGATTGGGGGGGGGCAGTGCTGTGCAGCGAGGAGAGGCTGATGGAGGACCTTTGTCTTATGGATGTTTCGCGTAAGGCCCATGCTTTCGTACGCCTCAGTAAATAGTCGACTATGTCCTGGAGTTCAGCCTCTGTATGTGCACTGTCTCATTCGCAGAATAACAGGTGGAAATAGTCAACATGGTGGGATTCAATGATCAAACATATGGTTCAGCCTTCATGCAAAGCGGTGAAGTATCAGATGCAGATACAAAGCTCTTAACGTGCACGACGCCTCCTCCCCGGGATGTAGTGGTGCCATGGGTTCCTCGTCCTCCTCCTCCTCGTTCTGATCGTCAGCTTCCTCGCGCTGCCCCCCACGCCGCCTCGCCTGAGCTGGTTCTGCAATGTCCTCCAGTGGGAATATCTTTTCACTCTTGATGGCTAAGTTGTGTAGCATGCAGCACACCACAGTGAACTCACCGACCTGCTGAGGGGAGTATTGCAGGTAGCCTCCAGAATGGTCTAGGCATCGGAAACGTTGCTTTAGCACTCCAACTGTCTTCTCAACGATGTTGCGGGTGGCTATATGGCTGTCATTATAGCAATGCTCGGGTTCTGCCTGAGGGTTCCGGATGGGGGTCATGAGTCAGGTGGCGAGCACATAACTTTTGTCCCCCAGCATCCAGCTCTGGCCTTCTGGCTGCCGCTGAAACAGCTGTGACACTGCTCTCACGCAAGATGAAAGCATCGTGGATGCTCCCTGCATATTCAGCATCTACTGCACTGAAATGCAAGCCTAGATTATGTGCTCAACTCGCTGAAATGGGGCTTGACCCACGACCCTCTGACTCAAGAGGCAAAAGTGCTACAACTGAGCTAAGCCTGACACTGCAGTACGATTATGAGTTGCCACATGTCACACACTAGGCTGACCAATAAATGTCATCATTCAGTAAAAACACTGATGATTAGCAAACTTCAACCTGAGAAAAAGAGAAGGGGGAAATAATCAGACCCTCAACAATTGTGTGTTCTCCTTTGGTTGCTCACAAACATTGTATTATGTCTGTTGTGTACTTATGAACTCCATGAGGCAATGTCTTGTACTCGAACTGTAGTGACCTTGGTGCTTTATTCCTAATTCCAGAGTGAGGCACAAGCATGGTGTGCAGCCTTTTATACTGGGCCCTACCACCAGGGCAGGAAACCCCCGGTCTCCACCAGTTGCACCCTCTAGTGGTGCCAGCATTTGTGGTGTATGTAGCACACAAATCACTGACTCCACACGGTCTGATGTAAATCTAACTGCTGTGACCTTCGTCCTTTATTGTTCAGCTCCAGAGTGCCTCTCAGGTGTGGTGGTCAGCCTTATATAGCACCTGTTGCAGGTACTACCAGGTTTCCCACCACAGCGCCCTCTGTGGTGTGGCATAGTGCTTATATTACATTTAAGGTACTGGGACGATACACAGATCATTACATAACAGCATGTATATACACAGTGTTAACCTTATTGATAGTACATCAGGTAAACAAGTCTCCATCTTATGCAACCACACAGTGACTACAGAGAGTGCATCCATAGTCTGCATACACAACAGATTGTTCCATGCCTGGTCAATCCATCTGCTACACATGTAAACGATATTTTACAACTTTAAATAAAATGTGCTGTATTTTTTTAAACAGTATTTTTGAAATTGATTTGTTTTGTCTAAAAACACTCCTGTGAAGCTCCTTGGGATGTTATACTGCATTAAAGGTGCTATATAAATACAAGTTGTGGTTGTAGATGCTGCACAGATTAAAGTACAGAATGAATCTGTGCAAGTAGTAAAGTTATCCACTGACAGCATTTGTTTAAACATTGTATCAAATACTCACCTTAATAAACCGAGAATTAGTACGTAGAAGCTTACGGACAACCAGCAACAGAAAATCCATTTCTTCCGTACGCTCATGGACCTAGACATGACAACAATAATCAGTCACAGAGCAGTTCAACTTTGCTATCACACGTCAACTTCATTTAATCCTTAATAAAAAATAATTTTGTTGTATTGTTATGTCGGTCGGTATTGAAACACAACATGCACCCATTTACCCATTAAAAGTAATTGAATCCAAAAGATCAGTAACATTCTGTAATACATATGCTTTTAATTTTGATGTAAAGAGCTTTAAGAGCATTCATCAGGAAACCAGTTTATTTGCTTTCCCCTGCCAAATTTTACCCCCATTTTCCCCAAAGGTACAGGGGCCGAAATTGCCCCCCCTTTTTAATGCCCATTACTGCCTCTTCAAGCGGATAGGCCTCACCGACCGGGGGGCAGACGGATTGGCCAACCAGTCCAAAATTGCCCCCGGGCATGCACTGATCCCCTTCCGACTGGCGGTGACCCCCTTTCCGACCCCCGCGGGAAGTTGTCCCGTGGGAGTGACACAGTCACTGGTCGGTGCCACTAACAGATTTCCCCTGCGGGACGCTGTGCGTAGCTGGGCGGCACATCCGCCCTTAAAGGGGTGGGCGCACTGCCAGTGCCTCCATTTTATTTTAATTGTTGGCCGACTCCCAAGATCGGCCCGACAATGGTCGCCACGGGTTCGGCCGGGCCACCAACAGACAGCCCATCACCCTTTCGGTGCCAGGCCGCTGGCCCGGCCGAAACCCTCCCTGGTGGCCTAGTGGGCCCAACTAAACTTACTGCAGAGCTTGCAGCGGCCCTCCCCTTTAACTGAAGGGGAGGGACGTTGTGACGCGTCATCGCGCCGTTGATGACTCAGAGCGACGGCCGCTCCAACCCAAAGGCACTTCCGTCCCGCAGCCGATCGGGAACACCGGTCCGAGCAAAAAAAAAACAAACAAAGAGCTGAATAGTGCTCACGTCTCTGCCCCATGGATTGGGGAGGAAAAAAACTACAAAACTGGGGAGTGCATCACCTTTTTATATCGGGGGGCAATTTCAGCCCCACAGACTCTTGCCTGATTTCGCAAGCGCGAGCAGCTTTCCAGTATTTCATTCCCGAAGAGCCTCAGTAGGCTATATAACTGTGGGTAACTTAGCCAAGCCTAATCCTCTCTTCACATTATATCCAGCAAGAGTGAGTGATTAGTAATAAGAGGAAACCCTAGCTGAATTTTTTCCTTCCTAACCCAGGGACACCAAAGCTAATTGTAGCATCCCAAGTGCTGCCCAAGCAGAGATCACCTAACGCAGCACAGGTCAGAGACAAATCCTGGGACATACGGGTCGGAATTTTAATTTGGAGGTGGGAAGGGCGCGGTGGGGATGTGCCAGAAAAGGGTCAGGAAATCTGGAAGATCAGTTTCCCGCAGGCCCTGCCGAATTTAACGACAAGGCTGGGGATGGTTGGGGATGGAGAAGCACCGGGGAGTGTGAACCGTATCCGGAGGAGGATGGGACTGGAGGGACAAGGCCAGGAAGGCAATCAGGGGCCAAAGGGAAAATCAGTTCAGAGGCCTCGGGGAGGGGAGCTCAGATGCCTTGAGGCGGGGCGGGGGGGGAGGTCAGAGGCCTCGGGGGTGGTGGGGGGAAGTCAGAGACACTGTATCCAGCAGCTGTGGAAAGGCACTTTGCTGTAGTCCTTGCCTTGCTTTAGCTGATGGGTTCCCCGAGGCCGGGTAAACTCGACCAGCCAGAGTTAAATTTGTAATAGTGGATAACCATGAAACACGCCAGCCTCCTTATAACATTTAAATGGATGACTCACCTCCTGCGAGCAGGTTGGCTGCATACCCACAGTCCCACCTCCAATAAAACCACAAGTGGGTGGGTTGGAGTCAGGATTCAGTTTTTAACTCTTCAACCTCCCACCCGACCCCAACCCACCTTTGTTGACATTAATTCCCGCCACTGTCTTTGCAACTTATTACCACACCATTCACTGCACATGCTCACCATCAGGTAGTTAGGAAACAGTTGCAAATCATTTAATCTTTCAAAAAATGGATTTATTTTTGAAAAACAAAATAAACCATGGTAACAATGGTTTACAGATCAAAATTAGTCCCAATGAGCTGCACAGCTGAAACATATACAGTGGTAATCAAGGTGCATATAGAAAATCATTGTTTATAAGGATATCCACCTATGAACCGAGATAAAAGGAAATACTCCACAGAAGTGTGATGGTGTAGCTCTCCTGATGGCTAAGTGGGTAAATACACCACTTGAATGTAGTACTAGACATAAAAACCAGAGGGGCCCCAGATTCAGTCGCCCATATACTGAGCTTACCAAGGACAGTGTCAGGAGGATTACAGTTTACCTCAGTACCCTTAGGCAATGAAAAAGGAAGAAAAACAACAATTAGCCAAGGTTCCCACTGCTGATCATGATCCCTGTGACAAATTGCACATGCATGTCAGATGAGTAATGGATCGGGCTCATCCGTGATGCCTTGTACACTTAAATACCTTGTGAACTATCAGTGCCTGGGGCCATCTATGGATAAACAGCCACTTCGACGCAATATTGAAAAGTTGTGAGCCCTGTGAAATTAAACCCAAAAAAGAATCAGCACCTTCAACATTACAGGGGAAGAAGGGAAAGGAGTCACTGGTGGGAGAAGTCTATAGACTCCCCAACAGTAACTACACTGTAGGACACGAGTATAAATCAAGAAATAATGGAAGTTTCTAAGAAAGGTGCGGCAATAATTATGGGCGATTTTAATCTTCATACTGACTGGACAAATCAATTGGCAATGGTAGCCTTGAGGAAGAGTTCATAGAGTGTATGTGGGATGGTTTCTTGGAACAATACATTGTGGAACCAACCAGGGAGCAGACTATTTTAGATCTGGTAATGTGCAATGAGTCTGGATTAATTAATGATCTCATAGTGAAGGATCCTCTTGGGAAGAGTGATCACAGCATGGTAGAATTTCAAATTCAGTTTGAGGGTGAGAAAGCTAGGTCTCAAACTAGTGTCCTGAACTTAAATAAAGGCATTATAAAGACATGAAGGCAGAGTTGGCTAAAGTGGACTGGGAAAATAGATTAAAGGGTAAGACGATAGATATGCAGTGGCAAACATTTAAGGAGATATTTCATAACTCTCAGCAAAGATTTATTCCAGTGAGAAAGAAAGACTAAGAGAAGGATGAACCATCCGTGGTTAACGAAGGAAGTAAAGGATGGTATCAAATTGAAAACAAAGGCATACAGTGTTGTGAAGAATAGTCGAAAGCCAGAGGATTGGTAATTTTTTAGAAACCAGTAAAGAACTAAAAAAGAGAGAAAATTGTTTGAGAGTAAACTAACAAGAAATATTAAAACAGACAGTACGATCTTCGACAGGTATATAAAAAGGAAGAGTGTAGCTAAAGTAAACGTTGGTCCCTTAGAGAATGAGACTGGGGAACTAATAATGGGAAACAGGGAAAGAGCAGAGACTTTGAACAAATATTTTGTATCGGTCGTCACGGTAGAAGACACTAAAAGCATCCCAATAATTGATAATCAAGGGGCTATTGGGAGGGGGGAACTTAAAACAATCACCATCACTAGAGAAAAAATAGTCTGGGAAGTTACAATGGCCAGGATAAGGCAACTCATCACAGGTAATGGGCAAAGAGGGTCCATTGTTAAGCAATGTGAACTTATCAGAGTTAGATCAGATATGAAGTGGTCAGTGATCAAGTCGTTACCTGGATGAGATAGCCCCGAGGCGGGAAACCAGAACAATAGAAAGCCATGAAGCCCCAGACCGATTGGAAGCGAAATGGCATCACTGGACTCAAAATAGGAAACCTCGAAACAAAGAAAAAACTTTATTCGGCCAGAAAAGGCAAACAAACTGGGAATATAAAAGGGGACCGTGTGGCCACATATCGCTCTCTCTTGTTTCACCCCTACAAGAACCGAGCATCCCGTCTGGGACGGAGAGAAGGAACCAGTACGGAACCAGAAGAGACACATTTTCACCAGGAGAAGCAACGAGTAAGCCAACGAATCGGTGAGCATCATCCCAGGCCAAGCATCTTTAAGATCACAGCCACTGTGTGAGAAGGTGTCGTGTGTTCTCCCAACCAAGCCTTAGAAGGGTTTTAGTTGCAAGGACCATAGGGGTACGCCGAGCCGGTCGGTACAGATTCGGAGAGTACACTGTGGATCCAAGCAATGGGGTTAGACGTTGGGTACTTTGCGATAGGGGCGGTTTAGACACACCAGGGTATTGTATTGTACTACATAGTCACTGTTTACTTGTTTTGCTATGTTGAGGTAGTTTTAATAAAGCATTGCTGGTTGAGACCGAGGTATTTGTCCGTGACTCATTCATCTGTTCAGTGCAGTAATCACTCCCAGGTCTAGAACTATTGTAATGTGGGGGTGTGTCAAAAACACCTAAGGGAAACCACTGACAGGTTTTAAAAGAAGTGGCTGCCGAGATAATGGATACATTGGTTGTAAATTACCAAAATTCCCTGGATTCTGGAGAGGTCCCAGCGGATTGGAAAACCGCAAATGTAACGTTCCTATTTAAAGAAAACTAGTTAGCCTAACATCGGTCATTGGGGAAATGCTGGAGTCCATTATTAAGGAAGTAGTAGCAGGACATTTAGAAAATCATAATACAGTCAAGCAGAGTCAGCATGGTTTTATGAAAGGGAAATCATGTTTTGACAAATTTGCTGGAGCACTTTGAGGATGTAACGAGCAGGGTGGATAAAGGAGAACTAATAGATATCGTGTATTTGGATTTCTAGAAGGCATTCGATAAGGTGCCACATAAAAGGTTACTGCACAAGATAAGAGCTCACGGGGTATCAGCATGGATACCAGAGGATTGGCTAACTAACAGAAAACAGAGCGTTGGGAAAAATGGGTCATTTTCAGGTCGACAAACTGTAATTAGTGGGGTGCCACAGGGATTAGTGCTGGGGCCTCAACTATTTACAATCTATATTAATGACTTGGATGAAAGGACCAAGTGTAATGTAGTCAAATTTGCTGATGATACAAAGATAGGTGGGAAAACAAGTTGTGAGGAGGACGCAAAGAATCTGCAAAGGGATATAGACAGGCTAAATGAGTGGGCAAAAATGTGGTAGATGGAGTATAATGCGTAAAAATATGAGGTTATCACTTTGGTAGAAAAAATAAAAAAGCAAATTATTATTTAAATGGGGTGATATTACAAAATGCTGTGGTGCAGAGGTGATCTGGGGGCCCTTGTACATGAAACACAAAAGGTTAGCATGCAGGTACAGCAAGTAATTAGGAAGGCAAATGGAATGTTGGCCTTTATTGCAAGGGGGATGGAGTATAAAAGTCAGGAAGACCTGCTACAACTGTACAGGACACACCTGAAGTACTGCATCCAGTTTTGGTCTAATTTAAGGAGGGATATACTTGCATTGGAGGCAGTTCAGAGAAGGTTCACGAGGTTGATTCCTGAGATGAAGGGGTTGTCTTATGAAGAAAGCTTGAGCAGGTTGGGCCTATACTCCTTGGAGTTAAGAAGAATGAGAGGTGATCTTATTGAAATGAAAAGATTCTGAGGGGGTATGACAGGGTAGAAGCAGAGAAGATATTTCCCCTCGTAGGGTAATCTAGAAGTAAGGGGCATAGTTTCAGAATAAGCGGTCGCTCATTTAAAACGGAAATGAGGAGGAATTTCTTCTCAGAGGGTCGTGAATCTTTGGAATTCTCTACCCCAGAGAGCTGTGGAGGCTGGTTCACTAAATATACTTAAGGTGTAGGTAGACAGATTTTTGAACAATAAGGGAGTCAAGGGTTATGGGTTGCGGCAGGGAAGTGGAGTTGAGGCAAGCATCAGATCAACCATGATCTTGTTGAATAGAGGAGCAGGCTCGAGGGGCCAAATGGCCTACTCCTGCTCCTATTTCTTATGATCTTGCAGGGGATGAAAGAGGAAATAGCTTAGAAATATAAGAATAATACTGGATCCATCACAATGTCCTTCAAAGTAGCTGATACATTACTCCTCCCAAAAATGTAACACAGGAGGTCCAGCAGCACAGACAAAGCGTGCTTGCAGAGATACAATTTTTAATAAAATTTGGATGCATCTATATTAACATATAATAGGATCATCTAAATGTTACATATCAGTTAATGTGAAATAATTATTTTGTTACAATAATCCTAATGTCTTTTATTATCTTCAATAATTTGATGAGTTTTTTTGTTCTTGAACTAAGGTTGGATTAGAAAAAGAAGCTGGCACAGACACACAACTAACTTATATGACAACAGGCATTCTACTTCAAAAAATTGTCAATGCAAAATGTCTGACTGAATTTACACACATCTTCATTGATGAAGAAGGGTATTTTTAAGCATTTTTAATCAGATATGGCGGACAACCGGATTTGCCATTCACCGGCAGATCTGGCTGGACCACATAAACAACAACGTGCATTTATATAGTGCCTTTAACGTAGTGAAACGTCCCAAGGCGCTTCACAGTAGGATTATGTGATTAAAAATTTGACACTGAGCTGCATAAGTAGAAATTAGTGCAGGTAACGAAAAGCTAGGTTTTAAGGAACGTCTTGAAAGAGGAACGAGAGGTAGAGAAGGGGAGAGGTTTAGGCAGAGTGTTCCAGAGCTTGGGGCCTTGGCAACAGCCGGCACAGTCACCAATGGTTGAGCGATTATAATCAGGGATGCTCAAGTGGGCAGAATTAGAGGAGCGCAGACATCTCGGGGGATGTTGTGGGCCTGGCGGAGATTACAGAGATAGGGAGGGGTGAGGATATGGAGGATTTGAAAACAAGGATGAGAATTTTGAAATCAAGGCGTTGATTAACCGGCAATGTAGGTCAGCGAACACAGGGGTGATGGGTGAGTGGGATGGTGCGAGTTAGGACACAGGAAGCCAAGTTTTCGATCATCTCTAGTTTACGTAGGGTAGAGTAGAATGTGGGAGGCCAGCCAGGGGTGCACTAAACCTAAAACAACCCAACTCGGGAGCAGCAAAGCAGCATTACAGACGGCTTAAGGCCGAGGTCCAACAAAAAACCCGCGACCTAAAGAATAGATGGTGGGTGGAGAAAGCACAGGAGATTCAGCAGTTGGCCGATAGCCATGATGTGCGAGGATTCTTCATCGCAATCAAGGCCACCTACGGCCCAAGCTCCCAAGGCCCCGCTCCACTGCTGGCCAAGACGGGGAGACACTATGAAGGACACCGAGGCAGTCAGGACCTGCTGGAAGGAGCACTTCGAAGATCTCCTTAACCGAGACTCTGCCTTGGACAACGTGGACTTTCCATACCTCGGGAGCCTATTATCAGCAAGGGCAGACATTGACAACGAGGTTCAACACCGCCTCCAGTGCGCCAGCGCAGCCTTCGGCCACCTGAGGAAGAAAGTGTTCGAAGATCAGGCCCTCAAATCTGGCACCAAGCTCATGGTCTACAGGGCTGTAGTGATATCCGCCTTCCTGTATGGCTCAGAGACGCGGACCATATATAGTAGAAATCCACCAACGATGTCTCCGCAAGATCCTGCAAATCCCCTGGGAGGACAGATGCACCAACATCAGTGTCCTCGATCAGGCCAACATCCCCAACATCGAAGCACTGACCACACTCGACCAGCTCCATTGGGCGAGCCACATTGTTCGCATGCCTGACACAAGACTCCAAAAGCAAGCGCTCTACTCAGAACTCCTACACAGCAAGTGAGCCCCAGGTGGGCAGAGGAAACATTTCAAGTGCACCTCAAAGCGTCCTTGATAAAATGCAACATCCCTACCGACACCTGGGAGTCCCTGGCCAAAGACCGCCCTAAGTGGAGGAAGAGCATCCAGGAGGGCGCTGAGCACCTCGAGTCTCATCGCCGAGAGCATGCAGAAAACAAGCGCAAGCAGCGGAAGGAGCGTGCGGCAAACCAGTCCCACCCACCCTTTCCTTCAACGACTGTCTGTCCCACCTGTGACAGAGACTGTAATTCTCGTATTGGACTATACAGTCACCCAAGAACTCACTTTTAGAGTGGAAGCAAATCTTCATCGATTTCGAGGGACTGCCTATGATGATGATGATGATGGAATAGACAGGTATAGAGGTATGGATGAGGGCTTCAGCAGTGGATGAGCTGAGGCAAGGGCAGAGACGGGAGATGTTACGGAGGTGGAAATAGGTGGTCTTAATTATGCTGCAGATATATGTGGTTGAAAGCTCATTTCAGGGTCAAAAATGACACCAAGGTTGCGAACAGACAGGTTCAGCCTCAGACAGATGTTGGGGAGAGGGATGGTGGCAGTGGCTAGGGAACGGAGTTTGTGGCGGAGATCAAAAACAATGTCTTCAGTCTTCCCTATATTCAATTGGAGAAAATTTCTGCTCATCGGACAAGCAGTAGGGTTTTCGGATGATGTCGCCAAGGGGAACATGTAGATGAGAAATGGGAGGCGGCCAAGGATAGATCCCTTGGGGGACACCAGAGGTAACATTGCAGGGGCGGGAAGAGAAGCCATTGCAGGTAATTCTCTGGCTACGATTAGATAGATAAGAATGGAACCAGGCAAATGCAGTCCCACCCAGCTGGACGACGGTGGAGAGGCGTTGGTTAAAGATGGTGGTCAAACGTGTCAAAGGCCGCAGGCAAGTCAAGAAGGACGAGGGATAGTTTGCCTTTGTCATAGTCACAAAGGAATTCATTTGTGACTTTGACGAGAGCCGTTTCGGTTCTGAGGCAGGTGCGGAAACATGATTGGAGGGATTCAAACATGGAATTGCGGGAAAGATGGGCATGGATTTAGGAGGCGACAACATGTTCATGGACTTTGAAGAGGAAAGGGAGGTTGAGATAGGGCATGGACGGAAGGGTCGAGGGTTGGTTTTTTGAAGAGAGGGGTGATGACGGCAGATTTGAGGAATGGGGGATAGTACCTGACGAGAGAGAACCGTTAACAATGTCAGCTAACGTGGGAGCCAGAAAAGGAAGTTCAGTGGTCAGCAGTTTGGTGGGAAGAGTCAAGGGAGCAGGAAGTGGGTCTCATGGACAGGATGAGTTCGGAAAGGTCATGAGGGAAGATCGGAGCGAAATGGGAGAAAGATGGAAGGTCAGGGCTAGGGCAGGGGGGATCCTTAGAGCACGTTTGGCCCAGTGGGTTAGGGGAAGGAAGGGAAGAGGCAGCCGAACGGATGGTCTCAATCTTGGAGACAAAGAATGAGCTGCTCACACTTATTGTCGGAGGCGAGGGTGGAAACTGGGGAAGAAGGGTTTAAAAAGACTGTTAGCAGTGGAGAATAGAAGTTGTGGTTTATCTTTACAGTCCAGAATGATTCTGGAATAGTGAGCAATTTTGGCAGACGAGAGAGCAGGACCCAATAGTGCTTTACGTGGTCCGATTCTGGAAAGCATTATCGGGTTGTGCTTTTGTCTGCCAAAACTGCTTACTATTCCAGAATCATTCTGGAATGCAAAGATAAACTCCAGCTTCTATTCTCTACTGTTAGCCGTCTTCTTAAACCCCTCTCCCCTCTCTCCTCTCTCCTCCGACAACAATTGTGAGGATGCTCATGGATCTCTGTCTCGAAGATTGAGACCATCCACTCAGCTGCCTCCGCCATTTCGCTTTCCTTCCCCTAGCCCACCGCGTCAAACTTACTCGAAGGTTCCCCCCTGCCCTAGCCCTGAACTCACATCTTTCTCCAGTTTCTCTCCGATCTCCCCTCATGACCTATCCACACTCATCTTGTCCATGAGACCCACATCCTGCCCCCGCAACCCTATTCCCACTAAACTGCTTACCACCCAACTTCCTTAATAATGTTAGCTGATATTATTAACTGTTCTCTCTGCTCAGGTACTGTCCCCTTCTCCCTCAAACCTGCAGTCATCATCTGTCTCCTCAAAACAACAATCCTTGACCCCCTCCATCCTTCAAAATCCCTTTCTTTTCCAAAGTCCTTGAAAGTGTTGTTGCCTCCCAAATCTGTGCCCATCTTTCCCGCAACTCCATGTTTGAATCCCTCCATTGAGGTTTCCGCCCCTGCCACAGCACCGAAACGGCTCTCAAGATCACAAATGACATCCTTTGAGAGCCGTTTCGGTACAGTGGCGGGGCGGAAACTTGATTGGAGGAATTCAAACATTGAGTTACGGGAAAGATGGGCACGGATGTGGGAGGCCACAAAACATTCAAGGATTGAGAGCAAAGGGAGGTTGGAGGTGGGGCGCTAATTTGCAAGGATGGAGGAGGTCTAGGGTTGTTTTTTTGAGGAGAGGGTGATGACATCCTTTGTGACTGTGACAAAGGTAAACTATCTCTCCTCGTCCTTCTTGACTTCTCTGCAGTTTTTGACACAGCTGACCACTCCATCCTACTCCAACACCTCTCCACCACCGTCCAGCTGGGTGGGACTGCACTCGCCTGGTTCCATTCTTATCTATCTAATCGTAGCCAGAGAATCACCTGCAATGGCTTCTCTTCCTATTCCCGCATCGCTACCTCTGGTGTGTCCCAAAGATCTATCCTAGGCCGCCTTCTATTTCTCATCTACATGCTTCCCCTTGGCAACATCATCCGAAAACACAGCGTCAGGTTCCACATGTACGCTGACAATACCCAGCTGTACCTCACCATCACTTCTCTTGACCCGCCACAATCTCCAAATTGTCAGACTGCTTGTCCGACATCCAGTAGTGGTGGAGCAGGAATTTTCTCCAATTGAATATTGGGAAGACTGAAGCTGTTGTTTTTGGTCCCCGCCACAAACTCTGTTCCCTAGCCACTGAAACCATCCCTCTCCCAAACATCTGTCTGAGGCTAAACCTCACTGTTCACAAGCTCGGGTCATTGTTGACTACATATTGAGCTTCAGACCACATATTTGCGGCATAAGACCACCTATTTCCACCTCCGTAACATGACCCTTCTCCGCCCTTGCCTCAGCTTATCCGCTGCTGAAACTCTCATCCATGCCTTTTTTACCTCTAGACTTGACTAAGCCAACGTACTACTGGCTGGTCTCCCAGATTCTACCCTACGTAAACTTGGTCATCCAAACCTCGGCTGCCCATTTCTTAACTCGCACCAAGTCCCGTTCACCCATCACCCCTGTGCTCACCCCTGACCTACATTGGCTCCTGGTTAAGCAACGCCTCAATTTCAAAATTCTCATCCTGGTTTTCAAATCCCTCCCTGGCTTCTCCTCTCCCGATCTCTGTAATCTCCTTCAGCCCCACAATCCCATGAGATATCTGCGCTCCTCTAATTCTGCCCTCTTAAGCATCTTTGATTATAATCGCTCAACCATTGGTGGCTGTGCCTTCTGTTGCCTAGGCCCCAAGCTCTGGAACTCCCTGCCTAAACCTCTCTGCCTCTTTCCTCCTTTAAGACGCTCCTTAAAACCATATCTCTTTGACAAAGCTTTTGGTCACCTCCCCTAATTTCTCCTTATGTGACTCAAGTGTCAATTTTTTTATCTTATAATACTCCCATGAAGCGCCTTGTGACATTTTATATGCGCTATATAAATACAAGTTGTTGATCAGTGTCTAATCCACCACCTGAGTGTAATCTGATTTTAAATCACTTAAAATTACTTCAGAAACTATACAGAACCATTTACTAGTTTCATTGGTGTACAGTAGTCAGTTTCTTAGCACATTAGAAGTTTTAAAAATGTGCCTATTAGTGTCCTCTCACCTTAAAAAAACAGCTTGGTCTTAATAGCCTCCATGAAGTCCCACAAACGGGTGCAATTAGCAGAAACTCAATGATGATTCATTCTATCTGGGAGCGGGGCCAGTTTTGTGGACAGAACCAGCTTATTTATTTTTAAAACTAGTGCAAATGATCGCAGAATTTGCAGTGGACGTAATTTTCACTAAAATTCCACACTCTAACCACTCCCTGGGTAAAGAAGATTTTTCAGATTCTTCCCTGTGTCAGAGAGGCCTCCACTCACAGCCACATCCCCCACCTCTCACCCACGCTTTATGGTCTCTTCGCACAGCCGCACCTTATGTGCTTTACATTATAATACACACAACAAAACCCAGGAATAACATCCACTCAATTATAACATTTTTTGAATCAGAATACTCAGTACTTTGGCTATTATTTAAGAGAAGGTGCTGCATAAAAGACTGATAAATGTTATGGTCTTGTGACAAAAAAGTAACCTACAACAAAGGTGGTTGGATTAGACACTGATTAACAACAACAACTTGTATTTATATAGCACCTTTAACGTAGTAAAACATCCCAAGGTGCTTCACAGGCGTGCTGTAAATGTCAAAAGCCACATTGGGAAAAACATGGGGAGATGACCAAAAGCTTGGTTATAATTGAAATCGGGGCTTTGTTTGCAATTAGATCTGCTTATTCATATGCTCAACATTTCCTTATGGCACAGTAACTGGAATAAGTAGCACAAACTGAAGAGCATTCTATATTTTGTAATTGGCAGTTCTGGGTTGCTGTAGGCTGCCACTTCTATATTAGTTATTGTCTTTAAAGTGGGAAGAATAGGTCTTGAGGTTCGAGGGGAAATGCTAGGAAGGTCTTCATCATCAACCTTTTCCAACAGCCTGCTGTCTGCATCTGGAAGACATGGAATGTTTAATTTAAAAACTCTGATTTTTAAAAGTAAGTTTGCTTAAATGTAAACAATATTTTATGCTTTAATTAATCAGAATCAAAATGCATATCAAATTTAAGGAAAGTATGATTAAATTGTACGGCAAAGTCAGTCTTTTCTTATTTAATATATGGTCACCATACCATTATTCACCAACGGTCTAAATTACGAAGATAATTAGAAATACAAAACCAAACAGCAATTAACCATAATAAACAGACAAAACTGCAAAGAATTAATTTCAGACAATCTACAATTTTTTGTTTAAATTAACTCTGGATACATTGGGTAGGATTTGAACTTACCATACAGGCATATAACTGGTGATGCAGATCAGCCGTCCATTATAGAAACATCTTGGGCTCGACTTTCCACTTAGAGCTCTAGGGCCCCAAAAATGGACAATGTTCCAGCCTTGGTGATGTTTCAGCTCTCAGGATCGCTGAAAGATTGCCCATCTTTTTGATCGCTACTTTCGGCTTTTTTTGTGGGGAGCGGGGAGCGATAGCTCAGCGATAAGTTCAGTGATGTGAAATGGGCCTCAGCGATGTGGACTGCAAGGCGTCCCTAGCAACGGCCTTTCTGCGCATGCGTCGGGTTTTTTTTCCAAAGAAGGTTTCCCGCGATTCGGGAGGTAAGGGGACATCTGGGCGTGCGTAGAAGGAAAAGGGAGGGAGAGAGAGAGAGAGAGAGAGAGCAAGCAGTTGAGAGATAGAGAGAGAGAGAAAAAGAAGTGTCTGAAAACTAAAACTGAAAACTAAAAGATGTCCCAGTACGAGTCCAGAGAGCGGGCAGGATGTGGAGGGGGGAGGAGGGCCAAGCCCTTCTCTGATGAAGCCAGCGAGGCCCTCGTCGGGGAGGTACACTTGTAGTGGGCCCAATTAACCCGGGGTGGGCGTGGGAAGCCTCCACCCTGGGCCTACCGGAGGATTTGGGGCGAGATCGTCGACGTGGTCTCTTCAGCATCCCACGAGGTGAGGGGGGTCAGACCAGTGCCGCAAGCGCTGGAACAGCTTGGTTGCTTCGGCAAAAGTAAGTATTAAATAGATTTTGAATTGTAAATGATCCATATAATATGTAAATCTCCCGGATTGAAATTAAGCTGGTTATTCTTGCATACATTCCCTGCTAAGATCTGGACAGGGCTCGGAACCTGTGCCCTTTTTAAGTCTAATTTTGGCACCGTCTCCTTTTGGATTACGTTAGTGGATGGGAGACGACTGAGCACGGAGAGGTCCGGTGACCCTTACCCAGACTGTGTCAGTCTCTCCAGCTGCTGTCACTTACACAGTGAGTCAGCCTGGACTGGGGGAGAGCTGCCCCGGCTCACTGTCTGCCCTGCCTCACTGTCGGACATTAGCTCCTATCATTGCTGAGCAATCCTGAATAACTCCAACGGCTGCCTCCCACGCCCCCCGGGGACCCTCATGGAGATTGTAGTCGAGATGTTTTGTGTCAAGCATTAAATTCTAAACACGATCTTATGAAATATTTTATCTGAACGTAGATGTTAATATGTCCTTACTGTTCAGTATAAATGCACACGAGGCCCATACTTGAGAGAAGATCACTCTGTGACCAGTTACCTTTATTACCAAGAAACAGACGGTGGGTGGAGCTTCCCCTTTTATACCGGAAAGTCCAGGTTAGGAGTGTCTCCCACAAGTTCGCCCCCTGTAGTCAGTGTTCTTAAGGTATACAACTTCGGTCAGCTTATGCATGGGTTACAATGACAGTTGAATACATGACATCACCTCCCCGGCAAAGTCTTATTGGGATCACAGGTTAAGTCTCTCTGGTGGTTTACGCTCCCTTGTAAAGCGCCTGAGTTGGGGCTCCGGTTGTTGGGCGCTGGCCTGAGTGTCTGCTGTTTGCGGTGCCTCAGGCCTGTCCGGACTGCCCACAGTGACTGGGCTCTCCTCCACTTGGTTCCGGTGTTCGGTCACCTGTGGTGAAGTGAACTCTACATCGTGTTCTTCCTCGGATACTTCTAAGGGGTTGCTGAACCTCCTTTTTGTTTGATCCACATGTTTGCGGCAGATTTGTCCATTGGTAAGTTTAACTACCAAAACCGTATTCCCCTCTTTGGCAATCACAGTACCTGCAAGCTATTTGGGCCCTGCAGCGTAATTAAGGACAAAAACAGGGTCATTGACATCAATACATCGCGCCCTCGCATTCCTGTTATGATAGTGACATTGTGACTGACGCCTGCTCTCAACAATTTCTTTCATAGTAGGGTGTATAAGGGATAACCTGGTTTTGAGCGTCCTTTTCATTAGCAGCTCTGCGGGTGGAAGCCCTGTGAGCGAGTGTGGTCGGGATCTATTGGCCAACAGGAGGCGTGATAAGCGGCTTTGTAGGGAACCCCCTTGGATTCTGAGCATCCCCTGTTTGATTATCTGCATTGCTCGTTCCACCTGGCCGTTTGAGGCCGGCTTGAACGGTGCCGTTCTGACATGGTTGATTCCATTGCCTGCCATGAAGTCCTGGAATTCAGTACTTGTGAAGCACGGGCCATTGTCGCTGACCAAGACGTTCGGTAGACCATGGGCGGCGAACATTGCCCGTAGATTTTCTACCGTGGCAGAAGATGTGCTTGAATTTAAAATGGCACACTCAATCCATTTGGAGTAGACGTCTACTACAACCAAAAACATTTTTCCCATGAAAGGACTTGCGTAGTCCACATGGATGCGTGACCATGGCTTGGCGGGCCAGGACCAGGGGCTAAGGGGGGCTTCCCTGGGTGCGTTGCTCAGCTGAGCACACGTGTTGCACCTGCGAACACAAAGTTCCAGGTCTGCATCTATCCCTGGCCACCAAACGTGTGACCTGGCAATTGCCTTCATCATGACAATGCCCGGGTGCTCATTGTGAAGTTCTCTGATAAACAACTCTCTGCCCTTCTGTGGCATGACTACTCGGTTTCCTCACAGTAGGCAATCAGCCTGAATCGAGAGTTCATCCTTGCGCCTATGAAACAGTTTAAACTCCTCAGGGCATGCCCCGTACGTGGCTGCCCAGTTCCCATTCAGGACACATTTCTTAACTAAAGACAGTAGCAGGTCTTTATTTATCCAGACTTTAATCTGACGGGCTGTCACAGGTGAGCCTTTGCTTTTGAAAGCTTCAACAGCCATGATCATCTCAGCATCATGCTCAACTGCCCCCTCAGTGGTGGCTAGTGGTAGCCTGCTGAGTGCATCGGCACAGTTTTCAGTGCCTGGTCTGTGCCGAATTGTGTAGTCATAGGCGGCTAACGTAAGTGCCCACCTCTGTATGCGGGCCGATGCATTCGCATTTATGGCCTTGTTGTTGGCCAAAAGGGACGTTAGGTGTTTGTGATCTGTCTCCAGCTCAAATTTCCTGCCAAACAGGTACTGGTGCATTTTTTTTTACTGCATATACACATGCTAGCGCTTCCTTTCCTACCATCCCGTAGCCCCTTTCTGCCCGGGACAGACTTCTGGAGGCATAAGCTACCGGCTGTAACTGACCATTGGCATTCACATGCTGCAACACACACCCGACCCCATAGGACGACGCATCACACGTTAAAACTAATTTCTTACACGGGTCATATAACGTTAACAGTTTGTTGGAGCATAACAAATTGCGTGCCCTTTCCTGGCTGTCCCCCCAAACCCAATCGCGACCTTTGCGTAGGAGCACGTGTAGCGGCTCTAACAGCGTGCTCAATTTGGGAAGAAAGTTACAAAATAGTTCAGGAGCCCCAGGAACGAACGCAGCTCCGTCGTGTTACGGGGTCTAGGTGCTCTCTGGATCGGTTCCGTTTTGGACGCAGTAGGTCTGATCCCGTCTGCTGCTACCCTCATCCCCAGGAATTCTACCTCTGGAGCTAAGAAGACACACTTCGCCTTTTTCAGTCGCAGCCCTATCCGGTCCAGTCTGCGTAGCACCTCCTCCAGGTTATGGATGTATTCTTCAGTATCGCGACCTATGATGAGGATGTCGTCTTGAAAAACCACCGTCCTTGGAATCGACTTGAGGAGGCTTTCCATATTTCGCTGAAAGATCGCGGCGGCCGAACGAATCCCGAACGGACATCTGTTATGCTCAAACAACCCCTTGTATGTCGTGATGGTGGTCAGCTTCTTTGATTCACTCGCCAGCTCCTGGGTCATGTAAGCTGAGGTCAGGTCCAATTTTGAAAAAAGTTTGCCACCGGATAGCGTCGCAAAGAGGTCCTCCGCTCTCGGTAGCAGGTACTGGTCTTGGAGTGACACCCGATTGATGTTGGCCTTGTAATCGCCACATATCCTGACCGACCCATCCGCCTTGAGCACCGGCATGATCAGGCTCGCCCAGTCACTGAATTCGACTGGCGAGATGATGTCTTCCCTCAGCAGGCAGTCCAATTCGCATTCTATCTTTTCCCGCATCACATACGGCACTGCTCTGGCCTTGTGGTGTACTGGCCTGGCGTCCGGGTTTCACTACCTTGGTCCCCATGAAAGTGCCGATGCCATGTTGAAATAATGAGTCAAATTTGTCCAAGACCTGTGAGAATGATATTCACCCCACAGAAGAAATTACATTGACATTTCCCCATTTCCAGTTCATGACAGCAAGCCAACTCCTCCCCAGTAGTGCGGGACCATCCCCCGGGATAATCCAGAGTGGCAACCTGTTCTCTGAATCTTTGTGGGTCACGACTACCGTGGCGCTGCCTAGCACCGGAATGATCTCCTTTGTATATGTCCGTAGCTGTGCGTCAATCGGCAATAATCTTGGTCTCCTGGCCTTGGACACCCACAACCTTTCGAACTGTTTGATACTCATCAGGGACAGGCTGGCCCCCGTGTCTAGCTCCATTAATACTGGGATGCCATTGAGGAGCACTTTCATCATTATCGGTGGCGTCCTGGTATATGAACTGTATATGTGCTCTACATGAACGCGCTGAACTTCAGCTTCCAGCGATTTCCCCCAGTATTCATTTGGCCTCGTAGGGATTACATCGGGCCCGTTCTCCTCGTATATCAACCTGGCTGCAGGCTTCCTGCACATACGCGCCAAGTGACCGCTGATGTTGCAGTTTCTGCAGGTATATTGCTGATAGCTGCAAGCTCTGGCTGGGTGTTTGCCTCCACACCTCCAGCATGAGCTAGAGGCCCCATTGTTGGAAACAAAAGGTCCATTACCAGTCGATCGTCTCTGACTATCTCTGTAACTGTCTTTAAGCGCACCTCTGACAAGTGTTGATGGCCCCATTACTGGCCGCATTGTTCATTGCGATGGCATGAATCGCCGTTCAGCTAGCCATTGTCTCTGTTGAATTCCTCCTTTGGGTTCGACTGCATGCTGGGGCATGTCCGATTGCCCTTGTCTGCCTAGAGAACTGTGTGCCGTGTTAACAATGTTGACCCCCTGGTCGTTTGCCGCATTTGATCCAAGATTTTTGCCATAAATCATTCTGGTCTCTTCCTCCTCTGAGATAATTGTCTGGGCTATCAGAGCCACCGCTTCCAAGATCAAGTCTTTGGTCTCAATCAGTTTTCTGAAAACCCCAGCGTGCCCGATGCCCTCAATAAAAAAGTCTCGCAGCATCTCCGCTCTGCATGCATCTGGAAATTTACTGTCACCGGAGATCTGCCACGAAGTCTGGAACGCTTTGGCCTTTTCGCTGCCGGTGCGTGTAAAACCGGTGTCTCGCCATGTGCATGCTGCTCGCTGGTTTAAGGTGTTCCCCGATCAACTTACTGAGCTCTTTGAACGTCTTGTCCGCCGGCTTCTCTGGCGCTAGAAGGTCCTTCATCAGGGAGTATATTCTGGATCCACAAACCGTCAGGAGATGAGCCCTGCGTTTGTTGACCGAATCCTGTCCCAACCATTCCTTAGTGACAAAACTTTGCTGTAGTTTTTCAATAAAGTCGTCCCAATCATCACCAACACAGTACCTCTCTTCTGTGCTGCTAGTGGCCATGCTCGCGTGGTTTAAATCCCAGTTTCTCGTCACCAATAATATGTCCTTACTGTACAGTATAAATGCACATGAGGCCCATTCTTGAGAGAAGATCACTCTGTGACCAGTTACCTTTATTACCAAGATCTCAAGAGACAGACGGTGGGTGGAGCTTCCCCTTTTATATCGGAAAGTCCAGGTTAGGAGTGTCTCCCACAAGTTCGCCCTCTGTGGTCAGTGTTCTCAAGGTGTACAACTTAGGTCAGCTTATGCATGGGTTACAATGACAGTTGAATACATGACAGATGTTATAACCATACACCATGTTGGGTACTGCTGGGGGGGATGACTCATCAGGGGAGGGCAGCAGCAGCCAAGTCCATGGCACCATGGGTGGCTCTGCTGCACAGGAGGGCAGGAAAAAGAGTGGGAGAGCTATAGTGGTAGGGGATTCTATTGCAAGAGAAATAGATAGACGTTTCTGCGGCCACAATTGGGACTCGAGGAGTTTGTGTTACCTCCCTGGTGCAAGGGTCAAGGATGTCTCGGAGCGGTTGCAGGACATTTTGGAGGGGGAGGGTGAACAGCCAGTTGTCATGGTGCATATAAGGTACCAACGATATAGGTAAAAAATGGGATGAGGTCCTACAAGGTGAATTTAGGGAACTAGGAGTTAAATTAAAAAGTAGGACCTCAAAGGTAGTAATCTCAGGATTGCTACCAGTGCCACATGCTAGTCAGAGCAGGAATCGTAGGATAGCTCAGATGAATACGTGGCTTGAGGAGTGGTGCAGAAGGGAGGGATTCAAATTCCTGGGACATTGGAACCGGTTCTGGGGGAGGTGGGACCAGTACAAACAGGACGGTCTGCACCTGGGCAGGACCGCAACCAATGTTCTAGGGAGAGTGTTTGCTAGTGCTGTTGGAGAGGGGTTAAACTAATATGGCAGGGGGATGGGAACCTACGCAGGGAGACAGAGGGAAGTAGAATGGGGGCAGAAGCAAAAGATAGAAAGAAGAAAAGTGAAAGTGGAGGGCAGAGAAACCCAAGACAAAAATCAAAAAGGGCCACATTACAGCAAAATTCTAAAGGGGCAAAGTGTGTTAAAAAGACAAGCCTGAAGGCTCTGTGTCTCAATGCGAGGAGTATTGTAATGAGGTGGATGAATTAACTGCACAGGCAGCAATTAATGAATATGATATAATTGGCATAACGGAGACATAGCTCCAGGGTGACCAAGGCTGGGAACTCAACATCCAGGGGTATTCAACATTCAGGAAGGATAGACAGAAAGGAAAAAGAGGTGGGGTAGCATTGCTGGTTAAAGAGGGAATTAACGCAATAGTAAGGAAGGACATTAGCTTGGATGATGTGGAATCTGTATGGGTAGAGCTGCGGAACACCAAAGGGCAGAAAACACTAGTGGGAGTTGTGTACAGACCACCAAACAGTAGTAGTGAGTTTGGGGACAGTATCAAATAAGAAATTAAGATGTGTGCAATAAAGGTACAGCAGTTATCATGGGCGACTTTAATCTACATATAAATTGGGCTAACCAAACTGGTAGCAATACGGTGGAGGAGGATTTCCTGGAGTGTATTAGGGATGCTTTCTAGACCAATATGTCAAGGAACCAACTAGAGGGCTGGCCATCCTAGACTGGGTGATGTGTAATGAGAAAGGACTAACTAGCAATCTTGTTGTGCGAGGCCCCTTGGGGAAGAGTGACCATAAGATGGTAAAATTCTTTATTAAGATGGAGAGTGACACAGTTAATTCAGAGACTAGGGTCCTGAACTTAAGGAAAGGTAAATTCGATGGTATGAGACATGAATTGGCTAGTATAGACTGGCAAATGATACTTAAAGGGTTGACAGTGGATAAGCAATGGCAAACATTTAAAGATCACATGGATGAACTTCAACAATTGTACATCCCTGTCTGGAGTAAAAATAAAACGGGGAAGAAGACTCAACCGTGCCAAACAAAGGAAATTAAGGATAGTGTTAAATCCAAGGAAGAGGCATATAAATTGGCCAGAAAAAGCAGCAAACCTGAGGACTGGGAATAATTTATAATTCAGAGGAGGACAAAGCGTTTAATTGGAGGGGGAAAATAGAGTATGTGAGGAAGCTTGCTGGGAACATAAAAGCTGACTTCAAAAGTTTCTACAGATATGTGGAGAAAAAGATTAGTGAAGACAAACGTCTTGCAGTCAGATTCAGGTGAATTTATAATGGGGAACAAAGTAATGGCAGGCCAGTTGATCAAAAACTTTGGTTCTGTCTTCACGAAGGAAGACACAAATAAACTTCCGGAAATACTGGGGGACCGAGAGTCTAGTGAGAAGGAGGAACGGAAGGAAATCCTTATTAGGTGGGAAATTGTGTTCGGGAAATTGATGGGATTGAAGGATGAGAAATCCCCGGGGCCTGATAGTCTGCATCCCAGAGTACTTAAGGAAGTGGCCCTAGAAATAGTGGATGCATTGGTAATCATTTTCCAACAGTCTACCGACTCTAGATCAGTTCCTATGGACTGGAGGGTAGCTAATGTAACACCACTTTTTAAAAAAAGGAGGGAGAGAGAAATCGGGAAATTATAGACTGGTTAGCCTGACATCAGTAGTGGAGAAAATGTTGGAATCAATTATTAAAGATGAAATAGCAGCGCATTTGGAAAGCAGTGACAGGATCGGTCCAAGTCAGCATGGATTTATGAAAGGAAAATCATGCTTGACAAATCATCTTCAATTTTTTAAGGATGTAACTAATAGAGTGAACAAGGGAGAACCAGTGGATGTGGTATATTTGGACTTTCAAAAGGCTTTTGACAAGGTCCCACACGAGAGATTGGTGTGCAAAATGAAAGCACATGGTATTGGGGGTAATGTACTGACGTGGATAGAGAACTGGTTGGCAGACAGGAAGCAGAGAGTTGGGATAAACGGGTCCTTTTCAGAATAGCAGGCAGTGACTACTGGAGTGCCGCAGGGCTCAGTGCTGGGACCCCAGCTATTTACAATATACATTAATGATTTAGATGAAGAAATTGAGTGTAATATCTCCAAGTTTGCAGATGACACTACGCTGGGTGGTGGTGAGCTGTGAGGAGGATGCTAAGAGGCTGCAGGGTGACTTGGACAGTTAGGTGAGTTGACAAATGCATGGCAGATGCAGTATAATGTGGATAAATATGAGGGTAATCCACTTTGGTGGCAAAAACACGAAGGCAGATCATTATCTGAATGGCGGCAGATTAGGAAAAGGGGAGGTGCAACGAGACATGGGTGTCATGGTACATCAGTCATTGAAAGTTGACATGCAGGTACAGCGGGCGGTGAAGAAGGCAAGTGGTATGTTGGCCTTCATAGCTAGGGAATTTGAGTATAAGAGTAGGGAGGTCTTACTGCAACTGTACAGGGCCTTTGTGAGGCCTCACCTGGAATATTGTGTACAGTTTTGGTCTCCTAATCTGAGGAAGGACATTCTTGCTATTGAGGGAGTGCAGCGAAGGTTCACCAGACTGATTCCTGGAATGGCAGGACTGACATATGAGGAGAGACTGGTTCGACTGGGCCTGTATTCACTGGAGTTTAGAAGGATGCTCATAGAAACACATAAAATTCTGACGGGACTGGACAGGTTAGATGCAGGAAGAATGTTCCCGATGTTGGAGAAGTCCAGAACCAGAGGACACAGTCTAAGGATAAGAGGTAAGCCATTTAGGACTGAGATGAGGAGAAACTTCTTTACTCAGAGAGTTGTTAACCTGTGGAATTCCTTACCGCAGAGAGCTTTGATGCCAGTTCATTGGATATATTCAAGAGGGAGTTAGATATGGCCCTTGTGGCTAAAGGGATCAAGGGGTATGGAGAGAAAACATGAAAGGGGTACTGAGGTGAATGATCAGCCATGATCTTATTGAATGGCGGTGCAGGCTCGAAGGGCCGAATGGCCTACTCCTGCACCTATTTTCTATGTTTCTATGATCCCCTGCAACAACCACCAATGTAAGTTCATGCAAAGTGTTCATTTATGAGCTGTTGATGCAAGAATTTTGCAGCTGCGTATCTCCCACAGGGCTTTTCCAGTCTTGTGGGGATGCCTCGGGGCATGGGTTCAACACCAGGCTGATTGTCCTCCCTGAGGTCCTCGTCATCCTCCTCCTCCTCCTCATCTTCCTCTTGTCCTGTCTGCTGAGGTGGACCGGCAACCCCATCTGGTAAATGTTGTCCTCTCCTTATGGCTAGGTTATGCAACGTGCAGCACACCACAATAAACTCAGCGACCTGGTCAGGGTGACATTGTAGGCTGCCTCCAGATTGATCCAGGCATCTGAAGTGCTGCTTCAGCACTCCAATTGTCTTTTTGACGATATGGCTTTTGTTCTCGGCTTCCGGCTGGGGATTAAGCAGTGGGGGTCATGAGCCAGCTGGCAAGGCTATATTCTTTATCCCCCAGCATCCAACTGTGACCTTGTGACTGACTATTAAACAGGTCAGAGACAGTGCTCTCACGCAAGATGTGCGCATCATGGATGCTGCCTGGAAAATGAGCATTTACTTCCATGATTATTTGGTTGTGGTTGACAACGAGCTGTACATTCAGGGAGTGGAATCCTTTTCGGTTCCGAAACACCTCCGCATCCTGTAAAGGTGTTCTCAGGGCAATGTGCGTGCAATCTATTGCTCCCTGCACCTTGGGGAAGTTTGCTATTCTCGAGAACCCAAAGCCCTCTCGGACTGGCCCTCCCTGGTCAAAGGAAAGTTTATAAAGTCCATCCTGCGAGCGTAAAGGTCTTTTGTCAGTTATCGAATGGAGCAATGTGTGGCGTGCTGAGAGATACCACAAATGTCGCTAGCTGAGGGCTGAAAGGAGCCCGATGTGTAGAAGGAAAGTGCCGCAGTAACCTTTACCTCAACGGGCAGCGCGATCCTGATGGTGCTGGTAGGCTGCAGATCTCCCTTGATGAGCTGGCACATCTCAGCAATGACCTCCTTTTGGAAGCGCAGCCTCCTAAGGCACATGTTATCGGACAAGTTCAGGTATGATTGCTTTTCCCTGTTAGTTCATCGAGTGTAAGGTCTCCTCTTCTGCAACAGTCTGCAACCTCTTTGATTGGGCACATAATGCTCTTCAATATACCTTCTCCCATCTTCAGTCTGCAGCATGTGATTCGTGACCAATAAAGGTAAAGAAGTTACAGACCACATCACTATTGCTATAAATGCCCTAACTTTTGTCCTCAATAAATAGAAATATGAGCAGATGATTGCCAAAGAGTCAGTAAGGCCCTTAAAATAACTCACAAATAATTATTTTCATAAGCCCCTTCTTCAAGCAGCCTCTCACTTCCTCCGACGTTCCAAATTGCATCCATAGTGCCGAGTCCTGCTGAACAGTGCCAGTCGGGAGCAGCTTTTCACCAGCGATCTTCTCAGCGAGCGATCAGCCTGGCGATGTGTGGATGATGTGGCAAAAGTTGCGGTGGGGATCACCTTGGCGATGTGAAATTCTTGTGTGCTGAAAGTTGGGCCAGCGATCTTTGGGCGATGTTCCGGTCCAACTTTCCACTTTTAAGGTACAATGGGCTCCTTTCAGGCCTCAGCTGGCAAAATTTGTGGTATCTCTCAGCACACCACACATTGCTCCATTCGGCAGGTGACTAAAGCCTTTTACGCTCGCAGGATAGACTTTAGAAACTTCCCTATGACCAGGGAGGACCAGCCCGAGAGGGCTTTGGGTTCTCAAGAATAGCAAACTTCCCCAAGGCGTAGGGAGAAATAGACTGTATGCACATCACCCTGAGAGCACCTTTCCAGGATGCGGAGGTGTTTCGTAACCGAAAGGGATTCCACTCCCTGAATGTGCAGCTCGTTGTCGACCGCAACCAAATAATCATGGCAGTAAATGCTCATTTTCTAGGCAGCATCCATGATGCGCACATCTTGCGTGAGAGCACTGTCTCTGACCTGTTTAACAGTCAGCCACAAGGTCACAGTTGGATGCTGGGGGATAAAGAATATGGCCTTGCCAGCTGGCTCATGAGCCCACCCACTGTGTAATACCCAGACGGAAACCGAGAAGCGCTACAACGAAAGCCATATCGTAGAAAAGACAATTGGAGTGCTGAAGCAACACTTCAGATGCCTTGACCACTCTGGAGACAGCCGACAATATCACTCTGACCACGTCGCTGAGTTTATTGTGGTGTGCTGCATGTTGCATAACTTAGCCATAAGGAGAGGACAACATTTGCCAGATGGGGCTGCTGGTCCACCTCAGCAGAGAGGACAAGAGGAAGACGAGGAGGAGGAGGATGACGAGGACCTCAGGGAGGACAATCAGCCTGGCGATGAACCCATGCTCCCATGCCCCCCCGCGACTGGAAAAGCCCCGTGGGAGTTACGCAGCTGCAAAACTCTTGCATCAGCACTTCATAAACGAACGCTTTGCATGAACTTACATTGGTGTCTGTTACAGTTACAGTTACAGTTACAGAAAGACAACAGTTGCAGTTGCGTACATTTCATCCTTGCCTGGCCTGGCCATTGTTTTCCAACATTTATATTTGTGTTTTACCTTACCTTACGTTATTATAAGACACTGCACAACAATTGTAAAATGCAATAAAATATTTTAATAATTGAACAATTAAAAAAAATTAACTGTAACACCCCCCAACCCCCACCCCCAACAATCACCCAACAATAAATTTAAAATACAACAATAAGAACAATAACAATAACAACAACATCGCGCCCCCCCCCCCCGCCCCCCTGTAGCCACGCTTCCCTCCAGATTGTAATATGCCCCCCATAGTAATCGGGTAACGGGACCAGGACGACTTGCAGTAGGCGACCTCAAGTCCTGGTGCTATGGGGGTGGTGACGGTGGCAGAATCCTTTCAGGGCGTGGAGGAGAAGACGTTTCGGATGAAACAGCTTCCGAGCCAGAAGGAAGTTTCTTTCTCCTGACTCGCAACTGTGCTGGCGGTTGTTGGGATAGCACCTTGGAGTACAGTGCAGTCTCCTGACAGTATCGCATGCCGCAAGGCATGGATGGCGGCGATCTGTTGGCCCATTGCCACAATCATGCGCTCAATACCCTCTGATATGCGAGCGGACATTCTGCCAATGTTCCCGGTCAACCCACCAAACACCTGGAGGAGCTCTCGACTAATGGCGATGCTCTCCCTGCACAGTGTGGTCATGTCGTCATTGCAATCTGCCCATTGCAGCATGTGCGACCTCGCTGACTCAACCTCCGTGGGGTTGGTGTGGGCACTGCACGCCTTGGAGTCATCCACTGCAAGCCGCTGAAGCCTGCTACTTCTTCTGTTGAAGATGACGAAGTGGCCGCAGGTACATTCACTGGGATGCAAGGAGCATCCTCCTCTGTTTCCATAACATCTCCTTCCTCCTCTGGCTTGGTGGTCTCCTCCTCTTGCTTCTCTTCACCATCCGTGGTGATGACCACCTGCAATGGGGCAGGTGCAGGTGCGACCTCCCTTTGCGCCTCTGGAGCTGGGTGATCTACAAAACACAATTGAGCTTATTAGAACAGAAGGTTACACATGATTCTTGCGCTGCGCTGGCAACGTAGGAGGAGCAGCACTACTACAATAAATGTGACCGAGAGACGTTACATATTAATGCATCATCTGGTAGCACATCTTTGTGTGGAATTCACTGCCCTAGAGAGCAGTGGAGGCTGGATTAGTGACTATATTTGAGGCAGAGATAGACAGAATGATAAGGGAGTGAAGGTTTATGGAGAGCGGGCAGGAAAGTGGAGCTGAGCCCTACATCATATCAGCCATGATCTTATCAAATGGCGGAGTAGGCTGGAGGGCCCAGATGGCCTGCTCCTGCTCCTATTTCTTATGTTCTTATGTTCTTATGTTGTTAACCTGAGAATAGCACAGAAGCTGTATGCATAACATGACATCATTCGTGTTACATAAGAACATAAGAAATAGGAGCAGGAGTAGGCCACAAGGCCCCTCGAGCCTGCTCCGCCATTCAATAAGATCATGGCTGATCTGATCATGGACTCAGTTCCATGCCTGCTCCCCATAACCCCTTATCATTTAAGAAACTGTCCATTTCTGTCTTAAATTTATTTAATGTCCCAGCTTCCACAGCTCTCTGAGGCAGTGAATTCCACAGATTCACAACCCTCAGAGAAGAAATTTCTCATCTCAGTTCTAAATGGGTGGCTCCTTATTCTAAGATCATGCCTTCTGTTGTATATGCAGACTATGGATGTACTCTCTGTGTAGTCATTGTGTGGTTGTATAAGATGGAGACTTGTTTACCTGATGTACTATCAATAAGGTTTACACTGTGCATATACATGCTGACGCCACTAGAGGGTGCAACTGGTGGAGACCGGGGGTTTCTTGAGTTTGGAATAAAGGACCAAGGTCACTACAGTTTGTGTACAACACATTGCCTTGTGGAGTCATTCATAAGTACATCACAGACATAATAACTGGCGACGAG
Source organism: Pristiophorus japonicus (assembly GCF_044704955.1). Lineage (NCBI taxonomy): Eukaryota > Metazoa > Chordata > Chondrichthyes > Pristiophoridae > Pristiophorus > Pristiophorus japonicus. The sequence goes on from NC_091980.1 coordinate 252,159,977, forward strand.
AATACGGACTTTCACGCGATTATGGCTACCTTTGGCACACTAAAAGACTTCGCAGAGGGTGATGATTGGGATGCCTTCACGGAAAGGCTCGAGCTATATTTCGTGGCAAATGACCTGGCAGGGGAGACGGACAGATCAGTGGAGAAGCACAAAGCTATACTGCTGACCAGTTGAGGGCCCAAGGTCTACCGCCTCATCAGATACTTGCTGGCACTCACGAAGGCCAAGAATAAGACATACGATGAACTGACTGAACAATTCGCGACCAACTAAAACCAAAAGAGAGCATCCTCACGGCCAGGCACAGATTCTCCACTCACCGCAGACCTGAGGGCCAGGAGATTGCAAAATGTGCTGCCGACCTCAAGAGACTTGCGGCACCATGTGATTTTGGCACGCACCTCAACGAATCATTGCGAGACATCTTCGTTATGGGAATTGGCCACGAGGGCCTTCTTCACAAGATATTTTCTGCTGACACCACAGTCAACCTGCAGAAGGCCATCAGCATCAGTCAGGCGTTCATGACCTCGACCTGCAGCACCAAGCAAATTATTCATCCTGTGGACTCAAACCCGGCTGTACACAGAATGGTGCCTTTCACAGGCAAGACTGTAGAACGTGGCTCTGCCCAGGGCAGAGAGCACAGACCTCAGGGTTCCAGAACTCAGTGTCCGCCGAGGGGTACTAATCGAGTAGCACCATGCTGGCGTTGCGGAGGAAATCATAGGGCTCACCAGTGTTGGTTTTTTGAGTATGTATGCAAAGCCTGTAACACAAAGGGCCACCTCCAACATATGTGTAAAAGAAATACGACTCACCGTCTAGCAGAGGAGTCAGTAGATGACTTTGAATCCAGCGGGGAGTATGATGATTTGGCCAGAGAGGCAGCTCAGCCCCAAGAAGAAGCGTATGGAGTGTATACCTGCACCACTGATTGTCCTCCAGTGAAGATGGAAGTCGAGGTAAACGGCGTTCCAGTCTTCATGGAAGTGGACACGGGAGCGAGCCAGTCAGTGATGAGCCAGGATGCCTTTGAGAGGCTATGGAACAAAAAATGACCCAAGCTGGTTCCAGTACAGGAAAAATTGCGCACCTACACTAAGGAGCTGATCTCAGTCCTTGGTAGTGTGGATGTAAGTGTAATCCATAATGGCGTGGTGCACAAGTTACCTCTGTGGATTATTGCAGGTGATGGTCCAACGCTACTCGGAAGAATGTGGATGGGGAAGATCCAGTGGAAATGAGAAGATCTCTTCACTCCAGCAATTGATGTCCCCCATGCTCAGAGGCAGAGCAAAACCTCACCTTCGCTTGGGCCAGGCACCAGAGAACAGACCAGCGCAGCACCTGAGGCACAGACTGTCCGTCACGACTGCGTGGCAATGATCCGACCGGAATGACCTAAAAGTACCTTCCTGGCTCCAGTGGCAGGACTCCTGAGGAGGAAGATCGAATTCACAGGCACTCTTCCAGCTTTTGTGGCAGAATCGCGGGAGAGAAGGATCAAGGCAGTCGACCTCGAGGACAGAGGCAAGATGGCATCCCTGATGCAGCGAGAGGCAGCGTGGCTGAAAAAATAAATGGACGCGCCAATATCACGAAGTGCAACGCTGAGGGACCAACACGTGGTGTCTAACAAAGGATTTGATTGGGGTAAAGCCAACAGGGTTCTCTTAAAGGAGACCTGCAACCATTTGAACTTAAAGAGACATTGTATGCATGGCAATCAATGTAACGTACCGATTAAGATTGTGAACAAAATGTTGTTGCGAATTGTCGGTAGTATTCCTAATGTAAAGAACAAAATGTTGTTGCGAGATGTTGGGACTACAGTGTCCCCAAAAGTAGCAAGCGAGCGACCTCAGAAGGTTGAAGGCACTGATCCTGATACCCTGCCCCAGGTCTATCCCACGCTGCAGGCACTCGATGGCACTATTAGCCAAGGACCTGGAAACACAAACGGTGCCAATACACGCAGTCGGCCACCGTTGCCCACCACCCGGGTGGAGACGGTGCAACTCCCAGACCCCGTCACTACCTCGGCCATGTCCGGGAGCGAAAGATCAGAACCGAGTTCCCCAAACTGGACCTGGAACAGCCAGGTTCCCAACACCGTTAGAGAGCAGGCAGAAGACTCTGCAGCCCTCAAAGGGCAGGGAGGCCACATACATCTGCGGCTCTGCCCACCACTAGGCAACGGCAAAGGCCTCAAGTCCTGACTAGGTGAGCAAACCAAGCTCACCCCGCTAGCACCACCATCAGATGACTAGGACCCTAGGACATTGCTCTGGAATTAGCGTCCTCGCATACCTGTACTGCTACCTCAGTACTGACCATGACTGCAATCTACCCAATCCTGGTGCACGACCGTAAAACGTAATGAATGTAGGTCACTGAACCAAGGTGTCACGATACAAAGTGTAAACATTTTTCTTCTTCCTTTCTTTGTACTTGCACTGTGTCTGATCCTGTATGTTAATGTAATGGGCCAGCTGCATGATCTCGCTGTGGGGGGGGGGGGGGGGGGAATGATGTATGTAACCATGGACACATACATGGATCACACCTAGAACCCTCTGGAACCTCCACTGCATCATCGAACCATCCAAACTGGTAACCACTACCCAACATTGTGGCAAAAGGACTTGGGGGTTAACAGGGAGAGAGCCAAGCCAAAGCACAGCCAAGATGTAAGGGCTATTGGCAATTAAGTCTGGGGAGAGCTAAGCCAGAGCACATAGTGCAAAGGTAATTGGCACAAAGGACTTGGGGGAGAGTGATGTTGTATATGCTGACTATGGATGTACTCTCTGTGTAGTCACTGTGTGGTTGCATAAGATGGAGACTTGTTTACCTGATGTACTATTAATAAGGTTTACACTGTGTATATACATGCTGGCACTACTAGAGGGTGCAACTGGTGGAGACTGGGCGTTTCTGGCCCTGGTGGCAAGGCCCAGGATAAAAGGCTGCACACCATGCTTGTGGCTCACTCTGGAGTTTGGAGTAAAGGACCAAGGTCACTGCAGTTTGAGTACAACACATTGCCTCGTGGAGTCATTCATAAGTACATCACAGACGTAACACCCTCTAGTTCTAGTCTCCCCCACCAGTGGAAACATCCTCTCTGCCTCCACCTTGTCAAGCCCCCTCATAATCTTATACATTTCTGTAAGATCACCTCTCATTCTTCTGAATTCCAATGAGTAGAGGCCCAACCTACTCAACCTTTCCTCATGTCAACCTCCTCATCCCTGGGAACAACTGAGTGAACCTTCTCTGAACTGCCTCCACAGCAAGTATATTCTTTCGTAAATATGGAAACCAAAACTGCACACAGTATTCCAGGTGTGACCTCATCAATACTCTGTACAGCTGTACCAAGACTTCCCTGCTTTTATACTCCATCCCCTTTGCAATAAAGGCCAAGATACCATTGGCCTTCCTGATTTCTTGATGTACCTGCATACCATCCCCCTGTGTTTCATGCACAAGTACCCCCAGGTCTCGCTGTACTGCAGCACTTTGCAATCTTTCTCCATTGAAATAATAACTCGCTCTTTGATTTTTTTCTGCCAAAATGCATGATCTCACACTTTCCAACATTATACTCCATCTGCCAAATTCTTGCTCACTCACTTAGCCTGTCTATGTCCTCCTGCAGCCTCTTTATGTCCTCTTCACACATTGCCCTTCCTCCAATCTTTGTATCGTCAGCAAACTTGGCTACGTTACACTCAGTCCCCTCTTCCAAGTCATTAATATAGATTGTAAATAGTTGGGGTCCCAGCACTGATCCCTGCGGCACGCCACTCGTTACTGATTACCAACCAGAGAATGAACCATTTATCCCGACTCTCTGTTTTCTGTTTGTCAGCCAATCTTCTTTCCATGCTAATATGTTATCCCCAACCCCGTGAACTTTTATCTTGTGTAGCACCTTGTCAAATGCCTTCTGGAAGTCTAAATACACTACATCCACTGGTTCCCCTTTATCCACCCTGTTCGTTACATCCTCAAAGAATTACAGCAAATTTGTCAAACATGACTTCCCCTTCATAAATCCATGCTGACTTTGCCTGACCAAATTTTGCTTTTTCAAATGTCCTGCTATTGCTTTTTTAACAATGGACTCCAACATTTTCCCAACCACAGATGTTAGGCTAACTGGTGTATAGTTTCTTGCTTTTTGTCTGCCTCCTTTTTTGAATAGGAGCGATACATTTGTAGTTTTCCAATTTGTTGGGACCTCCCCAGAATCCAGGGAATTTTGGTAAATTACAATCAATGCAGCCACAATCCCTGCTGCTACTTCTCTTAAGACCCTAGGATGCAAGCCATCAGTTCCAGGGGATTTATCTGCCTTTAGTCCCATTATCTTACTGAGCACCGCCTCCTTAGTGATTGTGATAGTGTTAAGTTCCTCCCCCCTATAGCCCCTTGACTATCCACTGTTGGAATATTGTTAGTATCCTCTACCATAAAAACTGATACAAAATACTTGTTTAGAGTTTCTGCCATCTCCATGTTCCCCATTACTGATTCCCCGGTCTCGTCCTCTAAGGGACCAGCATTTACTTTAGTCACTCTTTCTTTTTATATACCTATAGAAACTCATACTATCTGTTTTTGTGCTAGTTTACTTTCATAGTCTATCTTCCCTTTCTTAATAATTTTTTTAGTCATTCTTTGCTGGCTTTTAAACGTATTCCCAATCTTCTGTCCTCCCACTAGTTTTGGCCACTTTGTATGTCCTTGTTACGTATGTAATAACTTGATAGACTGAATACTGTAAACTCACTCACATGCAAATCTGGCTCAACTTTATTCGAGCCCAAAGTGCCAACATAACACGGTGGCTTGCTTTATATACCTGGCCCACGCACACATACGTACAGCCCAACGACCTCCGACAGTGGTGCCTCCTGATGGCTAGTAACCCTAAGCATACTTGCATGACACCATCCCCCTTCAAGATCTTAGTATTAGTCTTTTTACAAGTTAAGACGGTTCGGGGCTTTCCGCTCACGAATTGATCGTCTCAGTTTCAACTCCAGTTCTGGGCAAGCGTTCTGAGTCAGTTATGACTGGAGGCTGGGTAGCCGATCTGATGGGAGTGGCAATGACCATGTCAGAGATTAAAAGTCCAGATTCATTGATGACGGCGGAGTCCTCTGATGAATGAATATGGGTTGGTTGGTCACTGATCGTATCTTCCTCAACTTTTTCCAGTTCATCCGTGTGTCGTAGCTTTATCTGATCAACATGTTTCCTGCATGTTTGCCCATTCTTGAGCATGACAATAAACACACTGTTACTCTCCTTGGCCGAAACAGTACCGGCGACCCACTTGCGACCTTGACCATAATTTAGCACATACACTGGATCGTTAACAGAGATGTCGCGTGACACAGCAGCACGATCATGATACCACTGCTGATTTCAAATCAGGATGAACGAGAGAGAGCTTGGTCTTGAGACCTTTCTTCATCAATAGTTCAGCAGGGGAGACCCCGGTAAGCGTGTGGGGTCTTGTCTTGTAACTAAGCAATATGTGTGATAAGCGAGTCTGCAGTGAACCGAGTTACACGTTTCATACTCTGCTTGATTGTTTGGTCAGCACACACTGCTTAGAAACATAGAAACATAGAAAATAGGTGCAGGAGTAGGCCATTCAGCCCTTCGAGCCTGCACCACGATTCAATGAGTTCATGGCTGAACATGCAACTTCAGTACCTCATTCCTGCTTTCTCACCATACCCCTTGATCCCCCTAGTAGTAAGGACTACATCTAACTCCTTTTTGAATATATTTAGTGAATTGGCCTCAACAACTTTCTGTGGTAGAGAATTCCACAGGTTCACCACTCTCTGGGTGAAGAAGTTTCTCCTCCTCTCGGTCCTAAATGGCTTACCCCTTATCCTTAGACTGTGACCCTGTTTCTGGACTTCCCCAACATTGGGAACATTCTTCCTGCATCTAACCTGTCTAAACCCGCCAGAATTTTAAACGTTTCTATGAGATCCCCTCTCATTCTTCTGAACTCCAGTGAATACAAGCCCAGTTGATCCAGTCTTTCTTGCTATGTCAGTCCCGCCATCCCGGGAATCAGTCTGGTGAACCTTTGCTGCACTCCCTCAATAGCAAGAATGTCCTTCCTCAAGTTAGGAGACCAAAACTGTACACAATACTCCAGGTGTAGCCTCACCAAGGCCCTGTACAACTGTAGCAACACCTCCCTGCCCCTGTATTCAAATCCCCTCGCTATGAAGGCCAACATGCCATTTGCTTTCTTAACCGCCTGCTGTACCTGCATGCTAACCTTCAATGACTGATGTACCATGACACCCAGGTCTCGTTGCACCTTCCCTTTTCCTAATCTGTCACCATTCAGATAATAGTCTGTCTCTCTGTTTTTACCACCAAAGTGGATAACCTCACATTTATCCACATTATACTTCATCTGCCATGCATTTGCCCACTCACCTAATCTATCCAAGTCACTCTGCAGCTTCATAGCCTCATAGCTTGACCATTAGAAGCAGGTTTGAATGGTGCTGACCTCACATGCTTAATACCATGGAGTTTCATGAAATCTTGAAACTCCAGACTTGTGAAGCAAGATCCGTTGTCGCTCACAACGATGTCAGGCAAACCATGAGTAGCAAACATGACACGAAGGCGCTCAATGGTAACTGTGGATGTACTGGATGATGATTATACACTCTATCCACTTGGAATATGCATCTACCATAACAAAAAGCATCTTACCCAGGAAAGGACCCGCAAAGTCAATGTGGATCCTGGACCATGGTTTGGATGGCCACGACCACAGACTCAGCGGCGATTCCGTTGGTACTTTGCTTAGCTGCATGCAAGAGTTGCTCTGATGCACACATGATTCCAGATCAGAGTCAATTCCAGGTCACCATACGTGAGACCTGGTGATGGCTTTCATCATGATAATACCGGGATGAGTGCTGTGTCGATCATGCACAAATTTCTCTCTGCCTTTCTTGGGCATAACAACACGATTACTCCACAGTATACAATCTGATTGAATGGATAGTTCGTCTTTGCGACGATGTAAGGTTTGGTCTCCTCACACATTTGCTTGGGTATGGCAGACCAATCACCACTAAGGATACAACGTTTCACAACCGATAATATCGGGTCCAGGCTGATCCAGGTCTTAACTTGTTGGGCCATGACAGGGGTTCCTTTACTTTCAAAAGCATCCTTGACTATCAGTAGGTCTGCCGGTTGTGGCGTTTCCACCTCTGGTGTGGGCAACGGCAGACGGCTCAGTGCATCGGCACAATTCTCAGTGCCAGGTCTATGACGAAAGATATAATCATAGGCAGATAATGTCAGCGCCCACCTCTGGATGTGGGATGATGCATTGGTATTGATATTTTTTTTTTCCGAAAACAATGAAATGGGTGGCTTGTGATCGCTTTCCAGTTCAAACCGAAGACCAAACAGGTACTGATGGATCTTTTTAACCACATAAACACAGGCTAGTGCTTCTTTCTCTATCATGCTTGTTAAGTCCTGACTCTAATGTACTGACTTACACGAGTCACTCAGGACCTGCACCTTTAATTCCAGCTCTCCAGTGCTGCACATGCCTGAGATCTCCCTTTATATACCATAGTGGGACAGGTATGGAATGTCTCCTGCAAGTGCACCCCTGGTGGTAAGGTATGCTTATTGTTACAGGTCATATCCAGTTACAGTCATGTATAGCATGGTAAGATACAGTTATATACAGTAATGTGAGATACATGACATCACCCTTCCCCAAGGTCTTATTGCCTTTATAGATTCAGTCTCTCAGGTGATCTGCGCTCTCTCGTGGAGAGTCTTAGTTGTGGTTCAGTTGTTTGCCTTGGTGCCTGTTTTTCGTTCGGTGTGATTGCTGGTATCTCGCCTGGGCTGTCTGTTGAGACTGCCCTTTCCTCAGGTTGTTCCACCTGTCTGTCCACCATGCGGTGTGAGTTCCACATTGTAGTCTGCCTCTGGTTCTTCAGTGTTATCAGTGAATCTACTTTTTACTTGGTCTACATGCCTCCGGCAGGTTTGGCCATTGTCCATTTGTACAACCAGTAGCTTATTTCCCTCTTTGTCTGTTACTGTCCCTGCAAGCCATTTGGGACCCCGGCCATAGATTAGCACAAACACTTTGTCCTCCATCTCATTCCACCTCCCCCTCGAATTTCGATCATGGTACTCAGTTAGCTTTTGACGCTTAGCCTCAACAATTTCATGCATGTCTGGGAGGATTAACGAGAGCCTAGTCTTTAAGGTTCGTTTCATCAATAGTTGCGCGGGGGGAACCCCAGTCAATGAATGCGGACGAGATCTGTATGCCAGCAGCAGTCACGACAGGCGGCTCTGCCACGTGGGACCTAGGATTCTGAACATGCCTTGTTTAATGATCTGCATTGCTCACTCCGTCTGGCCATTGGAGGCCGGCTTGAAAGGTGCCGTCTTAACGTGATTTATACCATGGTCAACTATAAAATCGTGAAATTCTGCGCTGGTGAAGCACGGACCATTATCACTGACCAATATGTCAGGAATGCCGTGCGTTGCAAACATCGTTCTAAGGCTCTCCACAGTGGTGGAGGTGGTGCTCGAGTTTAAAATGGTGCACTCAATCCATTTTGAAAATGCATCAATGACTACGAGGAACATTTTGCCCATGAATGGGCCCGCATAGTCTACATGCACCCGCGACCACGGTTTGTTGGGCCAGGGCCTTAGGGGGGCCTCCTGGGGGCATTACTGAGTTGGGCACAAATGGTGCACCGACGGACACAGAGCTCCAAGTCCGCGTCAATGTCAGGCCACCAGACATGAGATCTGGCTATGGCCTTCATAAGGACGATCCCCGGGTGCTCGAGATGGAGCTCCCGGACAAACGCCTCCCTGCCTCGTAAGGGCATAACTACTCGGCTGTCCCACATCAGGCAGTCTGCCTGTATTGAGAGTTCATGCATGCGCCTATGGAAGGGTTTGACCTCCTCGGGGCAGGCATCGTGAGCCTCTGCCCAGTCATCGGTTAGATCGCATCTTTTAACTCGAGATAACGTGGGGTTGCTGGTCGTCCAGGCTCTGATTTGGCGAGCCGTCATGGGCGAACCTGTGGATTCAAAGGCATTGATTGCCATGACCATCTCACAGTCCTGTTCGTCGGACCCTTCTGTGGTCGCCAGGGGTAGCCTGCTAAGTGCATCGGCACAGTTGTCTGTGCCTGGTCTGTGTCTTATCGTGTAGTCGTAAGCCGCCAGCATGAGTGCCCACCACTGAATGCGCGCCGAGGCGTTGGCGTTGATTGCCTTGCACTCGGATAGTAGGGACATGAGGGGTTTGTAGTCGGTTTCTAATGCAAACTTGGCCCCGAAAAGGTATTGGTGCATCTTTTGTCACCGTACACGCACGCGAGCGCCTCCTTCTCAACCATACCGTACTTGCGCTCCGCCCGTGAAAGTGACCTGGAGGCATAAGCAACGGGCTGCAATTTACCCGCATCATTGACGTGCTGTAAAACGCACCCGACCCCATACGCTGACGCATCACACGTAAGGACTAACTTTTTACCTGGGTCAAAAAAGGCTAAAACACTCTTGGAACATAGAATGTTGCGTGCCTTATTGAAGGAGCATTCTTGGGCATCCCCCCAAATACAATCGCACCCCTTTCTGAGTAGTATGTGGAGAGGCTTCAGCAGCGTGCTCAAGTTCTGCATAAATTTCCCAAAGTAATTGAGTAGCCCGAGAAAGGCATGCAGTTCCGAGACATTCCGGGGCCTGGGTGCCAGGCGAATCGCTTCAGTTTTGGATTTGGTTGGGCGGATTCCATCAGCGGCAATCCTTCTGCCCAAAAATCCAACCTCAGGCGCGAGAAACAGACACTTGGATTTCTTAACTCTTAGGCCTACCCAATCCATAAGAACATAAGAATTAGGAACAGTAGGACATCTAGCCCCTCGAGCTTGCTCCGCCATTCAACAAGATCATGGCTGATCTGGCCGTGGACTCAGTTCCACTGACCCGACCGCTCCCCGTAATCCTTAATTCCCTTATTGGTTAAAAATCTATCTATTTGTGACTTGAATACATTCAATGAGCTAGCCTCAACTGCTTCCTTGGGCAGAGAATTCCACAGATTCACATCCCTCTGGGAGAAGAAATTCCTTCTCAACTCGGTTTTAAATTAGCTCCCCCCGTATTTTGAGGCTATGCCCCCTAGTTCTAGTTCCCCGACCAGTGGAAACAACCTCTCTGCCTCTGTCTTGTCTATCCCTTTCATTATTTTAAATGTTTCTACAAGATCACCCCTCATCCTTCTGAACTCCAACGAGTAAAGACCCAGTCTACTCAATCTATCATCATAAGATAACCCCCTCATCTCCGGAATCAGCCTAGTGAATCGTCTCTGTACCCCCTCCAAAGCTAGTATATCCTTCCTTAAGTAAGGTGACCAAAACTACACGCAGTACTCCAGGTGCGGCCTCACCAATACCCTATACAGTTGCAGCAGGACCTCCCTGCTTTTGTACTCCATCCCTCTCGCAATGAAGGCCAACATTCCATTCGCCTTTCTGATTACCTGCTGCACCTGCAAACTAGCTTTTTGGGATTCATGCACAAGGACCGGCCGTCCGGACACGCCATGGCGCACCATCTTGCCGTCCGGAGGAGGCGGGGGTCCCCGATGGAGGGCACTCTACGCAGGGGTCCTCCCACTATTCATCGGGGACTTGGCCTGGAGGGTGGTGCACGGAGCAGTGCCGTGCAATAAATTTTTAAGCCGGTTCACGGACTCCCAGGCCGCCTGCAATTTCTGCGGTCTGGAGGAGTCCGTGTTCCATGTTTTTATTGAATGCACGAGGTTGCAGCCCCTGTTCCACTATTTGAAGGGGCTGCTCCTGAAATTCTGGCTGCACTTCAGTCCCACTCTCCTGATCTTTGGGCACCCTGTGCGGAGGGGAGCGGGTAGGTCCGAAGGCCTCCTCGTAGGACTGCTCCTGGGCACGGCCAAGGGTGCCATCAGCCGGTCCAGGCAGCGGGCGGTCGAGGGGGTCGTTCAACCTGACTGCCTGCCTCTCTTCCGCTCTTACATCCGGTCCAGGGTGTCCTTGGAGATGGAGCACGCGGTGTCCACCGGTACGCTCGCGGCCTTCCGCGAGAGGTGGGCACCGGAGGGACTGGAGTGCATCATCACGCCCGGCAACCAAATTTTAATTTGATTTTACGTTTTTTTAAGTTTAATTTGTTTTAATTGCCGGTGCTTTTAGTGTCCCCCTTCCCTTTTATAGGGGGCACTGGGGAAAATTGTGAATTTAGTGCCCAAAAAAAAAACCAAAAAAGAAAAACACAAAAAAAAACAAAAAAAAAAGGGGGGGGGGGGGGGAAAAAAAAAAAAAAAAAAAAGGGCCTTGTAATGTCTGGAGTGTCACCCAGGTCGGGTGGCACCGTTTAATGTTTTTATGTTTTGCAGGTAAACTTAAAAGAGTTTCATGCACAAGGACCCCCAGGTCCCTCTGCACCGCAGCATGTTGTAATTTCTCCCCATTCAAATAATATTCCCTTTTACTGTGTTTTTTTTCCCCAAGGTGGATGACCTCACACTTTCCGACATTGTATTCCATCTGCCAAACCTTAGCCCATTCGCTTAACCTATCTAAATCTCTTTGCAGCCTCTGTGTCCTCTGCACAACCCACTTTCCCACTAATCTTTGTGTCATCTGCAAATTTTGTTACACTACACTCTGTCCCCTCTTCCAGGTCATCTATGTATATTGTAAACAGTTGTGGTCCCAGCACCGATCCCTGTGGCACACCACTAACCACCGATTTCCAACCCGAAAAGGACCCATTTATCCCGACTCTCTGCTTTCTGTTCGCCAGCCAATTCTCTATCCATGCCAATACATTTCCTCTGACTCCGCGTACCTTTATCTTCTGCAGTAACCTTTTGTGTGGCACCTTATCGAATGCCTTTTGGAAATCCAAATACACCACATCCATTGGTACACCTCTATCCACTATGCTCGTTATATCCTCAAAGAATTCCAGTAAATTAGTTAAACATGATTTCCCCTTCATGAATCCATGTTGTGTCTGCTTGATTGCACTATTCCTATCTAGATGTCCCGCTATTTCTTCCTTAATGATAGTTTCAAGCATTTTCCCCACTACAGATGTTAAACTAACCGGCCTATAGTTACCTGCCTTTTGCCTGCCCCCTTTTTTAAACAGAGGCGTTACATTAGCTGCTTTCCAATCCTCTGGTACCTCCCCAGAGTCCAGAGAATTTTGGTAGATTATAACAAATGCATCTGCTATAACTTCCGCCATCTCTTTTAATACCCTGGGATGCATTTCATCAGGACCAGGGGACTTGTCTACCTTGAGTCCCATTAGCCTGTCCAGCACTACCCGCCTAGTGATAGTGATTGTCTCAAGGTTCTCCCTTCCCACATTCCTGTGACCAGCAATTTTTGGCATGGTTTTTGTGTCTTCCACTGTAAAGACCGAAGCAAAATAATTGTTTAAGGTCTCAGCCATTTCCACATTTCCCATTATTAAATCCCCCTTCTCATCTTCTAAGGGACCAACATTTACTTTAGTCACTCTTTTCCGTTTTCTATATCTGTAAAAGCTTTTACTATCTGTTTTTATGTTTTCGCAAGTTTACTTTCGTAATCTATCTTTCCTTTCTTTATTGCTTTCTTAGTCATTCTTTGCTGTCGTTTAAAATGTTCCCAATCTTCTAGTTTCCCCACTAACCTTGGCCACCTTATACGCATTGGTCTTTAATTTGATACTCTCCTTTATTTCCTTGGTTATCCACGGCTGGTTATCCCTTCTCTTACCGCCCTTCTTTTTCACTGGACTATATTTTTGTTGAGCACTATGAAAGAGCTCCTTAAAAGTCCTCCACGGTTCCTCAATTGTGCCACCGTTTAGTCTGTGTTTCCAGTCTACTTTAGCCAACTCTGCCCTCATCCCACTGTAGTCCCCTTTGTTTAAGCATTGTACGCTCATTTGAGACACTAGCTCCTCACCCTTAATCTGTATTACAAATTCAACCATACTGTGATCACTCATTCCGAGAGGATTTTTTACTCGGAGATTGTTTATTATTCCTGTCTCATTACACAGGACCAGATCTAAGATAGCTTGCTCCCTTGTAGGTTCTGTAACATACTGGTCTAAGAAACAATCCCATATGCATTCTATGAATTCCTCCTCCAGGCTACCCCGTGCGATTTGATTTGACCAATCGATATGTAGGTTAAAATCCCCCATGATTACTGCCGTTCCTTTTTCACATGCCTCCATTATTCCCTTGATTATTGCCTGCCCCACCATGAAGTTATTATTTGGGGGCCTATAAACTACGCCCCACCAGTGACTTTTTCCCCTTACTTTCTCTAATCTCCACCCACAATGATTCAACATTTTGTTCATTCGAGCCAATATCGTCTCTCACAACTGCCCTGATATCATCCTTTATTAACAGAGCTACCCCACCTCCTTTCCCTTCTTGTCTATCTTTCCGAATTGTCAGATACCCCTGTATGTTTAAATCCAATCGACTTAGTACTTCCTCAAGATTGCGGAATGAGAGTCAGCGTCCCTGCCCGTGATGAGTATGTCATCTTGAAACACAACCGTCCCCGGGATGGACTTGAGCAGACTTTCCATGTTGCGCTGGAATATAGCAGCTGCTGACCTGATACCGAATGGGCATCGATTGTACACAAAAAGGCCTCGATGTGTGTTGATGGTGGTGAGTAGCTTAGACTCTTCGGTCAGTTCTTGCGTCATATACGCAGATGTGAGGTCAAGTTTTGAGAAAAGTTTTCCTCCAACCAATGTGGCAAATAGGTCCTCCACTCTGGGCAGCGGGTATTGGTCCTGTAAAGAGACTCTGTTTATGGTAGACTTGTAATCCCCACAGGTTCGCACGGATCCATCAAACATCATGACGGGGACGATGGGGCTTGCCCAGTCGCTGAATTCCACGGGAGAAATTATGCCTTCCCGCAGAAGCCGGTCCAGTTAATTTTCAATCTTTTCTCTCAGCACATAAGGCACAGTTCTAGCCTTGTGCTGGACCGGTCTGGCATTGTGTGTGATGTAAATTCTAACTTTAGCCCCTTTGAAGGTGCCCACACCTGGCTGAAAGAGATGTTCAAAACGGCTTAGAACGGTTGAGCAGGAGGTCCGTTCCTCTGACGACATGGCGTGAACATCATCCCATTTCCAACTAAGTTCTGCTAGCCAGCTTCTCCCCAACAGGGCTGGGAGATCCCCGGGTATAATCCACAGGGAAAGTCGGTGCACCATCCCTTTGTGTGTGACTGAGAGCATGGCGCTGCCAAGGACCGGGACGATTTCTTTCGTATAGGTCCTTAGTTTGGTGTCGATCTTTGTGAGTTTTGGTCTGTTGCTTTTGTGTGGCTGTAGCTGTTCAAATTGTTGAACGCTCATGAGGGATTGACTGGCCCCCGTGTCCAGTTCCATGTTGACGGGTATCCCATTGAGTAGAACCCTCACCATATTGGAAGCATCTTGGTGTAAGAACAGTGGACATTGATCGTGTTAACCCGCTGTACCTCGGTGTCCCATGCGCTGTTCCAATCGTCTTCTGGTCCGCTTTCCAACCCTTCCGATTCGTATACCAGCCGAGCTGCTGTTTTTCTGCACACACGAGCCAGATGCCCTGTGTAGTTGCAGTTTCTGCAAACGGCATGCTGAAATCGACACACCCTGGTTGAGTGCCTTCCCCCACATCTCCAACACAGACCGTTTCCATTGTTTCCGAAGGATGAGCTGCGTCTGGCTGATCTCCCTTGAGCTTCTCTCAATCTGTTGTTGATTGCTCGCATTGTGGGTTGATGAGGTGTGATCGGCCGTTCATGTGGCCCTTGATTTTGATGGCTTCTGGCGCCACTGTCTGCTGTTGAAGGCCTGCTCTCCTGCCTTTGTCTGTGTGTGGGGGTAGCGGTTTGTTTCACAATGTGAACCCCTTGTTCCGATGCCTCGTTGGTTGTCATACCCGAAGTATAGATCAGCCTCGTTTCTTCTTCGCCTGCCAAGAACATCTGTGCGACCAGTGCTGCTGCCTCTAGAGTCAAGTTCTTAGTCTCTATAAGCTTTCGGAATATGCCTGCGTGGCCTATTCCTTCAATAAAAAAGGCTCTCTGTACTTCTCTCCTTAGTTCATTGGGGAACTCACATGAACTAGCCAGCCTCCGAAGTTTCGCCACGGTTGGGTATGCTTTGGCCCACACAGCATCTGTAGTTGTAGAACCTGTGTCTGGCCATGTGTAGGCTGCTCGCTGGCTTGAGGTGGTCTCTCACCAGTGTGCTCAACTCCTCAAACAACTTGCTTGCTGGTTTCTTGGGTGCCAGCAGGTCTTTCATTAAAGCGTATGTTTTCGAGCCACAGCTGGTCAAGTGATGGGCTCTTCTCTTGTCTGTCTTATCGTCGCCCAGCCAGTCTTTGGTCACAAAGCTTTGCTGGAGCCTTTCTATAAAGTCATCCCAATTGTCTCCAGCATTGTATTTCTCATCTGAGCTGTTGGTAGCCATTCTATGGATTCTGTGATCCCGTAACTCATCGCCACTGTTAAGTCCTGACTCTAATGTACTGACTTACACGAGACACATGCTGAAGTCAAGGTCACTCAGGACCTGCACCTTTAATTCCAGCTCTCCAGTGCTGCACTTGCCTGAGACCTCCCTTTATATACCTCAGTGGGACAGGTATGGAGTGTCTCCTGCAAGTGCACCCTTGGTGGTAAGGTATGCTTATTGTTACAGGTCATATCCAGTTACAGTCATGTATAGCATGGTAAGATACAGTTATATATAGTAATGAGATACATGACAATGCTGTAGGCTCTTTTCGCCTTTGACAAACTTTTTGAAGCATATGCAACAGGTTGTAATTTGCCCGACTCATTAGCTTGTTGGAGCACGCAACCAACTCCATATGACGAAGACATCACCAGGCCAATACCAGATGCTACCAGGCCAATACCAGATGCTTACACAGATCATAATGTACCAGCAGCTTGTTACAGCAAAGCAGATTAATAGCTTTCTCAAAAGCTCGATCTTGAGACGCACCCCAAACTCAGTTGTCGCCTTTTATTAGCAGCATGTACAGTGGCTCTAATAAGGTGCTCAATCTCGATAAGAAATTACCAAAGTAGTTGAGTAGACCAAGGAACGAACGCTTGGGTGCATTTTTGATGGCCTTGGTTTTCAAGTCCGTAGGCCTGATACCGTCAGCAGCAATTTTCCTCCCCAGGAATTCGACTTCCGGTGCCATGAAGACGCACTTCGGGCGTTTCAGTCTGAATCCCACTTTGTCCAGACGAGGTAGAACCTCTTCCAGGTTGTTCAGATGTTCAGCGGAGTCATGACCTGTGATCAGTATGTCATCTTGGAACATGACGGTTCTGGAGACTTCAGTAAACTCCCCATGTTCCTTTGAAATAAGGCGGCAGCCAAGCGAATTCCAAAAGGGCACCTGTTGTAGATAAACAGACCTTTATGAGTGTTGATGCATGTAAGTTTCTTTGACGTGTCGACCAGCTCCTGTGTCATGTAAGCCGAGGTCAGATTCAGTTTTGTGAACGACTTCCCCTCGGCTAGCGTTGCAAACAGGTCATCAGCCTTCGGTAACGGGTATTAATCGCATTTCAAAACTCGGTTGATCGTAACCTTGTAGTCTCCACAAATCTTGACAGTGCCATTACTTTTCAACATGGGAACAATGGGGCTGGCCCATTTGTTAAATTCGACCGGTGATATGATCCCTTCACGCTGGAGTCTGTCCAGTTCCATTTCGACCTTCTCCCTCATCATGTACAGAATTGCCCGAGCTTTATGATGGACGGGACTTGCATCCAAGTCCATGTGGATCTGCACCTTGGCTCCCGTGAAAATGCCGATGCCTGGTTCAAACAGCGAGGGGAACTTGCTCAGCACTTGAGCACATAGAGTATCCACTTTCGACGACATGCTTTGATCTCGTTCCAGTCCCATTTGATTTCTTTTAACCGGTTCCTGCTGAACAGTGTTGGACCATTGCCTGGAACAATCCATAAAGGTAAATCGTGAACCGCACCAACATACGACACCTTGATTACTGCACTGCCAATCACAGTTATGAGTTCTTTAGTGTACGTACGCAACTTGGCATTGACTGAACTCAGCTTAGGCCCCACAACCTTAGTATTCCACAGCCGGTCGAATGTCCTCTGGCTCATGATTGATGCACACGGATGCGAGTCAAATTCTATCGATACCGGCACACCATTAAGTTTTACATCAATCATTATCGGTTGGCTCTGTGTTAGGAATGAATACAGTCCATACACTTCCTTCTCTAGTGTGCCGGGTTGCATATCCGGATCTACGCTAGACTGGTCATCATCCTCCATGTGGTGTGTCGCAGCACGCTTGCTCAGTTGCTGATACATGTGCTGGAGATGCCCCACTCTCAAACAACCTTTACAAATATATTGTTTAAACCGACACTGATGATGCCGATGATTTCTCCCACAACGCCAACATGGTGATATCGGATTCATTCCCATTGGCGGACTTTGAGCAGCCACAGGTTTCGCATACACAGTCGTGTAGGCCCTCCCATATGCAGCTCTGCCAAACGACGATACAATCTTGTTTACAGTACTTGCCGAGTTCCTATTTTTCAATGATATCTGCTTTAAGCTTTTGTCCTAAGTCATACATGATTGGGCAATCTTGATAGCCTTGCTCAAATCCAGCGTCTCCACCGCCAGTAGCTTACGCAGGATCACCTCGTGGTTGATGCCAATTACAAATAAGCCCTGCAGCATGTCTGCCAACGCAGTTTCAAACATACACGATCCAGCTAGACGTTTTAGGTCGGCAACGAATTCCGATACATCCTGGCCCTCAGAACGAATGAGCGTATAGAATCGATATCTTGAGATGATGATGCCTTCACCTGGTTTGAGATGGTCACGTACCAGAGCACACAATGTTTCATAGCCCTTGTCCGTTGGACTTAAGGGCGAGAGGAGATTATTTATGAGTCCATAGATTTTCGGACCGCAAACCATGAGGAGGACCGCCCTGCGCCGAACTGTGTCTGTCTCTTTCTCCATTTCGTTGGCCACGAAGTACTGGTTCAAGTGGGCTAAAAAGTCTGCTCAATCTTCTCCCTCCACGAATTGCTCCAGAATTCCAATTGGGCTCATTTTTGCATGCAAAGGTTCTTGCTACCTCGTCGCCAAATGTTGTGTATGCAATAACTCAATAGACTGAATACTGTAAACTCTGAACAGGTACAAACCTGGCTCTACTTTATTAGGGCCCAAAGTGATTACATTACAAGATGGCTGGCCTTTTATACCTGGGCTGCACTCACATGCGCACAGCCCAATGACCTCTATCAGTGGCGTCACTGATGGCTAGTAAACACAAGCATACATACATGACAATCGGGTTGCATATCCAGTCCGCTCTGGACTGGTCATCATCATCCATGTGGTGAGTCGCAGCACGCTTGCTCAGTTGTGGACACATTCGCTGAAGGTGCCCCACTTTCGAATAGCCTTTACAGATGTACTGTTTAAAAATGACAATGATGAGGCCGATGATTTCTCCCACAATGCCAACAGGGTGAAATCGGATTCGTACCCTTTGGCGGACTTTGAGCAGCTACAAGTTTGGCATATGCAGTCGAGTAGGCCCTGCCATATGCAGCTCTGCCATACGACGACAGTACTTGCTGTGGAGCTCCGACTCTTCGATGATATCTGCCTTAAATTATCATCCATCATCATGCATGCCTGGGCAATCGCGATGGCCTTGCTCAAATCCAGTGTCTCCGCAGCCAATAACTTCTGGAGGATCACCTTGTGGTGGATTCCTATTACGAAGAAATCTCGCAGCATGTCTCCCAATGCGTCTTCGAACTTACATAGCCCAGCAAGATGTCTTGGGTCGGCGACAAATTCCGACACATCCTGGCCCTCAGAATGAACATGTGTGTAGAATCGATAGCGTGAGATGATGATACCTTCTTTTGGTTTGAGATGGTCATGTACCAGAGCACACAATTCCTCATAACCCTTCTTCATTGGACGTGCAGGAGAAAGGAGATTCTTTGAGGTCATAGATTTTCTGACCACAAGCAGTGAGGAAAACCGCCCTGCGCCTAACTGCGCCAGTAGCTTCCTCCATTTTGTTGGCCACAAAGTACTGGTCCAGGTGATCGATAAAATCCAACCAGTCCTCTCCCTCCACCATTCCATTCTCTCCAGAATTGCAATGGTGCTCATTTTGCATGTGAAGGTTCTTGAGTTACCTCGTCGCCAAATGTAGTGTATGTAATAACTCGATAGACT
This sequence comes from Pristiophorus japonicus, assembly GCF_044704955.1. Lineage (NCBI taxonomy): Eukaryota > Metazoa > Chordata > Chondrichthyes > Pristiophoridae > Pristiophorus > Pristiophorus japonicus. Next base: position 252,179,412 of record NC_091980.1, read on the forward strand.
GAATACTGTAACCTCACTCAGGTGCAAACCTGGCTCAACTTTATGTGGGCCCAAAGTGCCCACATTACATGGTGGCTTGCTTTATATACCTGCCCCACACACACGTGCGTACAGCCCAATGACCTCCAACAATAGCGCCCCCTCGTGGCTAGTAACCCCAAGCATACATACATGACAATTTGTATATTATAATGAAATGCCGTTACATTACTTTGAATTAACACTGCTTTACACATTACTCACGTGATGCAAGGGAGGGATCTGCACCATCACGGGTGGAGGCCGAGCGACTGTGGGTTCCCACAAGTGCTGCCGCACGTTCCTCAAGGTCGGTGAGCAGGACGAGCTGAGCAGGGCCTCCTCCGGTGCGCCTCTGCTCAGATCGATTCTTAGATATCTTCCTCTGCAAAGAGCATGGCTTAAGCTAATTGACTAGGTACTATCATGGAAAGACAACAGGTTCCAACGTTATATGCCAATACGGTTTGTATCCACAATTGATGCATGGTTATAACATTTACCTTCAGATAAAATATTTCATAAGATCGTGTTTAGGATCTAAAGCTTGACACAAAACATCTTGACTACAATCTCCATGAGGGCCCCCAGGGGGTGGGTGGGGAGTTATTCAGGACCACTCGGCAATGACAGGAGCTTATGTCCGAAAGTGTCCCAGGGCAGACAGTGAGCCGGGCAGCTCTCCCCCAGTCCAGCATGGCTCACTGCGTAAGTGACAACAGCCGGAGAGACTGACACAGTCTGGGTAAGGGTCACCGGACCTCCCATTGCTCAGTTCTATCCCATCCACTAACGTAATCCAAAGGGAGACGGTGCCAAAATTAGATTTAAAAGGACTTAAAAAGGGCACCGGTTCCGAGCCCTGTCCAGATCTTAGCAGGGAATGTATGCAAGAATAACCAGCTTAATTTCAATCCGGGAGATTTACATATTATGTGGATCATTACAATTTAAAATCTATTTAATACTTACTCTTGCCGAAGCAACCAAGCTGTTCCAGCGCTTGCGACACTGGTGTGACCCTTCTTGCCTCGTGGGACGCCGATGAGACCATGTCGGCGATCTCGCCCCAAATCTTCCGGTAGGTCCAGGGTAGAGGCTTCCCACGCCCACCCCGGGTTAATTGGGCCCACCGCGAGTGCGCTTCCTGGACAAGGGCCTCGTTGGCTTCATCGGAGAAGGGTTTGGCCCTCCTCCCCCCTCCACATCCTGCCCACTCTGTGGACTCGTGCTGGGACATCTTTTAGTTTTCAGTTTTAGTTTTCAGACACTTCTTTTTTTCTCTTTCGCTCTCCCTCCCTTTGCCTTCTTTGCACACCCAGATGACCCCGGACCTCCTGATTCGCAGGAAATCTTCTTTTGAAAAAAAACCCCACACATGCTCAGAAAGGCCGTTGCTAGGGACGCCTTGCCTTCCACATCGCTGAGGTCCATGTCACATCACTGAGCTATCGCCCCCACAAAAAAGCTGAAAGTAGCGATCAGAAAAAATGGGCGATCTTCCAGCGGTCCTGAGAGCTGAAACATCGTTAAGGCTGAAACCTCGCCCATTTTTTGGGCCCTAGCGATCTAAGTGGAAAGTCGAGCCCTAAGTATTCAGTTACAGTTTTACTTTCTCCACTTGGAAGCTTTTTTGCCTTCACTCGTTCTCTTAAGATTTTATTTGAAAAGTGAAAATTTCTCCCATCGCTTTTCAGCCCTTAGTTCATCCAACTTGTCCCAAAGCCTCCATTCTTTGCCTGATCGTGGATCTCCCCCAATACCTAGCCTCATCATCACTGTACCTTTTAAGTATCCTATCTGGATCTTTGAGTGAGACGTAGGAAATTGTGATACCCTGTGTATTTTTCTTTTACATTTTAGGATGTTTCACAATTTCATGCGATTCTCAGGCTTAGGGCTGCTCGATCCCTCTACGTTCAAAACATCCTCTTCTTTTCACTTGAATTTCCCCCAATCCTTCTCCTTACCACTGTTAAACAAAAACCTGAACATTGCCAATGCAATGTGTTCTATTAACTTAGTGTGACTAAATACATTTTTGTCTGGAGGACTTGTGGTTATGATTCAAGTGTACTCCAGATACTTTGTTTATCTCATGCCTAAGTTAAAGTCTATTCCACAGACAAACCCACTGTGGATTAGGATTCTGACAAAGCATCTGAAGTATTGTTTTGCCTCAAGTTATGCTATCTAATGATTGGATATTGGGCAATATGGGACACTTCTGAATAGAAATAAGACAAAGGCTCTACAGTGCCACAAGTGGTGCTAAAACAGAGCCACGAGAGAAGAGGCTCGAAAATACCACCACGAGTAGGATGATGTAATTACAGAGTGACAAATTTATGTAGGAATTTTTCATTTTAAATGTGGACATAGCAATTTATAATGGAAAAATGACGCAATGGCACAACAAACTTGGTAACAGGAAATTAGGTTTTGTAGACAGGAAGTAAATGCAGATGCAAGATTTTAAACATATTTAAGACATAGATTCAAAGTTCAGAGATCTCAAATTAATTTTGCAATATTTTCAAGGATTTTTCCAGCAGTTATCTATCTTTATTTTGCAAACTACAGCGTCATGCTGATAAGGGGTGTGGGAAAGAGAAACATAGTTGTGGACATTCCACAATTTAATTGGTGCTTTCTATAGAAGTGTGGTTCTAGGATACTAAAAAATGCTTATTTGCAGGTCAGTCTGGATCTATGATCCTGGTAGGATAATGCATTGCTTATATTCATCAAATATAAAATATATTTAGGTTTTAATTTTGTTTTGACAAATATTCACTGTAATCGTGACCATTTTCAAGAAAGGTCACAAGTCCGATTGCGGTGATTACAGAGGAGTTTTCCTGCTGTCTGCCACTGGGAAAGTCATTGCAAGAATTCTCCTCAATCACCTTTTCCCAGTGGCTGAAGAGCTCCTCCCAGAGTTGCAGTGCGGATTCCGCCCACTAAGGGGCATAATGGACATGATCTTCACCATGCTTCAAGTTAAAGAAAAATGCAGGGAACAGCAACAGCCTCTGTACATGGCCTTCTTTGATCTCACAAAGGCCTTCAACACTTCAACCGGGACAGATTATGGAGTGTCCTCCTCAAATTCGGCTGCCCTCAAAAGTTCATCATGATCCTCCGTCTGTTTCACGATGACATGCAAGCCGTGATCCTGGCCAACAGGTCCACCACAGACCCAATACACGTGCGGACTGGGGTCAAGCAAGGCTGTGTCATCGCACAAACACTCTTCTCGATCTTCCTGGCTGCAATGGTCCATCTCACCCTCAATAAGCTCCCCGCTGGAGGGGAGCTAATGTACAGAACAAACGGGAAACTGTTCAACCTCCGTTGCCTCCAGTCCAGATCCAAGGTCGTCCCATCCTCTGTCATTCAATTGCAGTATGCAGACAACGCTTGCGTTTGTGCACACTCGGAGGTCGAACTCTAAACCATCATCAACACCTTCACCGAAACATACGAGAGTATGGGCCTTACACTAAATATCCGTAAGATGAAGGTTCTCTACCAACCTGCCCCGCCACACAGTACTGCTCCCTGATTATCAAGATCCATGACGAGGCCTTGGAAAACGTAGACCATTTTCCATACCTCGGGAGCCTACTGTCAACAAGGGTAGACGTCGACGACGTAGTCCAACAATGCCTTGTGTGCCAGTGCAGCCTTCGGTCATCTGAGGAAGAGGGTATTTGAAGACCAGGACCTCAAACCCGGCACCAACCTCATGCGTCTACAGAGCAGTAATGATACCTGTCGTCCTATTTGCCTCAGTGACATGGACTATGTAGAGCAGGCACCTCAAAGCACTGGAGTACCACCAACACTGCCTCCACAAAACCCTGCAAATCCATTGGCAGGAATAGGCACACCAACGTCATTGTTCTCGCTCAGGCCAACATCCCCAGCATCGAAGCATTTACCACACTCGGTCAGCTCCATTGGGCAAGCCACATTGTCCTCATGCCCGATATTAGACTCTCAAAACAAGCGCTCTACTCAGAGCTCCGACACGGCAAGTGAACCCCAGGTGGGCAGAGGAAATGCTTCAAGCACACCCTCAAAGCCTTGAAAAAGTCCCCACCGACACCTGGGAATCCCTGGCCCAAGACCACTCAAAATGGAGGAGAAGCATCTGGAAAGGCGCAGAACAAGAGTCTCTTCGCCGGGAGTACGTTGAAGCCAAGCGCAAACAGCGGAAGGAACGCATGATAACCCATGCACCCCACCTACCTGTCCCTCCAACCCACCATCTGCCCCCCTGTGCCAGAGACTGTAGGTCCCGCCTTGGACTCATCAGTCACCTGAGAACTCATTAATGTGGAAGCAAGTCATCCTCAACTCCGAGGGACTGCCCAAGAAGAAAATTATAAATATTCTGGCTGCCAGATGGCTGCTCAGTACTTTTCACAAATACATACTATTCAATCTAGGACTTTGTATAAAAAGAGTCACCTGTATCAGCTGCTGTTCTGCCTGAAATAATGCAGGTTTACCGTAACATTACTGATTTGTCAGGACTTTTGTCAGTTACACAATCCATTTCCATCGTACCTGCTTCAGGAAAAGCCTCCCAGTGAGAGGTTGGTTGCTCCTTTTGATTGCTAGAGCTGTTCCCATCTTTGACATTGGTCACCTGCTCTTCTAATTCACAGCTGAAATAAACAAAAAGTTTGTTCATGTTCAAATATTTCTTCCAAGTGTTAACTTTTCAATTCTTCATTTAAACTTCGAGACAGACGAGTTTCTAAACATCACTAGTCATTGCACAAAAAAATATTTAAACATATATTCTTTCCATATGTATCTATTATAATTAGTCTTGCGTACATACACTGCATCACATCTTCCAAAGTGTGGCCTTAGAAGCTACATGCCTCAAAAGTATTAATCTTCAGATGTCACACAAGTGAAATGCATCACCCATTAATGGACAAAAAGATGATTGGTAATATTTTTTTATCAATTACCTGATTGACGAATGTTTGAAAAAAATATATCAATAAGTTAAATAGCAGAGGGGGGAAAAGAAAAAAATCACACAAAAAAATTCACCAACCAGCAAGTAGCATAAAACTGACTGCTCAACTAATGTCTTCATATTATTTTCCTCGGTCACTTTCCCTCCCTACTCAGGCCAGTGTATACAAATTAAGATTTACAACATAGTTACAAAAATCACTAAAAACCTATCCATAATATTAGTTCGTTAATATAGGAAATGCACACATAAATTTTCCCCCCCAAGAAAGAAATGTCATCTGGGTCTGCATGCGCGAGAAGCAGATATATCATGGAAGTTGTAGTTTTCATCCTGCCCCAGTACTGCTACAATACATATTCCATAATAAGTGCACCATAATAACCAGGTAAAGAATTTACAAGCATCAATGGTGAGGCGTAAACTGCAGAAAAAAAAATGTTTTTCTTCCAATGCTTTATAAAGAATAGAAATTCTGAGCTAATTATTCTTTTTGGAGGAATTTTGAGTCACTTAAGGGGTCTCCTGTTTCACCAGGGATAGAGGGGGAAATGTTTGAGGTGCTTTAATGTTTATCTTAGACACTGAAGGAAAAGTTGCGGTCGGGTACTTCCCGCGGGTGAATGCCTTAGACGTGCCAAACATCTACGAATTTACCTGGTGGTCAGGGAGGTATGGAGATTCGTGCCCCTTGGCCTGTCCGGGTACCGATCGGGGCCCAAGTATCCCAGGGGTGCATGCAGTTCACAAGCACCCCTGCGAACATGTGGGCTTGCCCAACCAATAAAAAAAGAGAATCCTCATAAATGGCATTTTAATTACATCATCGGAGTCAACTGGGGAAGTGGAATTTGGCACTATTTGGTTTAGTACTAGCTACGAAATAGCATTGCCTTTGTGTAAAAGATAAAGAGGAAAGAAAGAACTTCCATTTGCATGGTGTCTTAAGGATGTCACAACCAGTCTTCACCAGCAACAAATTACCTTTGAAGTACAGTTACTGTTGTTAAATAGATTCATAGAAATTTACTGCATGGAAAGAGGCCATTTCGGCCCATCGTGCCTGTGCAGGCCAACAAGAGGCTATCCAGCCTAATCCTACTTTCCAGCTCTAGGTCTGTAACCCTGCAGGTTACAGCACTTCAACTGCACATCCAAGTACTTTTTAAATGTGGTAAGGGTTTCTGCTTCTACCACCCTTTCAGGCAGTGAGTTCCAGACCCCCACAACCCTCTGGATGAAGAAATTTCCTCTCAAATCCCCTCTAAACCTTCTACCAATTACTTGAAATGTATGCCCCCTAGTTGTTGACCCCTCAATGAGGTCTCAACTCAGCCTCCTCTGTTCCAAGGAAAACAAACCCAGCCTATCCAATCTGTCCCCATAGCTAAGAGTCTCCACTCCCCGCAACATCCTCGTAAATTTCCACTGTACCCTCTCCAGTGCAATCATTTCCTTCCTGTAATGTGGTGACCAGAACTGTACACAGTACTCCAGGTGTGGTCTAACCAGTGTTTTATACAATTCATAGACATTGCATGTCTATGGCACCCAGGCGGCAGCTCCCTGGGGAGCTCTGCTGAAGATCTTTTCCCATGGCCATCCGATGCCTCCCACACCCTCTCCCCCAATCTCCCCGCCACCACCTTAACCAGGTGCTCACGAAGCCCACCCACCAGGTGCGTTGCTTCCCTTCAGCCGGCCGGACCGGCCCAGTGGCGTCCCTGAAGACCTTCCGGCCAAGTCAGAGTAGGCCCCGGCGACCCAACTGCGGAGGCCTGGAGGAGCTGCGGAGGAACCACTATTTGGCACATGCTGCGGGTAATGGTGGCAGCCACTCTGTCTTCTCCCACAACCCTTCAGCTGCTTAACCCGATCCCCGATGGCGTCCGACCACCTCTGACCACAGGTTTGAACCCTACCTTTTCTCTTCACCCTCATGTTTGGGCCTCCATCGCTCTGGCGCCATTTCGGCCTTCCTTCCTTCCACCAGCGACATTCGGGCCTTCCACTGGTTGCTGTTCCCACTCAGTCGCGGCGCCCCTGGTGAGCACGTGGTGTGTACAATAGCTGCGTCCACTCTGACCTCTCCTCCTTCCACGAAGTGGACCTTTAGCCATCCCAATGCCTGCGCTCAGTCAGGAGCTAATACGTGGGAGAGGGAAATATTACCTCAAATCTCTCACCTCCACTTTCCATGCCTCGGATCTCTCACCATCTCACTGAAGGGCGCTGCTCAGCTCGCATCCCACCATAGGCAGTAAGACCCATACAGTAGTGCCTGGACTCCCTTGCCACTGGACCAAGACCTTGCTCAGCTAAACCCATGCGGTAGCTAGTGTGCACCGGCCATCCCATGTTAAAAGAACTCACGCACAGGCATCTTCCACCCTTCAAAATGAAGTTCGGGACCTGGAATGTCAGGACCCTCATGGACAACCCCAACTGCGACAGACCAGAACGCCGCATGCATCGCCATTGTTGCCCGGGAACTCAGATATTTGATGTCGACATCGTCGCCCTAAGCAAGACCCAGCGGGTAGGAGAAGGCCAGCTCAAAGAACAAGGCGGTGGTTACACCTTCTTCTGGAAAGGCAAACCAGAGAAAGAACACCGCCTCCATAGAGTTGGCTTCACCATCAAGAACGAGCTGGTGGGCCGTCTCAGAGACTCCTCCTGTGGGATAAGCAAACGTCTCAGGACTCTTTGGCTCACCCTATCCCGGAACCAGTGCGCCACAGTTATCAGCACGTATGCCTCAATACTTGAGGCAACAGATGAGGCCAAAGAGGAATTCTACTCCAGCCTCGAACAATTCCTGTCCCAAGTCCCTATGGATGACAAATTAATCCTCCTCAGTGACTTCAATGCCAGAGTCGGTAAGGACACAAACCTCTGAGGAGGTGTGATCGGCAGAGAGGGGGTAGGGAAAACCAACTCCAGCGATACCCTGCTCCTGACAAAATGCCTAGAACATGACCTTGTCATCACCAACACCTTGTTCTGTCAGTGGGACAAGTACAAGACATCGTGGCAACACCCTCGCTCCAAGCTCTGGCATCTGCTCCACAAGGCATCGACCGAGCGAGGGATCGCAAGGACGTGCGCATCATGCGCGCCATGACAGGAGTCGATGACTGTTGGAAGGACCACTACCCAATCTGCTCCATCATCAACATCAACATAACCCCAAAGTGACGACGGCAACAAAAACAATGCCGCAGAAAAATCAACACCGGGGCACTCAAAGACCCAGTTAAAAGAACACTATACAGCCACTGCCTCACTGCCAACCTGGCGACCCTCAGTGACTCCGACGCAGAGTGCCCACAGTGCCTGTCTTCCCTCAAGGCCACCGTAATCAGCGCCTGCAGCGAGACCATCGATCACTCAACCAGGAAACACCAAGACTGGTTTGACGAGAATGACCAGGAGATCCAGGAGCAAATAAACCAGAAGCGCAGGGCATTTCTGAATTTAAAGCAGCAACCCAATTGTTAAGGAAATTTTAGCTTAAATTAACTCAGGCGGAGGCTTTCAGAGTCGTGCTTCGAGAGAATTTTATTTTACAAACGAGATATCTCGGAGAGCTTGCTCAGTCCGCACCGAGGCAAATACTCTGAGTTTTACAAGCAAACCCGCTCTATATTTATACAATCAAAGCAGGAACTTTATCTAAAACACACCACACATGAACATTAATCATACATTCTGTAAATGCAATCAAAGCAGGAACTTTATCTAAAACACCACACATGAACATTAATCATACATCCTGTAAATACAAAGGTCATTCCAGGAGGCACACTTTATCTGTTCTTGCATAGTTTCTCCCTGTTCGTATCCTGATAAGCAGGGTATCTGGAAAATCATATAAACATCAGATAGTCATGTATTTACGACATTCTTTGTTTCAAGGCTGAGAAGTTTGGGTGTTTTTTCTAGCTCCACTAATTCTACAAACTAGCAAAAAGTGAACTTAACCCTTTCCTTTACAATAGGACATAGATCGTTTTCTTCCATACCAATTCGGGAGCAGCAAAGCAGCTCTACAGGTGGCTGAAGGCCGAGGGGCAACAAAAAACTCATGACCTAAAGAATTGATGGCGGGTGGAGATAGCGCAGGAGATCCATCAGTTGGCCGACAGCCATAATGTGCGAGGATTCTTCACCGCAGTTAAGTCCACCTACGGCCCAAGCACCCAAGGCCCCACCCCACTGCTGGCCAAGAACAGGGAGACACTCATTAAGGACACCGAGGCAGTCAGGGTCCGCTGGAAGGAGCACTTTGAAGATCTCCTTAACCGAGACTCTGCCTTTGACACGAGTGTCCTCGACTCCATCCCGCAGCATGCTACCCACCACCATCTCAGCAAAACCCCAGCCCTGCACGAGGTAGAAAAGGCCATCCGTCAGCTCAAGAACAAGTCATCAGGAGCAGATGGAATCCTTACCAAGGCACTAAAGTATGACGGAAAAACACTATTGGCACGAATGCTTAACCTCATCTCTCTTATCTGGAAGGAGGAGAGTATGCCGTAATCGTGGCCATCTTCAAAAAAGGGGCTAAGTCAGACTGTGGCAACTACAGAGGAATCACCCTGCTATTGGCCACTGGGAAAGTCATCACTAGAATCCTCCTCAACCGTCTGCTCCCTGTGGCTGAAGAGCTCCTCCCAGAGTCACAGTGTGGATTCCGTCCACTAAGGGGTACAACTGAGGTGATCTTCACCGTGCGGCAACTACAAGAGAAATGCAGGGAACAGCAACAACCCTTGTACATGGCCTTCTTTGACCTCACAAAGGCCTTTGACACTGTCAATCGTGAAGGACTATGGAGCATCCTCCTCCATTTCGGCTGCTCTCAAACTTTTGTCACCACCCTCCGCCTGCTCCACAACGACATGCAAGCCATGATCCTGACCAACGGATCCACCACAGACCTAATCCACATCCGGACTGGGGTCAAACAGGGCTGCGTCATCGCTCTTCTCGATCTTCCTCGCTGCAATGATTCATCTCACTCTCAACAAGGAGTGGAACTAAACTATAGAACCAATGAGAACCTGTTCAACCTTCGTAGCCTCCAGGCTAGATCCAAGATTGTCCCATCCTCTGTCATCGAACTACAGTACACGGATGACGCTTGCTTCTGCGCACATTCAGAAGCTGAACTCCAAGCCATCGTCAACATCTTCACTGAGACAAACAAAAGCATGGGCCTTACACTAAACATCCGTAAGTCAAAGGTCCTCCACCAATCTGACCCTGCCTCACAGCATTGCCTCCCAGTCACCAAAATCCACGGCACGGTTTTGGACAATGTGGACCATTTTCCATACCGCGGGAGCCTACTATCAGCAAGGGCAGACAACGACGACGAGATCCAACATCGCGTCCATTGTGCCAACGCAGCCTTCAGTCGCCCGAGGAAGAGAGTGTTTGAAGACCAAGATCTCAAATCTGGCACCAAGCTTATGGTCTATAGGGCAGTAGTGATACCCACCCTCCTGTAAGGCTCAGACACGTGGACCATATACAGAAGACCATATACAAGATCCTGCAAATTCACTGGAAGGATAGATACACTGACGTCAGTGTTCTCGATCAGACCAATATCCCCAGCATCGAAGCACTCACCACACGCGACCAGCTTCATTGGGCAGGACTGTAAGGTTCAAAAATCCACAGCCGCATTTTATTGGAACACCCTAAGGATAAGAAAACTACCATGGGATCGTCCTATACATTTTAAATGAACATTTTTGGCCAAGTTAAATCCTCAGACCAGGCAGGCTGGGAAACGTGTGGGTGGATACAGACATTGTGGAGTCTGGCTCACAAGCGAGACAGAGGCACTGGCCAATGGGGGAAAAGTGCATTCTGGCAGGCCAATCAGGGGTCAGATCCTCAACCAATGGGGACTACCCGGCCCAGTTTGAAAATATGACTCACCCCTAATGAATGTGGACCATCATCTACCTAATGGCCCATCAAAGGGGAGGCCCAAACCGATTGACTCCCAGGACTGTTACAATGGACCAGCAGACGTGGAGGCACCAATGTGCACTGAAACAATACCCCTGTCCTCACACCTACCTGTACCTGTGACATCTTCTGATTAAATATCCAAAGCTATCTCCCCGCCCAAACTTACACAATGGACCACCAACTGAGTTTGAGCGCGAAAAGGCCAGAACTAAATTGGTTATAGGACCTACAGAACCACTGGGGGTGTAGAAGCAGCTGGGTGTGGAAGTAGCTGGGGAGAGGGGGGAGCAGTTGGAGTCAGCTTTTGGGAGGTGAGTCAGCTTTTCACAGGGCCCTCGCTCTGGGGAAGGTGTGCTTAACTCCAGCAGCTTTTTGCTTAGGAGCCAACCGAAAGGCACGGAGAAGAAACCGACGCAACATCGAGGAGGAAAACCAAACCGATCAACAACGTAAAACCCACCCCAGAGGGATCCCAGGCTGAAATAAGTGCCCCCCAGAACCCCGGAGTTGATAGGATTGTCAGTATAGCCTAAACCCCCTCACAGGTTCAGTTTAGGATAGGAATTGGTAGGAAGGGTGGGAGTGGGAGGTGTGGTTGTGTGTGAGTGGAATATTTTAACCTCTTATTTTCCCCTTCCCTGTTGCGAGATTTTTCGTGTTGTTGAGTGAGATTTTGCCATTACTGCTATTTATGACCTCTTCCTATGCCCTCTATCTTGGTGTTTACTATTCTAAATAAACATTAGCCATTTTGTAATCTTACCCACTGTGTCAGGTGCCTCATTACTCACCCACCCTCATAAATCGCACGTACAGAACCCAAGGGGAGTGTGGATTCGAACTCACACCCCAAGCTCCCCTTACAGAATGGCGACCACGAAGGGACGTGCATTGAGTGAGGGTGAAGAGACAGTCAGTCCTGGTGAAGAGGAGTATAAAATGGAGGGTAGGATTGCTAGGTATGTAACAGCAAGGATAAACTGCTCAAGGAAGTGGGTGCAGGTGCTGCTGGAGGCTGAACGGCCTGAGAACGCAGCAGCCAGGTGGACCAAGAGTAAAGATCATAAAAGATCAGTGGAAAAGGCAGTGTGGCTGATGTGCTTTCAGAAGCAAATACAGGTCTTGGACAGGCAGGTAGATGTCTTGCAGACAGAATTAGCTGAGCAGAGAGAGGAGCTAGTAAAGACCAGCAAAGAAAGGGAAAAGCTGGATCAGGATTTAAAGTGGGATAGGCAGGAACGAGAGAGGGATGGAGAAAGCTATCGCAACCACAGGGAGTACCTTCAGTCCCAGGTCACATCAGGGGACTGCAGGAGGAACTTGCCCAGGCTCAGAACCAGGGAAGGTTGGGAGAGGGTAAAAGTCTCCGGCTACAGGCTGCGCTTCAGGCGTGCCCCAGCAGGGCAGAGGTGGATCATCGTTCCTTTCAGGAATAAATTGATCGGCTCACCCTGGCTCTGGCTGAAGCCAAAGCAGCCCTTGTTCTAACCGGAGCAAAAGCTCTGGAAGTGCCCGAGACTCGAATCCCCACCCGGCCCGACACCAAAGCTCTGGCCCTAGCTGAGGCAAAAGCCCTTGGCTGGGCTGAAAGCAAGGCACCCAGTAAAGGAGTGGTGTGTCTTATCAGCCCAGAGGAGGTACGGAAGGGGGAGTATAGTGAAACAGGCTGTGGGGAGGAGGATATGGAGGAAGGATCCTACAGGCCCTCTCCCACAGTCCCATTGGGGATCCCGGAAGAGAGGCAGGGTGAAATGCTGGAATCTAAACCTCCGGAACCAGCCCCAATGTGCCCCATCAGGCAGAGTAGATTCAGACCACCCACAGTGGGTCAGGCTGAGAGTCCCCTACAGAACCAGTACGTGGTTCCCCACAGTGCGACCCAGCTGTGGCAGATGGTGACCCATGTGAATAAACTTACCCAAAAAGGAGACCCCTCTGTCCACTTTATGGAAGTAGAGCAGGAAGGAGACATAAATGATTGCGATGAGGCCGAACGGAGCAAACTGCTCCTGTTCTCACTGGACCCAGCCCTGTGTCAGGCTCTCTCTGAACAGTGGCTGCTCTCCAGGAGGATATCCTGGAGGCCATGGGGTTGAACGACGGCTGTCCGTTCGATCGGGTACAGGCCACTGTCCGGAGACCCCCCAGGCGTTTGCTGATCGATTGTGGCCAGTGTATGAGGAAGCCAGTGGGGGAAATTTGGACCGAACCCAGCTGGATGCACATCAACATGGTCGCTGGCTGCGTGCACTGGTGGCAAACAGCCTACCTGAGTTGCACGCCCAGGCCAACCTGTGGTTCGATTTCAGAGACCTCCAAGCCACAGAGAAGACGGTGCTGAGGCAGCTGACCCTCTCTTTTCGCAATGGCAGAATCGGGGGAGGGCGAGAAACCCACCAAGGGAAAGGTGTGTGAGATCTGCCCCGACTCTGATAAGAGAGAGTGGAGGCAAGAAGGGAATTGGCAGGCAGGGAGAGAGGTGGTTTGCTACGGGTGCGGGGAGACAGGGCACATGAGGAGGGAATGCCGGGCTCCAAGGCAGGAAAAGAGAGGTCCACAGGCCCCAACCTCAGCCCCAGTCCCCGCGGCCGCCAACTGTGCCCAGCCCTGCCGCCCCACTCGAGGGTCCAGACTGGGAAGGTCGCAGCCGTGATCGGGGGAGAAGTCCCTCAGGCCCAGACCAACATCCCCCAATGACTAGACCCCGAGGAACCCGTGTACCTCTGCCCGGTCACCTATGATGCGTAGAGCAGACCACGTGTCATGATGGGGGTTGAGGAGGTCCGGGGGGAGTATCTGCTGGACACAGGGGCCTCGTGCACCCTGGTTCAAGTAGACGACCCGACCACCTCACCCCTATCCAGTGGGATCCCCTACTGCCTAACCAGCTCCACTGGAGAAGAATGCGAGGGCTTCTTCTCCAAACCACTGCAGATACACATAGGCACCCTCCGCACCATGTCGAAGTGTGTCCTTCTGCCATGGGAGGGAGTAGGTAAAGGCATCCCAGGGGCAGATTTCCTCAGCGGCCAGAAAATTCTGGTCGACCTGAGGAACCACTGTCTGTGGGGCACAGCCGACACCGGGGAGGGGGAAGGTACAGCAGTCATCCAGGGGAAGGGTTCCCTCTGCACTATAAAACCGAAGGAGGGATATGACCTCGGCGCTCTGGTAGACGGCACCCCGATGATCTATCAGGCTTTTGTGCGGGCCAACCTGGTGGCATTTGCCAGGCATAAAAGCACGACTGTGGACGGGTAAATGGGGTCGAGGTCAGAGTAGATGGGGACCCCATGTCTATGCCCCAGAAGCAGTATAATTTTCCCAGGGAGGCTGAGGCAGACCTCGAGGTCGCATTGGGATCTCTAGTCAGACAGGGAGACCAATAGCCACACATGTGAACTCTCCACTTTGGCCGGTTCGGAATACGGACAATTCTTGGAGGGCCACGGTGTACTACCGAGTCCTCAATAAAAATATCCCTGCCTGTGCGCCCACAGTGGCAGCTGTAGCCGACCTAGTCACAGCCATCCCCGCGTCCGCAGTCGTCTTTACGGTGCTGGACATCTCGAATGGGTTCTGGTCCATCCTGCTGCGGCGGGAGGACCAGTTCAAATTCACCTTTACATTCAAAGGACAGCAGTATACCTGGAACTGTCTTCCCCAGGGCTTCCACAACAGTCCGAGCATTTTTCATCAGTGTATGGCCAACTGCCTGAAAGAGTTCAGCAGACCCAGACAGCGAGTCGGAGGAAAAGCACGGTCCCCTGCTGGCAGAGCTGTTGGGACTGCTGCACAAGAAGGGTTTTAAAGTAAACCCTAAGGCGGCACAGATCGGCCAGATAGAGGTAAAATTCCTGGGGCTGACTGTGCGGGCAGGGGAGAGAGCCATTGATGAGGCTAAGGGGAGGGCAGTTCAGGAGTTACTGGCTCCGACTACAGTTACAGGGGTGAGGTCGTTCCTGGGTCTGACCGGTTACTGCAGGGACTTCATTGAGGATTACGCAGCCATTGCAGCCCCCCCTACTCCGGCTCCTGTGCAAAGGCGTGGAGTGGGAGTGGGATGAGGATGTGATGCAGCGTTTACCCGCCTCAAGGGAGACCTGCAGAAAGCTCCGGCCCTGGGAGCGGTAGATGAGGGCGAGGAATTTTTCCTGGAGGTAGCAGCCAGCGGGGATAGCTTAAGTGCTGTGCTGATGCAACAGCGGCCCGGCCAGCTGAGACCGGTGGTCTACTCCTCCAGGGTCCTCACTGAGGTTGAGAGGAGTTACTCAAACTGTGAAAGGCATCTGCTGGCCACCCACTGGGCTGTGAAGCGGTCGCAGGTGTTTACAGGAGTGTCCCCAATCACCCTCCTCACTCATCACACCCCCACTCAGATGCTGCTGGATGGGAGAATGGATTTGAGAGTAAAAGGGATGTGTGAGCCCCGACTGGCAGCCAACATGCTGTACCCTGGGAAAGCCCACCGTTGCTCCGTTGAGGGGGTCTGGGACGTGGACATAGGACTCTGGGCGGGGATCCATCCCCACGGCCGGGAGATCTATGTTGACGGGTCCAGCATGGTGATGGCGTGAGAAAGGCTCACAGGGTGCGGGATTTATGATCCCCAGGCAGGCATTGCCAGGGCCATAAAGCTCCCAACCACCATGAGCGCCAAGCATGCTGAACTGTCGGCAGTCATGTATGTAGTCACCCACCCCGACGAATTCCCACGGCCCTATACCATCTGTTCAGATAGTATGTTCACCTGCAATGCCTGCACGGAGTACCTAGCCATCTGGTCCCGTCGCAGGTATACATCTGCAGATGGTAAGCCACTGGCCATAAAACCCCTACTGCAGCACATCATGCAGGCAGTAGGGACCGGGGCAGACATTTGCATTCACAAAGTAAAGGCCCATTACAAACATGAGCCCAGGGCTGCAGGGAACCAAAAGGCAGATCAACTGGCCAAAGAGGGAGCCCGAACGGGAACCAAGTGGAACCCGCTCGAGGCAGGCCCCATAGCAGCTATCCAGGGCGGACAGGGGACACAAGGGAGCGCAGGGGTGGCTTTGGCCCCGGACCTCCAGCAGGTACAGGCGCGAGATCCCGTCCTCAAGTCCGTCATGGACAAGCTGACTGCGGGAGAAAAGGTCGAAGGACCGTACGGAGACATAGGCATCCATGTTAGAGAGAAGATGTTGTTTAAAGGAGAGCAGTGGATAGTGCCCCAGCAGCACCAGAGGGAGTTCCTTCAGCTGGCCCATGCAGGCCCTGGAGCTGGACACCCCGGACTGGAGGTCATCTGACAACGGGTGGAACAGGTCGGGTGGTGGCCCCAGCTCCGGGAAGACACCCGTGAATTTGCGCGAACTGTCTTGTCTGTGCAACCAATAATCCAGATCCCCAGAAAAGAAAGGTGTCTCTAGGACATGCAAAGAGGGTAGAGGGACCATGGTAATCGATACAAATAGATTACATAGGGCCCCTACCTGTGGCTAAGGGAGGGTACCGGTACTGCCTGGTTTTGGTGGGCACTTTCACAAAGTGGGTTGAAGCCTTCACTTGCTGAACAGCCACAGCAGCGAGGACCGCCAGGATATTGGTTAGGGAGGTGTTCTCCAGGTGGGGACTTCCACAGTACGCGGAGTCCGACCGGGGGAGCTACTTCACGGGACAGGTCATGCAGGCAACCCTTAAGGTGCTGGGGATTGAGGGGAAGGGGCACGTCGCCTACAACCCCCAGTCCTCGGGGCTAGTGGAGCGTATGAATAGGACCTTGAAAGAAAAACTCAGGAAGGAGACTGGGGATTCCCCGCAGAGGTGGGTGGAGAGGTTGCCCCTGGTTTTGATGGGGATCCGGGCCAGCCAGTCGAAAATCACAGGGTATTCCCCATATGAGCTCATGACTGGAAGAGCCATGCGAACCCCCACCCATGTACTTGCCCCAGTCCTGATGGAAGCTCAGATAATCGAGGTGAATAGGGACCGCTTTACCAAGAGTCTGTTGGAGCACCTCAAGCAGATTCACTGGCAGGCGGCCACTAACATGGGGAAGCAGCATCAGACCAACCGATTGCTGCTGGAACCGAGCAAACACCACGAGTGGCAGGTGGGGAACCAGGTCATGGTCCGCAACTTTGCTAGGGTGGGAGTCTTTGAGCCACTATACATGGGGCCTTACAGCATTGTCGACAAGGCAAGCCCCATGGTATACGTGGTCAAGATGCCCCGCCGGGTTAAATGGTTTCACATTAACCAATGTAAACTGTTTAACCCCAACAAGGTAAAACCTCGTGGGAAAGGGCAGCCCGGAGGGATAATCCCGACGGGAAGCTCACGCCCCCAGCCCACCACTGCAGCCCCACCGATCCCACCACAAGGAGCAGTGAGTTGCTTCACAGGTACAAACTACCCACAGATTTGGGACCCACAGGAAGGGGGATTCCCACCTTACATATGGGACGAGGACTCACCTCCACCCGTTAGGAGATCCGCTCGGACTCCACAGCCAAGGGTGCCACTGTCCCTAGCGGCCTGTTTTACTTTCCAGAGAGATACTGGGGGAAAAGGGCTGCGCAGGGCAGGCAGCCAGTCACTGGACGTGACCCCGCAGCCAAGGTCTCCTGACGGGGAAGGTGCCGCCGACAGTGAGGAGCCTGTCGGGGCTAGCCTAGCCTTCGGTGCAGACAGCCCAGAGCCTGCAGGAGTGAGGGTGGCGGCGGGTCCCAGTAGTGAGTGGTCCCTAGAAGAACTGAGGAAACGCTGTGAGAGTATCAGCTGCGAGTGGTTTCAGATGGAACCCTTGTACAACCCAAAGCCCCCAGAGGATACGGGAGTCCCCGGCAGTGAGGAGCCTGCCCGGGGAATTTTCGTTGCTCCCGAGGGCAGAGAGCCATCCCTGGAGGGGGTGAGGGGCTGTACCAGCCCAGTAAGCACCACCCGAAGCTCGGGGGACACCTTGGCAGGGGAGACAGAGGGGCCACGGAGGTCGGTCCGGCCCCAGAGGCCAAAGGAGAGGTGGTCTCCCCACTACATTCCCCCGCATAAAAGGAAAACCAAGGAGCATCCCAGGGATTAGCACAGCCACCCAGGAAGGGTGGCAAGCAGGTTAAAAAGGAGAGCAGTAGGTGTGTACAGATATATATAAAGTTTTCTCTAGTGTAGTGGGGCTCAGATGGCCTCTGCAATATAGGGAGTATAACAGTGAGGCTTTTGAGCCAATAGGATAGGGAGCCTGAACTTTTTTTCTCTCACTTCCTCTTTTGTGTAAGGTTTGTTTGTTGTTTCAAGTGTTTATTAGTCGAAACCCCTTGACTTGCACAGTAAAATTGTGTTTTGCGGTCAGACCGATAGGCACACACAGTTTAAACCCGTGCAGGGGTACTGTGAACTGAAAATGGGCCAGGGGGCTCAGGGTTTTTCAACCAAATAAGGTTTTGTCTTTCAGAAGAGGAACCAGAGATGAGGAAAATCCTGCTCCTGTGCACCTACATCAGAATGTGCATCAGCTACCGGGGAAAGACTGAAGAAACCATTATTTTTGGATGCTCAGGGGGGCAGGCACCGACTGTCACCACAGGAGAAGGGACACCAGGAGTAGAGGGGTCTGCAATATATACCCACAGGGGAAGGTGGCCAGGGTGGTTGGGGTCAAATTCGACGAGATACTCCAGCCACCCCGGGGTCACGTATGGGGAAGCATCAGTCTCCTGTCCTAGCATTGAGGTGACCGCATCCCAGGTTAGTGTAGTGGTTGGGCAGAGGGTTTGCCTGACCTGTAAGGGGCACATCCCGGTGGGAAGGTGGTGGTGGCTCAGGAAGCAAAGCAAGGATATGGGAAATCCAACAGCAGATTGGGAGAGACTGGACAACAGCACCTACCGGACCATCACGGGCACCCAGGGGGGAGTGAGTGTGCGTTGGGATAAATGGTGGGAGGCCGAGTTAGGAGTGTATGTGTGCATGTGGGGATCAGAGAAGATATGCCAGGCTGGCATCTCCATAGTGTTCTCCCGACAGTGGCGGGATGAAGGGGAGGGGATGGGATGGGACCGGAGCATGGTCACATGCATAGTAAGCCACCCCAGCTCCATCCACGCCATCGAGTTAAGCGCAGACCCCAGACAGCCCCTGCCCATAGCCCCGACCGAATCAACTGACACGGACAAATGCCCTACCACCACCCAGGGACCAGAGAACGGTTTGGTTTTGGTTCCCACGGACAAGCTGCTATACCAGGGGGTCCACTACGCCGTGGTCTCAGTCATCCTAAACCTTACCGAGGTGCACCTATCTGAGTGGTGCCCAAAAGAGACAGAATGCCTCTACCAGGCTCTCCTCCGAGAAATGTTCAGGACATTCTACAAGCTCGATTTTGGCTATTTGAATAAGACTTTGCTGTACCCTCTACAACGTCAAACCGAAAAGACACAGAAGAGGGATCTAGAATGATGTTTTTACCGTTTCAACACCGGGGCATCAAGGATTAATAGCATAGACAATTATGTAGCACATTTCAGATATCACATTCCATTTTTACCAGAGCACCTGACAGATCTGTTCAAAGCAGCACAAAAATCCCAGAAACATTATTTCACCCTACAACAAAAAAAACCAGTAAAATTGGGAGCCCAGATAGCTGACTTAAATTCAAGGCCCTGGTGGGATTGGAGGTTGGACGTAGAGGTCCCGGCCTGGGACCACATCCTCTCTCACGCTCTGGTAGTGGCACAGTTGATCATCGTAGCTGATTTGCTGGCGATCCGCTGCCAGCTTAGGAGAAAGGGCCGTCGTTTAAAAATTGAGAAAGCTGAGCGGGAGGCCAAGTCAAAGGCCAAATGAAAAGGGAGGGCTAGCAAAGTCTATGCAGTATGACGGGACTGATTGTACGAGCCGAATGTATTGCATTGTCAAGAAAAGTCTGTACCTTGTAAAAGGTCCGTACCTCCCTTTCTGTAATACTATGATGTGTGATACTATGTACAATTATGATTTTGGTAAAGGGTATTGGTTGAGAAGCATTTTTACATTTTCAGTATTGTATTGATTCCAAATGTTTGAATACCATTGGTATATTTTAATGTTTTATTGTGCATTTAGGTAAGATGGGGAAGATTAGCTCTGTAAGAGGGAAAAGGTTTTGCTTCACATTTGGAAAACACCCTGAGACAGAGTGTCTTAATGGGGGAGTGTAAGGTTCAAAAATCCATGGCCGCATTTTATTGGAACACCCGAAGGACAAGAAAACTACCATGGGATCGTCCTATACATTTTAAATGAACATTTTTGGCCAAGTTAAATCCTCAGATCAGGCAGGCTGGGAAACGTGTGGGTGGATACAGACATTGTGGAGTCTGGCTCACAAGCGAGACAGAGACACTGGCCAATGGGGGAAAAGTGCATTCTGGCAGGCCAATCAGGGGTCGAGTCAGTCCTGAAGCGGGGGGATCCTCAACCAATGGGGACTACCCGGCCCAGTTTGAAAATATGACTCACCCCTAATGAATGTGGACCATCATCTACCTAATGGCCCATTAAAGGGGAGGCCCAAACCGATTGACTCCCAGGACTGTTACAATGGACCAGCAGACATTGAGGCACCAATGTGCACTGAAACAATATCCTGTCCTCGCACTTACCTGTACCTGTGACATCTTCTGATTAAATATCCAAAGCTATCTCCCCGCCCAAACTTACATAATGGACCACTAACTGAGTTTGAGTACGAAAAGGCCAAAACTAAATTGGTTATAGGACCTACAGAACCACCGGAGGTGTAGAAGCAGCAGGGTGTGGAAGCAGCTGGGGAGAGGGGGGAGCAGTTGGAGTCAGCTTTTGGAGGTTGGAGTCAGCTTTTCACAGGGCCCTCTCTCTGGGGAAGGTGTGCTTAACTCCAGCAGCTTTTTGCTTAGGAGCCAACCGAAAGGCACAGAGAAGAAACCGACGCAACATCGAGGAGGAAAACCGAACCGACCAACAACGTAAAAGCCACCCCAGAGGGATCCCAGGCTGAAATAAGTGCCCCCCAGAACCCCGGAGTTGATAGGATTGTGAGTAGAGCCCAAAACCCCCTCACAGACTCAATTTAGGATAGGAATTGGTAAGAAGGGAGGAAGTGGGAGATGTGGTTGTGTGTGAGTGGAATATTTTAACCTCTTATTTTCCCCTTCCCTGTTGCGAGATTTTTCATGTTGTTGAGCGAGATTGTGCCATTACTGCTATTTATGACCTCTTCCTATGCCCTCTATCTTGGTGTTTACTATTCTAAATAAACAACATTAGCCATTTTGTACTCTTACCCACTGTGTCAGGTGCCTCATTACTCACCCATCCTCATAAATCTCACGTACAGAACCCCAGGGGAGTGTGGATTCGAACTCACACCCCAAGTTCCCCTTACAGGCCACATTGTCCGCATGCCTGACACAAGACTTCCAAAGCAAGCACTCGACTCGGAACTCCTACATGGCAAGCGAGCCCCAGGTGGGCAGAGGAAACATTTCAAGGACACCCTCAAAGCCTCCTTGATAAAGTGCAACATCCCCACCGGCACCTCGTAATCCCTGGCCCAGGACCACCCTAAGTGGAGGAAGAGCATCCGGGAGGGCGATGAGCACCTCGAGTCTCGTCGCTAAGAGCATGCAGAAACCAAACGCAGACAGCGGAAGGAGCGTGCAGAAAACCAGACTACCCACCCACCCTTTCCTTCAATGACTGTCTGTCCCACCTGTGACAGAGACTGTAATTCCGTATTGGACTGTACTATCACATGAAAACTCATATTGAGAGTGAAAGCAAATCTTCCTCGAATTCGAGGGACTGCCTATGATGACATATAGTTCCAGCATAACACTCCTGCTCTTGTATTCTATGCCTCGGCTAATAAAGGCAAGCATTCCATATGCCTTCTTAACCGCCTTATCCACCTGGCCTGCTACCTTCAGGGACATGTGGACATGCACTCCATGGTTCTTTTGTTCCTCTACACTTCTGTATCCTACCATTTAATGTGTATTCCCTTGCATTGTTAGCCCTCCCCAAGTGCATTAACTCACACTTTTCTTGTTTGAATTCCATTTGCCACTGTTCTGCCCACCTGACCAGTTGATTGATATCTTCCTGCAGTCTACAGCTTTCTTCTTCATTATCAACCTGCAAACTTCTTAATCATACCCCCTATATTGAAGTCTAGATCATTGATGTATACCACAAAAAGCAAGGGAACTAGTCCTGAGCCCTGCGGAACCCCACTGAAAACAGCCTTCCAGTCACAAAAACACCCATCAACCATTATCCCCTGCTTCCTGTGTTTGAGCCAATTTTGGATCCAACTTGCCACTTTGCCCTGGATCCCATGGGCTTTTACTTTCATGACCAGTCTGCCATGTGGGACCTTATCAAAAGCTTTGCTAAAATCCATACACACTACATCAAATGCACTACCCTCATTGACCCTCCACGTTACCTCCTGCAGAAATTCAATCAAGTTAGTCAGACATGACCTTCCCTTAACAAATCCATCTTGACTGTCCTTGATTAATCCGTGTCTTTCTAAATGAAGATTTATCCTGTCCTTCAGAATTCTTTCCAATAATTTTTCCACCACCGAGGTTAGGCTGACTGGCCTGTAAATTACTCGGTCTATCCCTTTCTCCCTTCTTAAACAAAGGTACCACATTAGCAGTCCTCCAGTCTTCCGGCACCACACCTGAAGCCAGAGAGGATTGGAAAATGATGGTCAGAGTCTCTGCTATTTCCTCTTTTGCTTCTCTTAACAGCCAGGGATACATTTCATCTGGGCCTGGGGACTTTCCACTTTCAAAGCTGCTAAACCCCTGAATACCTCCTCTCTCACTATGTTTATTTCATCTAATATTTCACACTCCTCCTCCCCGATAGCAATGTCTGCATCACTCCTCTCTTTTGTGAAAACAGACACAAAGTATTCATTAAGAACCAAATCCTCATCTCCCGCCTCCACACACAGATTACCCTCATGGTCTTTAATAGGCCCTAACCTTTCTTCAGTTATCCTCTTGCTCTTAATATATTTATAAAACATCTTTGGGTTTTCCTTGATTTTACTTGCCAAGAATTTTTCATGCTCTCTCTTTGCTTTTCAAGTATCGTTTTTAATTTCACCCATGCACTTCCTGTACTCCTCTCAAGATTCTGCAGTATTTAGCCCTCGGTATCTGTCATAAGCCTCCCTTTTTTTCTTTATCCTACCCTGTATGTCCCTAGACATCCAGGGGGCTCTATATTTGTTAGTTCCACCCTTTTGCTTTACTTTTGGTCTGAACCCTCTGGATCGCCTCCTTGAATGCCTCCCACTGTTCTGATACTGATTTATCTTCAATTAGCTATTTCCAGTCGACAATGGCTATATCACCTCTCAGTTTAGCAAAATTGGCTTTTCCCTGATTTAGAACTTTTATTCCTGGTCTATCCTTGTCCTTTTCCATAACTACCTTAAATCAACTGAATTATGGTCACTAGCACCTAAATGTTCTCCCACTGATACCTTTTCCACTTGCCCAGTTTCATTCTCTAAAACTAAAAGTCCAGAACCGCCCCCTCCCATGTTGGGCTTGCTATATACTGGCTAAAAGAGTTTTCCTGAATGCATTTTAGGAATTCCACACCCTCTATACCCTTCAAACTAATTTTATCCCAGTTAATATTAGGGTAGTTAAAATTCTGTACTATTACTGCCCTATTGTTTTTGCACTTCAGAAATTTGTCTACATATTTGCTCTTCTATCTCCCTCTCACTATTGGGGGTCTATAGTACACTCCCAGCAATGTGATCGCCCCTTTTTTGTTTTTCAATTCAACCCATATGGCCTTGTTTAATGATCCCTCTAACATATCATCCTTCCTCACAGCTGTAATAGTTTCTTTAATCAATATCGCGATCACCCCCTCCTCCCTTTTTATCCACTCTCTACCCAGTGTTAAAATCCTGTAACATAAGAACATAAGAAATAGGAACAGGAGTAGGCCATACGGCCCCCTCAAGCCTGCTCCACCTTTCAAGAAGATCAAGGCTGATCTGATCATGGACTCAGCTCCACTTCCCCGCCCGCTCCCCATAACCCCTTATCGTAACCAGGTATGTTGAACAAATATATTTGTCCCTCTTTCAGCCATGTCTCTGTAATAGCTATACCATACTCCCAAGTGTCTACCTGTGCTCTCAGCTCATCTACCTTATTCGCTATACTCCTTGCATTGAAGTATATACCATTTAGTACAGCCAGACCTCCTTGTTGACTACTTTCTAGCCCTTGTTTCCTCTGTCCTTCAAATTCACTTTCTAGTTTTTTGCTTTCCAGTTCCAGCTTTACTTCCCTCCCTACAGAATCTATTCTCAGGTTCCCATCCCCCTGCCAAGCTAGTTTAAACCCTCCCCAACAGCACTAGCAATGCCACCCCCGCCCCTCCCCTGAGGATATTGGTGCCAGCTCGTTTGAGGTACAACCCGTCCGGCTTGTACAGGTCCCACCTCCCCCAGAAGTGGTCCCAATGCCTCAGGAATCTAAAGCCCTCCCTCCTGCACCGTCTCTCCAACCATGCATTCATCTGCTCTATCCTTCTATTTCTGTACTCACTAGCTCGTGGCACCGGGAGTAATCCAGAGATTACTATCTTTGAGGTCCTGCTTTTTAATCTCTCTCCTAGCTCCCTAAACTCTGCCTGCAGGACCTCATCCTTTTTCTATCTATGTCATTGGTACCAATATGGACCACGACCTCTGGCTGTTCACCCTCTGCCCCCAGAATGTCTTGCTCAGTGACATCCTTGACCCTAGCACCAGGGAGGCAACATACAATCCTGGAGTTACTCTGCGGCCGCAGAAACGCCTGTCTGCACCCTGACTATTGAATCCCTTACCACTATAGCTCTTCCATTCTTCTTCCTCCATCCCCCCTGTGCAGCTGAGCCACCCATAGTGCATGTGGACGTGGCTCTGGCTGCACGCCCCAGGTGCACCATCGCCCTCACCAGGACTCAGAAGAGAATACCGGTTGGAGAGCAAAATGGACTCCTGCACTACCTGCCTGCTCCTCCTCCTCTGTCTGGCGGTTACACACTCCCTCTCTACCTGCACACTCTTAAGCTGTGGGGTGACCATCTCTAGAAACATGCTATCCATGTAGCTCACAGCCTCCCGAATGCACTGTAGTGACTCCAGCTGCCACTCAAGCTCTGAAACTCGGAGGTCGAGCTGCAGTCGTTGGTGACATTTCCTGCACATGTGGTCATCCAGGCTATGCAGAGTGTCCAGGACTTGCCACATGGCACAGGATATGCATTCCATGGGACTGAGCTGCCCTGCCATACTTCTATTTAATGGACTAAGATCTAACCCAGCAGAAATAAACTTATTAAAAAAAACACTCACCAACTACTCACCAATGGGTTCTTGCCCTCTATTTCATAGATTATGAATTAACTTAGCAGAAATAAACTTAAAACTTAAAAAAATACACTCACCAGCTACTCACCAATCAGCTCTTTCCCTCGTGCCGACGTCATATTTTCAACTCTGACGTCACTTTTTCAAAAACTGCATCTGTTGATTGACTGCCGCTGCTCTACGCTCCTCCAATACTGCCGCCACTGTTTAAGCCTGGTCAGGCTGCTCCCTTAATGCTCTGCGCTCCTCCGATACATAGACACATGTGGCAGCCAATTTGTGCAGAGCAAGATGCCACAAACAGAACATGAGATGACTGACAAGTTAATCTGATTTTGGTGGAGTTGGTCGAGGGAGAAATGTTGGTTAGGACCCCAGGAAAGCTTTCATCATCATAGGCAGTCCCTCGGAATTAAGGAAGACATACTACCACTCTAAAAATGAGTCCTTAGGTGGCTGAACAGTCCAATAAGAGAACGACGGTCCCTGTCACAGGTGGGACAGATAGTTCTTGAGGGAAGGGGTGGCTGGGACAGGTTTGCCGTGCCCTCTTTCAGCTGCCTGTGCTTGATTTCTGCATGCTCTCGGCGATGAGACTCGAGGTGTTCAGCGCCCTCCTGGATGCACTTCCTCCACTTAGGGCGATCTTTGGCTAGGGACTCCCAGGTGTCGGTGGGACTGTTGCACTTTATCAGGGAGGCTTTGAGGGTGTCCTTGTAACATTTCCTCTGCCCACCTTTGGCTCGCTTGCCATGAAGGAGTTCAGAGTAGAGCGCTTGCTATGGGAGCCTCATGTCTGGCATGTGAACGATGTGGCCTGCCCAACAGAGCTGATGATGTGAGGTCAGAGTTTCAATGCTGGGGATGTTGGCCTGATCGAGGATGCCAACGTTGGTGCGTCTGTCGTCCAGAGGATTTGTAGGATCTTGCGGAGACATCGTTGGTGGTATTTCTCCAGCGACTTGAGGTGTCTACTGTACATGGTCCATGTCTCTGAGCCATACAGGAGGGCGGGTATTACTACAGCCCTGTAGACCATGAGTGTGGTGGAGGATTTGAGGGCCTGGTCTTCAAACACTCTTTTCCTCAGGTGGCCGAAGGCTGCGCTGGCGCACTGGAGGCAGTGTTGAAGCTTGTCGTCAATGTCTGCTCTTGTTGATAAGAGGCTACCGAGGTATGGGAAGTGATCCACGTTGTCCAGGGCTATGCCGTGGATCTTGATGACTGGGTTGGGTGGGGGGGGGGTGCTGGGGGGGGAAGCGGGTCGTGGTGGGAGTGCTGTGCGGGGAGGACAGGTTGGTGGAGGACCTTTGTCTTACGGATGTTTAGTGTAAGGCCCATGCTTTCATATGCCTCAGTAAATACATTGACCATGATTTGGAGTTCAGCCTCTGTATGTGCGCAGACGCAGGCGTTGTCCGCGTACTATAGCTCGACGACAGAGGTTGGGGTGGCCTTGGACCAGGCCTGGAGTTGACGAAGGTTGAACAGGCTCCCACTGGTTCTGTAGTTTAGTTCCACTCCAGCAGGGAGCTTGTTGACTGTGAGGTGGAGCATGGCAGTGAGGAAGATTGAGTGTTGGGGCGATGACACTGCCCTGTTTGACGCTTATTCAAACTGTGTAATGGGATCTTTAGCATCCATCGAAACAGTACATGGGGTCTCAGTTTAACGTCTAGTCCAAAAGATGATGGGGAGAATTTCTCTGCGGGTTGTCCCATTCCTCTGCCATACCTTTGGTGGAAGAGCCATGGAAACCCTAGGAAAACAGCATTTTTCAGAGTTTCTGCAGCTTTTCCACCAAATTTACAGTGGATAATCGCAAGAACCCCCACAGAATTTCACTCCCACTATCTCTGACAATGCAGCATACCTTCAGCACTGCACTGAAGTGCCAGTCTGAATATGTGCTGAAATTCTGGAGTGGAACTTGAACCACAATCTTCTGACGCAATTCCAGTTTTAAATATGAAGATACATACTGAATGGAGCTGAGCTTATTTTAAATATTTTTGACCTAATACTTAGTGTTATATATGTGGACTTGTATTTACTCTGTACAGCCACCAGAGGGCTCATTCCCCAGAGTCCCAAGGGATTCCATAATCTCTTGGGAGCACAGGTATTTAAGGAGGCTTCACAGGTTGGAGAGGCACTCTGGAGACCTGCAATAAAAGACTACGGTCATACTTTACTTTCAGCTCACAGTGTTCAGTCTGACTCTTTCTCCATATACAACAACTGGCGATGAGATACAGATAGCGAACCCAAAGATACAGAGAACAGTGCGCATCCTGGAGAAATATTTGGAGGGAGATGATTGGGAAACTTTTGTGGAGCGACTCGACCAATACTTCATGGCCACGAGCTAGATGTGGAAGAGAGCGATCCTCCTCACCATCTGTGGGGCACCAACGTATGGCCTCATGAAGAATCTGCTCACTCCAGCGAAACCCATGGAGAAATTGTACGACGATTTGTGCACACTGGTCTGAGAGCATTTGAACCGGAAGGAAAACGTTCTGATGGCGAGGTACCGGTTCTACACATACAAAAGGTCTGAAGGCCAGGAAGTGGCGAGTTATGTCGCCGAGCTGAGACACCTTGCAGGACATTGCGAATTTGGAGGACATTTGGAGCACATGCTCAGAGACTTTTTCGTACCTGGCATTGGCCACGAAACCATACTTCGCAAGCTTTTGACTGTAAAGACCCCAATCTTGAGTAAGGCCATAGCGATAGCCCAGGTGTTCATTGCCACCAGTGACAATACAAAGCAAATCTCTCAGCACACAAGCGCTGCTACAAGTACTGTGAACAAAGTGATGTTGTTTTCAAATCGTAACGTACAGGGCAGGTCACACATACCTGCAGCTACATGTCCGCAGATGTCTCAGAGTCCACCATTAAAGGTGATGAATGCAAGGCCATTAACACCTTGTTGGCGCTGCGGGGGTGATCATCATTTCCATTCTTGCCGATTCAAAGGATACGTTTGCAAGGGCTGTGGAACAATGGGACATCTCCAACGAGTGTGCAGGCGAGCTGCTAAGCCTGTTAAATCTGCAAACCACCACGTTGCAGAGGAGGACAGATCCACGGAGGATCACTACGAACCAGAGCCTCAGATAGAGGAGGCAGAGGTACATGGGGTGCACACATTCACCACGAATTGCCCCCCGATAATACTGAATGTTGAATTAAATGGACTCCCGGTGTCAATGGAGCTTGTTGTAGAGAGTCGAAAGATATATATAGACTTAGGCATTAGGCACCTGCTGGATATTTAGAACTCACATAAGCTTAAGTGGCCACACATAAAATGGCTGCCCAGGCATGATGGGAAATCAGGTAGTCAAGCTGTGAACTGTTGAATGTTCAATGACCGAGCAATAACCCTGTGAGGCCCACTATAGGAATGCCTTGGATGCAGGATAAGAATAATGAGGAGAGAACCCATCTCCCATATTCAAGGCCATAAACCAATTAATTCCCCAGGAAGAAAGAGATAAGAGAACCCATCTCCTGTAAACAAGGTTAGAAACCAATTATTTCTCCAAGAAGAAAGAACTAGTGAGAGAACCTATATCAATCAGCCCAAGCTGACAAAAGACGAACACATGGTTCCTAAGACATAAGGGGAATTCTATTGGGTTAAAATAACCTATATGTAATCTATAATCATTGTGATTGGCTTGTGTCCAGCCGTGATGGGCTGTGTAGCTGTAGTAAACTGTTTTGTAACTGTTGTGAAACATATAAAGGTGCATGTAATCCTTTGTTCTGTGAAGAGAAACCTGGATACGGTCCTGAGTTTTTCCTTCCCGCTGAGCGTAATAAAAGCTGCTTCAGCATTGGAACCGACCCTGAGTGTTGAGTGATTCTTCTAAGAAAACACTAACGCTAACAATGGCGTAGTCGACGGGATTTCCCGGAGTCGCTGGACGCCCTTGGAAAAAACCCGGGTGAGTATAAAAAACAATTTTTAAGTATAAAGGGTGCGGAAGGTGGAAGCTGGTTGATCGACATGAGGAGACGGTCTAATATCTCAAACGCCTAGCCTGAGCCTGAATTAAGAGGACTTTTGTCCCACGTGACGGCCAGGAACCAAGTAGGCGTAGGGAACACACTTAGACCGTGGGATCGTGATACCGAGAGACATCTTCCGGACCCAGTAGTGAAATTTGAAATACCCCGGGGTAGAACCAAGCGCTGTACAGCGGCTAACGGAATCCAAACCTGTGAACAGGGTCGGACCAACGGGCTGAGCGGTGGTAGGTAGTCGTTAAGGATACGTAGAGCACTGCGGGAATTGCTTAAACGCGTTTTTAAGAATTGTATAAGTTTGTGTAACAGCAGAACTTGTGACCTGACAGTAGCCAAGAGACAGTTTACTACAAGTCGCGCTAGAAAGAAAGCGGACCTCAGAGTAGATTCCTAACGATACCAGTCCTACCCAGGAATGGCCATGAAAACAAGTAAACTCGAGTGGGGACCAGAAGGGTCGCTTACCCGCCACCTGGCGGAAAAACAAAAGAAGCTAATTGAAAAAATGATTAAAGCAGGGTGGAATCCTCAGGAATTAGTTATGTGAGGAATTATTTAGATAAAACTACGAATTCCCTGAAAGGTCATGGATCCAAAAATAGAGCCAGCCAAAACAAGAAGAGAGACTGTTGTAAATGTCTGATCGTTGAGTGAGAAGTGTCTGTGTGATTTTTGACTGCAGAATGAATTTTTTTATGTTTTCATGTTCCGAAAGCCTGGTTGGAAGAGGAATGCAAGTGTCTGTTTATTTTAGAAACAGAGTGAAAGTCTTTTTTTAAACCCTTTGTAATGTTGTCCTGTATGTGGGAAGTTTTAAGACATTTAAGTTAGAAACGCAGGTGTGGATTTATTCGGATGATAAGTTACGGAGCTAGGAGAATAAACAAATAAAGAATAGGTTTGTTGAGCAAAATATTTATTTGACATGCTCACTTACTTGCCGAAAGAAAACATGCAATGATTGATTGGGTTGAAAGACATAAATTTAGTCTCGGAATGAGATAAAGAGCTTCTAAAAAAAAAGTTTTAAATAAAGATTGAAATTACAAAGTTTGAATTGGGATTTTGAGATATTCAGAGAAGGCACAGGAAATACTGAGGTGGATTTAAAAAAAAAAAGAGAAAGATTAAATTAAATCTGATCAGGTCAAACTCCTGGGCAAGTGGCGAGCTATCTGCGAAGGTGTAAAAGGAACTTTTGGAAAATGTTAAAAAACAACAAGCTTTAGTAACGACTTTGAAACTGGAGCATTTTGAGATAACGAAAGGCAGCACTCAAAAGCTGGACTCCATTCCAGTTATGGAGAAAAAGAAAAAGATAAAGACGCCACTTTGAAAGTAAACAAATGATTTTAAATTAACAACTTTATGGAGTTACGAACCCTCCGTGTAAAATACAAAACCTAATTTGAAGAAAGAAAAAAAAAGATGTAACAGACTAAATGGAAAAAGACATAACTTACTAAATACTAGTTGATGTTTGCTGTGAAAAAGATATTGGTTTAATTAGAAGAGAAAAAAAAATTGGAATAAGTAAAAAAAAACACTCTACATGGATTCGAATTTTCAATTATGAAAAAGTTTCAATGCAGTTTGAAAAGATTTCCAAAATGTCCCGAACAGTCTAAACAAGCAGGAGGGTTTTGAAGATAACGAGGAGAAAGAGAGAAATAAAAAAAAAACAGAATTGAATTTCAGTAAACAAAATTGCTATTGTATGTGTGGTCTTGTTTTAAAACAATTAAAAAAAAAAAATTCTTTGGCAAGTACTTGAATTAGAAGTTAAGAAAACATTGGAGTTTACTCTAATGATTAATGCTGTTTTTAACGAATTCCTAATTTCGAAGCCAGTTTTGAAGGCACAAAGACTTTTTTTTCAGATGATTACGTGAAGTCACGTAATGACATCAGGTCTTCTTACAAACCTGGAAAGGAGTTAACCCTTTCCATTGACAGCCGTTTTATACTGAACATTATTAATTTGGATTTCTTAATAGAAAAAAAAGACTCACCTAACAGAGGAAACAAAAATAAAAACAGAACTAGCTTATGTAATAATACTTGCCTGATACAATAAAGAAATAGATACTCAATAAAACAAATTGAAGAGTTAAAAGCTAAGATAAACAGGCTGGAAGAGATAACGGGTCTAGACGGATAGTGCAGTGCGCAGCCATAGCACCATCACCTCTGGCAATAGAGCCAATGTACCCCACGGTGGGTAGGTGTAGTCCACAAACCCAACCTAACGGTAAAGCAGACAGCGATGTTTGGAGGAATAGCTTTGGCCTTGGTCATAATAGGAGTTTGGGTAATATTTAAGTGGGTAAAGACACGGGCGCACGCCCTGCAGATTCAGCTCGAAATGGTTCGATTATAACCTTGTGCTTCTGATTTTGCAGGGTGACAGGGACACTCGTAGAGCAAAAAAACTTAACCCCTGGTGACGACCAGGCCGTCTGTTTAAAATTACAGATAATACTTACCGGAATGGGAATACGAACGGCGCTACTCGTAATATGGATAGCCCTGCGACATGCATGTACCCTGGGCAACACCGACGGACAGCAGAGCACGCTGGAAATAAACAACTACATGAACTATGGAGTCTTGTTTAATTTAACGGACGGAATGTGCATCCCAGCAGCCAAGGACTGGAGCAAGGACAGGACTTATTTTAATGCATGGTTACAAGTGAATCCTAATAAGAATCCTAATAAGAATAAGAGTATGTGTACAGTGCTCCACGGGTATAAGGAGCAGATGCATTAAACGGAGGGATGTCAAAGGGCCTGATGAATTGACTTTCGGCATAATTTGCGCGCCTCCGGGACAATCCCAGCAATCAGTCATCCGCAAGAAGGGAATGGGGCTGTGTGGGTATTACGAGGAGGCGGGGGCGGCTGCAATATAATTGTATGTATGTTTCTCAGCCCCTCCGACACCGCGCCCCATAAGAATCACTACATTGCCCGAAAAACTGCCTTGTCCCATAACTACTAAGGGACCAGAAAATGGGATTGCAATGTACAACGAAGGGGAATTATTGTATGATAATGTTAAACATGAAATTGTGCCTGTTCTGATCAATATTTCAGGCATCCAGATGCCGGAATATTGTACCGAACAGTCAAGGAAGATGTACAATGTATTAAGTAAAGTCGTAATGCAGCAGGCTGCCGATGCCATGGGTGCCAGTAAGTTCCGGGGACAGGGGTTAGCACCCAGGGTGAAGAGGGAAATAGTAAATGATGTTGCTACCGTTTTCAATACAGGAACCTCCGTAGTGAACTCGATAGACATACAAGGGCTAAATGAGAGGGTAGAACAGCTTAAAGGGGTGATGAAGGGGTTATTGGAGAGGGTGGAGCAAAACCAGGAAGACCAGGCCAACCTAGGAAAGGAGGGTGCCGAAATCCAGTTGGATGGCATCTCAGTCCTGGAAGCTCACGCTAAAACCATCAATCACCTCATTGATAGAGAACAAGAAGATACAATAAAGCAAAGACAGGGGCAACTCTGTCATGCTTATGGTCTGTGGATGGTGGGACAGATCCGCCACAACCTCGACCAGATCCAACGCGGGGAAGTACCCGATTGGATAGACAGTTCACATTTGGCTCAGTTGGCGAACCAAAGGAGGACACTGGATAATTGTACTCTGAAGGGACTGACCCGAGTATACCCCGCAATTCCAGATTGCCAGATGGGTAGGACTACCGGGATAGGGATAGTCCTGTTGATCCCCATAGCAACGCCGGACTCAGGGCCGTTCCCCTTATACCAACTAGAGAATATCGGAGTAATACGGGAAAATGTCTCCATACGCTACTACCTAACCACCACCTCTGCCGTTCGTCGAAACAACATACTTACTGGGATTTCCCTAGCAGATTGCAAGCAGAGGGGGGAAATCACAGTATGCCCTCACCCGGTGGGCCGAGGTGAACTGGACGAGTGCGGGTTTAACCGAACCAACGGGTGTGTACTAGAAATAGTGCCCGCACACATGCACTTCGCGAGGGCAGGCTACGGAGGGAGGGGAAGATACTGCGTCTCTACTACTGAGCGTTCATACCAGTATAATGACCTGCAGTGCCCTATACCGCAGCCAAACTTTTGCTTTACACCACTACGACCTGTCGCGATCGGGCAAGCGCATATCACCCAGGTTAGGCGCCGGAAGTCCGAAGTTATTGAAGTAACTGATCAGCTCCATGATCATTTGCAGGATTATGACGAGCCAGAGCAGGTCCCTATCCCACATCTAACCGAAGTATTACGGGAGTTGAGGCTCAGAGTGGGTCAATCTGTAAAACTCTATCACCAGCTACAAACTAAAATCAAAGAAGATACCGAGGTAGACTTACAAAGTCAGAGTTGGTGGAGAAAGGTCTGGGACTGGGGAATAAATGTGAACATCCACCCATGGATCCGAATTATTTCACACACACTGGTCGGAATACAATTAATCTTAGCAATAACATGGGGCGTGATGGCCTGCCAGGTATGCAGGCGCCACAAATGGCGGAAACGGACTAATCACCGTTCCCTGGATATTAAACAGGCCTGTTTGATAAGGGGACGGGAGGAGCTAGCCTTTGTTAATTTGATTTAAGCAACCGGAACTCCTGAAACCACGTGACTGGCCAGCACGTTGAGGCAAGGAGCACCGGGCCGTGCACAAATATCAGATAAAGGCAGTATTTCGGTTAAAAGAGGACTAGGACTAGTCCCTTTACCGAAAGGGGGAATTGTTGTAGAGAGTCGAAAGATATATATAGACTTAGGCATTAGGCACCTGCTGGATATTTAGAACTCACATAAGCTTAAGTGGCCACACATAAAATGGCTGCCCAGGCATGATGGGAAATCAGGTAGTCAAGCTGTGAACTGTTGAATGTTCAATGACCGAGCAATAACCCTGTGAGGCCCACTATAGGAATGCCTTGGATGCAGGATAAGAATAATGAGGAGAGAACCCATCTCCCATATTCAAGGCCATAAACCAATTAATTCCCCAGGAAGAAAGAGATAAGAGAACCCATCTCCTGTAAACAAGGTTAGAAACCAATTATTTCTCCAAGAAGAAAGAACTAGTGAGAGAACCTATATCAATCAGCCCAAGCTGACAAAAGACGAACACATGGTTCCTGAGACATAAGGGGAATTCTATTGGGTTAAAATAACCTATATGTAATCTATAATCATTGTGATTGGCTTGTGTCCAGCCGTGATGGGCTGTGTAGCTGTAGTAAACTGTTTTGTAACTGTTGTGAAACATATAAAGGTGCATGTAATCCTTTGTTCTGTGAAGAGAAACCTGGATACGGTCCTGAGTTTTTCCTTCCCGCTGAGCGTAATAAAAGCTGCTTCAGCATTGGAACCGACCCTGAGTGTTGAGTGATTCTTCTAAGAAAACACTAACGCTAACAAGCTGAACACAGGCGCGAGCCAGTCCATCATGGGCAAAAAGACTTTCGAAAGGTTATGGTGCAACAAGGCCTCAAGGCCAGTCTTAACTCCAGTTCGCACGAGACTAAGAACTTACACAAAAGAACTGATTCCTGTAATCGGCAATGGAGCGGTGCACAAGCTACCACTCTGGGTGGTACCGGGCGATGGTCCCACGCTGCTCGGCAGGAGCTGGCTGGGAAAGATACGCTGGAACTGGGACGACGTCCGAGCGCAATCGCCCGCTGACGACACTTCATGTGCTCAGGTCTTAAACAAATTTCCTTCGCTGTTCGAACCAGGCATCGGGAAATTCCAAGGTGCAAAAGTGCAGATCCACCAAACTCCGGGGGCGCGAGCCATCCATCACAAGACGAGAGCAGTACCGTACATGATGAGAGAAAGGGTAGAGATCGAGCTAGACCGGCTGCAACGAGAGGGCATCATTTCACCAATTGAGTTCAGCGAGTGGGCCAGTCCTATTGTCCCAGTCCTCAAGGGAGACGTCACCATCAGAATCTGTGGTGATTACAAAGTAACTATTAATCATTTCTCCCTGCAGAACCAATACCCACTACCAAAAGCCGATGACCTCTTTGCAACGCTGACGGGAGGAAAGACGTTCACAAAGCTGGATCTGACTTCAGCCGACATGACGGAGGAACTGGAGGAATTAGCGAAGGCCCTCACTTGCATCAACATGCACAAAGGTCTTTTTGTTTAGAACAGATGCCCATTTGGAATCCGATCAGCAGCGGCGATATTCCAGAGAAACATGGAAAGTTTACTGAAGTCGGTCCCACACACCGTGGTCTTCCAGGACGACACCTTGGTCTTAGATCGGAACACAGTCAAGCATCTGCAGAACCTGGAGGAGGTTCTTCGTCGACTCAATCGCTTGGGGCTCAGGTTGAAACACTTGAAGTGCGTTTTCCTGGCACCTTAAGTGGAGTTCCTGGGAAGGAGCATTGCGGCGGATGGCATCAAGCCCACCAATGCGAAGACAAAGGCAATCGAGAATGCACCAAGGCTGCAGAACGTGACGGAGCTGCGGTCGTTTCTGGGACTCTTGAACTACTTTGGTAACTTCTTACCGGGTCTCAGCATCCTGCTCGAACCACTGCATGTCTTACTACGAAAAGGGGATGAATGGGTTTGGGGTAAAAACCAAGAAAATGCCTTTGTAAAAGCGAGAAAATTGTTATGCTCAAACAAATTGCTTGTGTTGTATGATCCATGTAAGCGTTTGGTACTAGCATGTGATGCGTCGTCATATGGCGTCGGGTGTGTATTGCAACAAGCTAATGATTTCGGGAAACTGCAACTGGTTTGCTTATGCATCTAGGAGTCTGTCTAAGGCTGAGAGAGCCTACAGCATGAGGGAGAAAGAAGCGTTAGCGTGTGTCTATGGGGTAAAGAAAATGCATCAATACCTGTTTGGGCTAAAATTCGAATTGGAAACTGACCATAAGCCACTTATATCCCTGTTTTCCGAGAGTAAAGGGATAAATACCAACACATCGCCCTACATCCAGAGAAGGGCGCTCACGTTGTCTGCATACAACTACACCATCCACCACAGGCCAGGCACAGAAAACTGCACCGATGCTCTCAGTCGGCTGCCATTGCCCACAATGGGGGTAGAAATGGCGCAGCCTGCAGATCTAGCCATGGTTATGGAAGCATTTGAGAGTGAGCAATCACCCGTCACTGCCCGGCAGATCAAAACCTGGACAAGCCAGGACCCCTTATAATCTCTAGTCAAAAGCCGTGTGCTTCACGGGAGCTGGTCCAGTATCCCAGTGGAAATGCAGGAAGAGATAAAGCCGTTCCAGCGGCGCAAAGATGAAATGTCTATACAGGCAGACTGCCTTCTGTGTGGCAATCGAGTAGTGGTCCACAAGAAGAGCAGAGACACCTTCATCAATGACCTCCACAGTACCCACTCAGGCATCGTAATGATGAAAGCAATAGCCAGATCCCATGTGTGGTGGCCCGGTATCGATGCAGACTTAGAGTCCTGCGTTCATAGATGTAATACATGCTTGCAGTTAAGCAATGTACCCAGGGAGGCGCCACTAAATTTATGGTCTTGGCCCTCCAAACCGTGGTCTAGGGTATGGAGTCGACTATGCAGGCCCGTTCTTGGGTAAAATGTTCCTTGTGGGTTGTAGACACGTACTCCAAGAAGATTGAATGTGAGATAATGTCGGCTAGCATGTCCGCTACCACCACTGAAAGCCTGCGGGCCATGTGTGCCACACACGGCTTACCCTGGTGAGCGACAACGGGCCATGTTTTACTAGTGCTAAGTTCAAAGAATTCATGACCCGTAACGGGATCAAACATGTCACATCTGTCCTGTTTAAACCAGCGTCCAATGGTCAGGCAGAGAGAGCAGTACAACCCATCAAGCAAGGCTTGAAGAGGGTAACTGAAGGCTCACTGCAGACTCGCCTATCCCGAGTCCTGCTTAGCTACCGCACGAGACCACATTCACTCACTGGGATCCCACCTGCTGAACTGCTCATGAAAAGAGTACTTAAGACAAGGCTCTCGTTAGTTCACCCCGATCTACATGAACAGGTAGAGAGCAGGCAGCTTCAACAAAGTGCATACCATGATAGCGCAAATGTGTCACACGGGATTGAAGTCAATGATCCTGTATTTGCATTAAATTATGGACAAGGTCCCAAGTGGCTTCCCGGCACTGTCGTGTCCAAAGAGGGGAGCAAGGTGTTTCGGGTCAAACTTTCAAATGGACTCATTCACTGGAAACACTTGGACCAAATCAAACTCAAATTCACGGACTACGCTGAGCAACCCACCTTGGGCCCTACCTGTTTTGATCCCCCAACACACACACCAGTGGCAACCGACACCACAGTTGACCACGAAGCAGAATCCATCATCCACAGCAGCCCTGCAGGGCCCAACACACCAGGCAGCCCAGCAAGGCCAGCTGCATAGCAGCCCAGCGAGGGCCCAACAAATGATTCAACAACACCAGCTTTCACACCGAGATGATCAACCAGGGCAAGAAGGGCCCCAGATCGACTCACCTTGTGAATAGTTACAATATTGACTTTTGCTGGTGGGGAGGGGGGCGGCGGGGAGGAATAATGTTTTATATGTAGACTTGTATTTACTCTGTACAGCCACCAGAGGGCTCATTCCCCGGAGTCCCAAGGGATCCCATAATCCCTTGGGAGCACAGGTATTTAAGAAGGCTTCACAGGTTGGAGAGGCGCTCTGGAGACTTGCAATAAAAGACTAAGATCACACTTTACTTTGAGCTCACAGTGTTCAGTCTGACTCTTTCTCTATACACAACGCTTAGAATATTCTTTTTATTCTAAATGGGACCTATTGCTCTTGTTGCTTTCCTTACTTTGGGGAGGGGAGATGGGAGAAACTAAACTCATACTGTAGATAAAATATACCAGACTTAATTTGTAAGTGCACATAAAATCAACTATAAGTGATTCTTAATGAGAAAGGAAGTTAAGTTATCTTTGCAAAATTATAATTACTTGAGAAACAAGATCTTCCTACCCCAAGAGTGCCACTTTTTAAACCTAGAAATGAGTTTTGTTTTAGACCAGGCACAGTGTTGCAAGATTTGTCCATTTCTTAACATACCATAAAAGGAATTGTAATCTTAAATTCCATTATTAAATGCTGCTTCTGACAGTGAGAAATTACCAATTATATATATTTTTTTATTGACACTTAAAAAAATGTATTCCAATGAGGCAGTACAGAAATATAAGCAAACTTTTTAGAAAATATACTATATATAGTCAGTAATAACAATGATGGATATCATGTAATAGTGTCAAGTCACATTAGGCTGACCTTGCAATTTTTTTTTCCCCTAATAAAAATCATTGACTGTCTGCCAGGCTGGGAATTTATTGTGTTGGTCTGACATTTGTGCAAAAGTTTTTTGATTACAGAAAATTTGATCATGTCATCAACTAATTATTTTATCATGCTTTTCAGGCCTCTATCTTCTATGAACCACTATATTCCTGGCTAACAGAAGAAGAGTCATGAGCAATTTGACTTGGTCGAGGAATTATAGCATATATTAAAGTAAAGTGCAGATAATTAAAAAGAGCAAAAGTTGGAATTTATTTTAAGCTGTTTTTAATTACATTCATTTCTTTATGCGAACCTATTTCTTGCAGTGTGGTCCACGGGCCCATACAAATAACTGAACTGTACACAAGAGTACTCTACATAAAGACCACAGCACACAAACAGCCATTCGGCCAACTGGTCTGAGCTGATGTTTATGTTCCACACGAACCTCCTCCCAACCTACTTCATCTGCAAATCCTTCTATTCCTTTCTCTCTCATGTATTTATCTGGCTTTCCCTTAAATGCATCTATGCTAGTCTCCTCAACTACTCCATGTGGTAGCGAGTTCCATATTCTAACCACTTTCTGGGTAAAGATTTTTTTCTGAATTTCCTATTGGATTTATTAGTGACTATCTTATATTTATGGTCCCTAGTTTTGGACTCCCCACAATTGGAAACAAATGTATGGGGCCTATGTTTGAATGTAGCCTTCAGC
Source organism: Pristiophorus japonicus (assembly GCF_044704955.1). Taxonomy (NCBI): domain Eukaryota; kingdom Metazoa; phylum Chordata; class Chondrichthyes; family Pristiophoridae; genus Pristiophorus; species Pristiophorus japonicus. The sequence goes on from NC_091980.1 coordinate 252,218,922, forward strand.
TGGCGAATAGAACAGCTGTGCAGTGCAACACTGACCAGGATGGTAGTGGTTATTGCATTTATTACAGATTATACATTTCAGTTATTGCCAATCCAGTCACAACTTCTTTATACTTCACTTGTCACATAGCTTTATTTTATTTTGTTGAATAGTAGTCACAAGATAATAGAGCAATGGACCCCAAGTTGTGCCCACCCGAGACCTCGAAAGTTCATGGGATCAGTCCTTTTAATTTAAATACCACCAGTGAGTGCCTGTGCATCGCTGATACTTTCCTGTCCCAAGAAGTCGCAAATTGCAGTGGAGGAAGCTGGTTGGGGAGAGCCCTCTGCAGAAAGTCAACGCACATGCTCCCATCGATCTCTTTTAAAAGAGGGCCAAGAACTCTTACCTGGATTTTCCTCTTTGGTATCCAGGCCAAAGTCCAGCCAAGCCCCACTTTCACCATCTGGCAGGGAATTTTAGAACTTCTTTTATCATTGCTGCTTTATATTTCCTGTGCTACCATTTCCTTACAACATAACAAAGCTCTTTTCTAAGCTCCATGCACTCTATCATTCACGCTTCTCCCCTGATCAAATTAACCAATGCAAATTTTCCCAAAAAGGTTCCAAATGATTTTCACTTAATTATAATTTTTCAATCTGTTCGGACCTTGACTGTGCCTCTCATTTGCATATTCTTTTAAACTGCAATGTTATCCAGAACTCTTTATCCCCAGCACAATCAATTTAATCCCTTTCTGGTCTGATACTACATATTTTATCCTACTCTGACCTAAAATTATGTTTATTTGAAACTCCATTCCCTCCTTTTTCTCTTTTGGTTCCAGGAATACGGTGTTCATTGCCTTACTCTAATTTCCCATCCACTGCCTACATAGCCAAAAGGAAATAGCCTGATCACATCATTGAATTAATCTGTATTTTCTCTTAAAAGCTTATGTGCTCTTGTGGGAGTATCCTTATTATTTTATTGTTGGTTCCAGGCAAATCAATATTACCATGATTGATGTTCTAATTTTTTAATTTCTCAAAACAATTAATATTTTCTTGCATATTTCCATTCAGTTTAAATTAGAAACCATTTAATCAGCAAGCTCGTTCTTTTCAATCAATTTATGCAATAAAAGGAACACATTTAGCATTTACATGCCTACAGTTTAAAAAAAATTTCTATTGAAGCTATTTATTTCACACCTATTACTCAGCTTTCTTTCTGACAGTCCTTTCATCTAACAATGCTCTTCATAAATGTTCAAAATCTTTGTTGTTCTCCCAGAGGATTTGAATTTTCTTTTAAACATCTTGATTTTGCTCCCACTTTGAGTCTCTGCTGTTAAAAGAAACTCTGCCAGATCATTGAAAATACAAATTATGTCCTCATAATTCTGATTTAATTGGTTCTATTTCTTGCTTTGTTCTCATTATTTAAGCATCACTGACATTCTTTCCTGCCAGAAGAGATCCATCAATTTAACAGGGGAAATATTTTTCACTTTATAGTTAATCGTTCTTTTTCTTCACATGGTTTTCAGGCAACCTTCACATGCTCAAATGTTGGGTAATTAAAACATGAGTCCTTGGACGCTTCCCTCATCTGAAGTTTCGAATGATTGACTTCTGCTTCTCTATAGATGCTCTCTGACTTGCTGAACATTGCCATCCTTTTCTGTTTATTTCAGATTTCCAGCGTCTGCAGTGTTTTGCTTCTCTGTTTGGTGTTAGTACCAAGATGCATTATTTTAGTAAATCGCTACAGCTACTGTAACTATATAATGCACTAGCAGCTCTCCTGTGGCGTTGCTCATGGATCTACACGATGCAGGCGATCCAATCTGCTTGGTTATCGTCCAAGTGGCAAAGATGAAAATGATTTTCATTGACCAACGGAGCATAGCACTGCAGCATTACCAAATCAAGGATTACATATATTGTAATATTCTCATGAATTTTTTCTGCCTTCATGCCAATCTATTTTACTTATATTCTTTGGTTTGCCGTAAATTGAATGGAGCTTGATTTATTGTCACATTGCAGTTCAACAGGGTTCTCCTTTTTGTTGAATGGATATATTAAGTATTTGACTATTGTTGCACACAATAATCAGATTCTCACATATGTTGATTTCATTCATGGGCATTTTTTGAAGCACTCGAGGTATTTACAAAGGAAATAAGAATAGAGGTCTTCAATATTAAGAACAAAATCTAAACACACTGCATTTCTTCCCATTTTTATATTAATAGAACACTGTTGAAAACCTCATCTTGCTCATTTCCCTTACAGGACTACAGTTTCCCCTCTGGATGGTTCAGTGTATTTATGTTGCAGAACAATTCATTTTGTATTTTACTTTTGAAAGTACTTTATGGGACAAGTTTAATTTAAGGTTTCATGAGTCTCCTTACTGTACTCTAGCCCAAAATAAAGATTACAAAAAGCAAAAATCTGAAGATACTGACATTTTTTTTTAAAAAGAAATATGGAAAATACTTAGGTCAGTCTGCATTAGTGAAAAGAGGAAACTCTGTTTCAGATGTGGATCTTTTTAATGAAGGGTCCGCTCTTGAAAACTGCCAACAGAATAACAAATAAAACTGAATTGAAATTCAACAGGGTAACTATGTGAAACAGAGATTAATATATGGAATAAGGACCAGCATATCGAAACAAAAACAATTTACTATTTCTCTTTATTCATTGCCCTCGACAAACAAGGGGTAGAACTTGTACTTTGCATTGTAGAACCCATAGGAAGTAATTACAAAATCTAGGACATGTGCAGCGCTCTCTCAAGCTGCATATCCTTATCCCCAGTTAAATTATTATGTTTAATAATGGTGCTAATCAAATATCTGCTTTGCAAAGATCAAGAGCCTCCCTTTTAAAATCAGCTCATGAATAGTGTCATCCTTTATAGGATGAAAACTCAATCACATAATTGTGAAGGAATGGGGAGGGGGAGCATGGACGCAGTGCAGTTTACTATTGAGAATTGCTAGTGACATGTTTAGCCAGAACATTTGCACGATAGAACAAAGAGTACTTTTCAAAAGATATAGTTAACATAATCAGATAGCTCTCTTCATTATCCTTGTGATATTACTTGTATTTCTTTTCAGAATTAAGTTTTTTGTGGAGGAAGGTAAAAGATTTCTGCAATCAAAACTTAAGAACATAAGAATTAGGAACAGGAGTAGGCCATCTAGCCCCTTGAGCCTGCTCTGCCACTCAACAAGATCATGGCTGATCTGGCCGTGGACTCAGCTCCACTTACCCGCCCGCTCCCCATAACCCTTAATTCCCTTATTGGTTAAAAATCTATCTATCTGTGATTTGAATACATTCAATGAGCTAGCCTCAACTGCTTCCCTGGGCAGAGAATTCCACAGATTCACAACCCTCTGGGAGAAGAAATTCCTTCTCAACTCGGTTTTAAATTGGCTCCCCCGTATTTTGAGGCTGTGCCCCCTAGTTCTAGTTCCCTGACCAGTGGAAACAACCTCTCTGCCTCTATCTTGTCTATCCCTTTCATTATTTTAAATGTTTCTATTAGATCACCCCTCATCCTTCTGAACTCCGAGTAAAGACCCAGTCTACTCAATCTATCATCATAAGATAACCCTCTCATCTCCAGAATCAGCCTAGTGAATCGTCTCTGTACCCTCTCCAAAGCTAGTATATCCTTCCTTAAGTAAGGTGACCAAAACTGCACACAGTACTCCAGGTGCGGCCTCACCAATACCCTATACAGTTGCAGCAGGACCTCCCTGCTTTTGTACTCCATCCCTCTCGCAATGAAGGCCAACATTCCATTCGCCTTCCTGATTACCTGCTGCACCTGTAAACTAACTTTTTGGGATTCATGCACAAGGACCCCCAGGTCCCTCTGCACCACAGCATGTTGTAATTTCTCCCCATTAAGGCACCACTTTATGTAGGAACATCTGGCTGGCAAAAGGGACAACTATTAAGCTAGGTTGGATTTATCAGTGACCATGGTGTGCAACTCAGCCATGGGAAGGGGGGGGGGGGGGGGGGGTTGAAAGAATCAATACTGTGGAGGTCTGCATCAAATTACAAGAGGACATTAATTAACTTGCAGAATGGGCATACAAGTGGCAAATGAAGTTCAACACAGATAAATGTGAGGTGTTACATTTTGGTAGGAAGAATAGGGTTGGAGGGTGCGAGTCTAGGTGGGGTAGAAGAGCAAAGGGATCTCTGAGTACAAATAGACAAAGTTGCGACTCAGGTTAGCAAGGCCATAAAAAAAGCAAACCAAGCACTAGAGTTTATTTCTAGAGGTATAGAATTGAAAAGTAGGGAAGTTATACTAAACCTGTATCGATCCTTGGTTAGACCATACTTGGGAGTGCTACGTACAGTTCTGGTCGCCATATTATAAAAAGGATAGTCATTGGAGAGGGTGCAGAGAAGATTTACAAGGATGATACCAGAAATGCAAGGGTATACATATCAGGAAAGGATGAACATGCTGGGTCTCCTTTCTCTTGAAAAAAGGCTGATGGGGTGACCTAATAGAGATCTTTAAAAATTATGAAAGGTTTTGATAGAGGATACAGAGAGAATGTTTCCACTTGTGGAGAAGAGCATAACTAGATAGATAGTCACAATACAATACAAGATAGTCACCAAGAAATCCAATAGTGAATTCAGAAGAAACTTCTTTATCCAAAGAGTGGTGAGAATGTGGAACTCACTACCACAGAGAGTGATTGAAGCGAACAGTATAGATGCATTTAAGGGGAGGCTAGACAAACATATGAGGGAGAAGGGAATAGAGAGTTATGCTGATAGATTTAGATGAGGAAAGATGGGAGGAGGCTCGAGTGGAGCATTAGTTGCCGGCATGGACTGGTTGGGCCGAATGGCCAGTTTCGGTGCCGTATATCCTATGTAATTCTCCTACTATAAACCAAGAACCTGGAATGGGACATACCAATTTAGATCAGGGCGATTCAGGCCATTGCTACCTATAGATTCAAAGAGAGGCTATATTGGCTTTGATAATTTGTTTTTCCTTCAACAGCATCTGCAATTACAGTCTGGGAAGCCCTATCATCAAAGTCTAGCCAGATATTGATTGAATGTGCACTGCACTATTGCTGACAAGCAGAGAAATAACTCTTAGCGAATGCCAAGGTTCATTCCACTCAATCTGTAGCAATTTTCTGACCTCCTTACAAAAAGACATACTTTAGCTGACATCCATATAGCTCCAAGCTGAACCAATCATACATTATTTCAATAGAGCTTTGAAAAAAGGAGTTATAAATTGGTTCTCAACATAGGACCAAGATATTATTCCCTAGAGGGCCTTTTCCTCAAACTGTACTACATAAAATGTCAGTAGTATGTAGTGGCTATCAAATGTAGGTAAGATTAGTAAGCTCTTCTACTTTCAAAAGGTTATCCTCTACATATCAGGCTATGACCCAACTGCTCCTATTCTGCAGGATAACATGACTTTACAAATCACAGAGTAGAAACATTGATAAAATAAATCAACCTCTTGCTAAATCACAGGGTTGTGGGTAGGTGGTGGTGGGGGTGCGGGGAGTGGTTAGTTCAGGATAACTTAATTTGAAGAATGAATAACACCTTATTGAAGGCAAGTTTATTTTATTTGTTTTCTGATTCTATCAAGTTCTATTAAAAAGGCTGGATGTATATTTGGATCCAATAGAAAATCAAATGTGCCAAATCATGTATTTTTAGTCAAAAGACTGAACAGTAAATATTTGCAGAAGATGACATCTCTTTAAACAGCCATCTTCCAGATATTGTATGAGATCATCTCGAAATGGGATCAAACAGTACATAAGAACATAAGAAATAGGAACAGGAGTAGGCCATACGGACCCTCAAGCCTGCTCCGCCATTCAATACAATCATGGCTGATCTGATCATGGACTCAGCTCCACTTCCCTGCCTGCTCCCCATAACCCCTTATCGTTTAAGAAACTGTCTATTTCTGTCTTAAATTTACTCAATGTCCCAGCTTCCACAGCTCTCTGAGGCAGCGAATTCCAGATTTACAACCCTCAGAAGAAATTTCTCATCTCTGTTTTAAATGGGCAGCCCCTTATTCTAAGATCATGCTCTCTAGTTCTAGTCTCCCCCATCAGTGGAAACATCCTCTCTGCATCCACCCTGTCAAGCCCCCTCATAATCTTATACGTTTCGATAAGATCACCTCTCATTCTTCTGAATTCCAATGAGGCCCAACCTACTCAACCTTTCCTCATAAGTCAACCCCCTCATCTCCGGAATCAACCTAGTGAACCTTCTCTGAACTGCCTCCAAAGCAAATATATCCTTTCGTAAATATGGAAACCAAAACTGCACGGTATTCCAGGTGTGGCCTCACCAATACCCTGTACAACTGTAGCAAGACTTCCCTGCTTTTATACTCCATCCCCTTTGCAATAAAGGCCAAGATTCCATTGGCCTTCCTGATCACTTGCTGTACCTGCATACTATCCTTTTGTGTTTCATGTACAAGTACCCCCAGGTCCTGCTGTACTGCAACATTTTGCAACCTTTCTCCATTTAAATAATAACTTGCTCTTTGATTTTTTCTGCCGAAGTGTATGACCTCACACTTTCCAACATTAAATTCCATCTGCCAAATTTTTGCCCACTTAGCCGGTCTATGTCCTTTTGCAGATTTTTTGGTGTCCTCCTCACACCTTGCTTTTCCTCCCATCTTTGTATCGTCAGCAAACTTGGCTACGTTACACTCAGTCCCTTCCAAGTCGTTAATATAGATTGTAAATAGTTGGGGTCCCAGCAGTGATCCTTGCAGCACCCCACTGGTTGCCAACCAGAGAATGAACCATTTATCCCGACTCTCTGTTTTCTGTTATTAGACGTAAATCTGGTCGAGAGTTCTTTGTTTCCCTACCAGACCACAAGGACATAGGACGTGTCTGCATACCATTCATTAAACTTATCTTGGTTATTATTTCAAGTTTCAATCTCATTAGCAAAGAAAAATATGAATTTACATAGCCTTTGTTCCAGTATGTATAAAAATAGTTCGTCATAGATAATGGATTTTTCCACTTCAAAACTGAATGGAGCAAGACATGTCTGGTTAGCTTGGTTTTTGTCTTGCTCTATATAGTTTCGAAGTGGAAAAAAATCGTCTTTGAGGCACATTAGTCCATTATGCCCCTAGAGTGGGCAGTTCTGTCTATATGGCTGTTCTTTTTACTATTCAACTAGCAGATTCAGCTGCTTCTGCTGCATTTAAAAAATAACTGGTTGCCATTGGTTTCAAATCATGGACTGGGCCAGATTTGACCTGCAATCTGGAGGTTCCACATATTATTATTCTTTCGTGTGGTAGTAGCAAAGCAAATCAAACGTCAATATCCAAATTGGATATCTAGGCCAAAGCTTCCGGTGTAACAGTGTGGCTATCGTGTAAGCAGCCTGCAAATTTCCTCTGAGGGCAGTGCTCAATGATGTGCTCCAGGGTCTGATTAGGAGCTCCACAGTTGCATGATGGGGATGGTTTAATCTTCCACCCATGGAGAAAGTGGCAGCATCTACCATGACCAATTCTGAGGCGGTTGATGGCTGTCCGTTTGCGAGGAAGGTTTGATCCTATAGGTTGTACTGTGGAGTCCTCTATAAGAAATCCATTCCCAATGTCGTAGTTCTTCAAAGCATTTCGCCATTGGTCATCAAGCTGAGGGGACGCTGAAGGGCTTCGGCAATGGTCCAAAATTACCTTTTAGATTTGAGACGGGTTGGTGGTAGGTTGTTCAAGTCGGCCTGGATCTGCATGTCTTTGCTGGTGTAGCGGTTGTATTCTCTGGAGATTGCATATTCGCAGCATAGGTGTGGTGGTGCGATGTTTGCAAGCACAAGGAGCCAAGGTGTTGGTGTCGATAAAAGCGTACCAGTGATAATTCTCATAGTAGAATTCAGCTAGCCATCAACGGATTTGACATGTGAAATTGATAGCCATGCCGGAGAACAGTACTCTGCTGTAGAGTACACTAGGATGAGTGCTGCCGTATGGCGGGTTTGAGCGTCTGCTCTCCATGTGGATCCGGTGAGTTTCTGGATCAAGTTGACCCTACTCTTTGGTTTCTTCCCAAGGTTCTGGAGATGTTGTCTATATGACAGGGTGCGATCAAGCGTGACTCCTAAATAGTCTATGCCTTCTGTTGTGCAATCTGTTGCTTTCAATAGCTAAGCTACAAACGGTAACTGGGGGGGAGGGGGGGAAAAGAGAGATCCACCCTGTTAAGAGTAGTGTTTAGGAGGGCTTCACGGTGGTGGAAGTCTGAAAGCCAAGAGCTTTAAGGCTACTGTGAAGCCATCAAATCAATCAGCTAAAATATCCATAGTCAAAAGGAATGTGTAGATTAGGAAGAAAAAAACATTTAAGAAATGTTTCTTTTCAGTACAAGAGGCAGTCAAGTATTTCTACTTTGTGGGGTCTTTGAGAAGTTTTTAAGTTCGTATTGCAGGAAGTGATCACTTTGAAATAGCTCCATTTGTGAAAAGAAGTTCTGATCATAATCTGTGCAGAGTTCATATTTGGAGGAACCCTGTCCCTACTCAGAAGTACTCGCTAGGAATCTAGGTGGTAAGCTGGGACACACATATGATGCCACACCATTGGGTAAACTAAAAGGTAATCTGGGATAGGGACTCTACATGGAGTCTGTTCTCTTTCCCAAGCACTTATGACAACATATTTCATAACACTCAATTTAGGTTAGAAGATTTTAGATTTTTAAAGAACTGGAACGGTAGTCCAACTTCTTACAGCTCCAGCCTGTTTGTGAACAGTTTGGATTCAGGAAGCCAAAGGTAAAGGCTCAATTTTCCTGTAAGCCAGGGCTTTATTTCACTAGGGAATCATCCATTACCAAGGTGACGGAGTGAAGTACAAGGCTGTAGTTATGCCCAAAGAAATGTTTTGATTTTGCAAACTCTCTCTGTTCCACATTAGTCTACCATGTAAAATTATACAGTGCTACATGATATTCATAATTGCAAATCTTCAGTGTACCAACATTTGAGATTCATCAGTTTAAGTGTTTAGTTCTTGTAGGAGCATCTTTCAAAGGAAAGGGTACTGACTGTACATTGGCAATCTGAGCTCCATTCTAGTGATGAAAGTGATGGTTCTATGCTGCTTTATGATCTTAGTGGCTGGTATCACTTAGGTTTATGAGGAGACTCTACGGATATATTGGCAAAGTTTAAGTTGAGTCTCTGGGAATGGCTTTAAGCAAGGTGATGATGATGGCCAGGGTTCCTGCTGTAAACACTCTTCAGTTTGGATCCATTGTTCACACTTGAAGTGTTTCTTCTATACATGTCCAGATAATATTTTGCACTGGATACAAGTAACGAGGTAATTCTGTGCAGGAAGACAATGGAGACATGGATGTGGCTTTTGGTAATCGAGAAAGTTCATTGGTGTTTGGAAGGCTTTTGTTTCAGCTGGTTGCATTCCATTATGCAACCGGAAAAATGTGAGGCAAGAGTATTGATAGATTTATGCCAACTAGATGTAACGATTTTCATCTGAGAAAAAAATTAAAGTATTAAAAATTGTATAATCCTTTTCCACAAGAAATTTTCAAAGTAAGCCAGCCACTGCTCTCACAGAACCGATAAAGAAAAGGACCGAGTATTTTTAGAATTATACTATACAATTCATCATCATCATAGGCAGTCCCTCGGAATTGAGAAAGACTTGCTTCCACTCTTAAAATGAGTCCTTCGGTGGCTGAACAGTCCAATACGAAGCCACAGTTCCTGTTACTGGTGGGATAGAGTACAATTAGAGAACAGATGACCACATGATAAAATATTTGTAAAAGTACAGTGTGCTTCTCCCTGTTGGATGTCTAGGAGTTTATTCTATGGTGTTTGAAAGACAACAAGGGTTTCCAAAATGAGTGAAAAAATTGCAATAAAAAGATTTGAGCTTCCATTTCACCAGCTTGGATTTATATCATTCCATATGTGTTGTTCTTTGTGTTTCTATAGAACTACTTTTGTAAAAAGGAAAAACATTAATAAAATATATACACCTAATACACTGATGTAGAGGTTATATATTTGTGTGCATACTTACATGCATATTTTTCTGTGAGTAACTTGATATGTGACATTGCAGAAATACATTTTAGTTTTTTTCCTTTAATGAAGAGATCAGTGAACCTTAAATGCTGACAACTTACATTGATTTTGTAACTCCTGGCTCATTACAGAACATTAAAAAAATGAAAAAACAAACTGTATAACAATATGATGCTGTCCGCAAAACTAAGTTACATTATTTACATTCCAAAGGACAGTGCCGACAGTTTGAAAAAACATAAGAACTGCATACTTAAATGAATATTGTCCCATAGTGCCCAACTGTTAAATTACAAACTCAAAACATTTTTACTCAGCTAGTATGTGTGGAGGACAGACTGTATTCTGTATTAACAATAATTACAGCTAAATAAAGTACGGCCGAACAAAACGGTTTCCAATCTAAGCTTTACTGTAAAGAAACCAAAACAATAAACATATAATTTTATGCCCTAATTGATTAAGGAACAGTCTTAGATGATGATATTTTCTACAATAGAGAACCCCTAAGTGTGGTTTAGCATCTGTGATCTACAGTACTTAAATCATTTCCAAATCACAGCACCCTTGGCTTAACACAGGTAATTAATATCATTCACAGGCCTAAATACAGCTGAAAATTTTCTTCCATTAGCAGAACTTGCTCTTGTTTTATAATATATTGTTTTACAGAAACTACTAGCCCATAGGTACACACCTCCACTGTTTGAAGGCCATTAAACACAACTGATGGAAAATTAGTTTATTTGTTTCTTACAATTCATTGTCTTTGAAAAGCTAAGCACCTGAATCAGTACTAACAGTGGAAGATATACAAGTTTGAAAGCACAGGAGCATCCCGATGTCTCCCATTCAACAGCATTTGAACTGGAAGGGTTTATTCTTTAACTGTTTTTTTTAAATACAGGGATCATACTTACATAGGTTGACTAATTTCAGTTTGTTTCACAAGTAACTGACTCTAAACTAATTACAAATGTTTGAAGTAACTGAGATGAAGGGGCAAACTGTTCAGGTAGTAGGATACTGAATGCTGTAGTGCACTTTAAAAAAAAAGAAAATCTATTCTTTGATCAACTCTTCCCCCTCCCCCCCAGCAGCTTGAGAATTTCCACTGTTTTACAATACCATGATCTGAAGTTGCAGAAGTTATTGCGTAAGCATTATCCTATACATTTTCTTCAATAAATTTCCACCAATGTTCAGAAAAAAACACTCATGAAATGCTGCTTAAGAAATTATAGCGTAACCATATTTTACAGCCTTAATTCATTGGCAATTTTGGAAGCAATGTTTTTGAAAGCTATGGATGTTCCTGATATTCGCTTAAAACGAACTCCATTAAGTGACAGTCTTGGCAGTTTGCAGACCTCCATCTCCCACTGGACAAGGTTTTCTGCATGCCCATCGCCATGGACACAGAAGAGCAAGAAACGCTCACGTTGTTCATAATCACAATTGTTTGCATCAAGAACCTTTCGTATCTCCCTCATCATGTCATTGGGATCCATGGAGCTGGTAGTTTTCATACTCCAGGTAAATCTGAGTGAACGGGGCTTTGCTTCCTTGATTTCGTCTTTTTGATCCCCAGATACATTGCGACTGCAGAAAACAAAGATTGGGCAACAAAATGTTAGAACACATTTCTAATATTTCATGCTTCTAGTCCTTTCCTCCATTTTTATAAATACACATAATCTGTCAACAAGCACGTAGCAAGTACAAGCTAACTATACACTGGGATTAGTTTCTCAAAACCTGCAGCATGACATAGAAACATAGAAAATAGGTGCAGGAGTAGGCCATTCGGCCCTTCGAGCCTGCACCACCATTCAATATCATGATCGATCATTCCTTCAGTACCCCTTTCCTGCTTTTTCTCCATACCCCTTGATTCCCTTAGCCGTAAGGGCCATATCTAACTCCCTCTTAAATATATCCAATGAACTGGCATCAACAACTCTCTGCGGCAGGGAATTCCACAGGTTAACAACTCTCCGAGTGAAGAAGTTTCTCCTCATCTCGGGCCTAAATGGCCTACCCCTTATCCTAAGGCTATGTCCTCTGGTTCTGGACTTCCCCAACATCGGGAACATTCTTCCCGCATCTAACCTGTCCAGTCCCGTCAGAATCTTATATGTTTCTATGAGATCCCCTCTCATCCTTCTAAACTCCAGTGAATAAAGGCCCAGTTGATCCAGCCTCTCCTCATATGACAGTCCAGCCATCCCTGGAATCAGTCTGGTGAACCTTCGCTGCACTCCCTCAATAGCAAGAACGTCCTTCCTCAGATTAAGAGACCAAAACTGAACTAATTTAATATGACATCGTAATAACTGTCGAAAAATACTACATCTCATTTCTTAAAACGTGAAAATGCTACAAGAATGAACTTTATTTGAATTAAGTGTTGCTGTCGTAATGTAGCCAAATTTACGATGTTACTTTTCACATCATTGTGAACAGATTTGGATGCGTACCAACGTCAAAGCAGTAATATATCCTGGAGTCGATGACCTGACTCCCAAGCACACAAAAGCAAAGTGGTGTGAGACCACTTCTAGTCGGCAGTCTCACACTGCTTGTGCTCTGCACCGCGAAGTATAACTTCAGTCTAGTGCAATACCAAGTTTTAAAAAAAATGTCAGCTGTCTGTACCCCTGGGAACTTTCTAAACTTAGTATGGCATGTTTTTTCTTGGGGGAAAGTGAATGCTGCTTGCATCTTTTAATAGTAAAAATTAGCTGCCTGGAGAGTTGAGCTCTGTAGAAACACAAATAGGCGTGGGAATGCAATGCGTAGCAAGATGAAACAAACTACACATTGCAATCTACAGGTGCCCGTCTCAGTCTTCTATATCCGGTGCAACTGCAGTGCTAAATGCCATTTTCATTTAAATCTTAAATTTATACATAAAAATATATAGAATGCAGCTTTGCACCAGTTGAACTATAATATTCAAAGTCTAGCAACTAATGCTTTCTACATAATTAACAAATATTTTCAAAAATATAGTCCAACATTTGTAAAGAAATCTTTAAAGAAAAAAATTAATCTGCTGTGCCCATAGGTGGAGCTATGGGGTCACGCTACATATAAAATGTAATCAAACACAAAAGCATTGTAATGCAATCCACAAGCAGGTTAGATATAGTGAAACGGTTGCATTAGTAAGATTCAAATGGCAGTAAAACCAATTTTTAAAAATTCAACCTCAATTTAATTTCCAAAACATTTTTGTTTGGAATCAGCCAGGCATCTGACATGCACAGAAACTCATAACTACGTTTACGAGTCTCCAAACGAAATTATTGCGAAATCCATAAAGGTAGCGTTGTTATTTGGATTGTGCACTCTCATTGTAGGGGTGCACCCTAATTACAAAAGCCCATAGAACTGGTATTAGTAAGTGTGCAAGAGTTTAACTGACTAAAATTGTGTATCTTACTTGCACAGTCCACTGGTAGGCTTGCTGCTCATCGAGCTCACTCAGTTAAGGCTTCGGTTTACAGAATTAAATGGAGCCGAGTGCGAAGAGCCCCAGCTCCCTGTGGCAAAATCTCCCTCTCCAGGTCCCATTAATGAGCCAGGCTAGATGGTCAAGGCTGACCTGCTCAGGTATTGGTTGCCAAGCAAGTCCCCGCTTACATTCCCCATGACCCTCACTACTTGGTGATCAGACAACTCAAAATCATGGGTTTGATTCTTTGGTAGGTAAACAGCAAGTACCAGGAACTGCTCCTGAACAGCATGCTGAACAGCACAATTCATTATAAAAAGTGTGTGTTTTGCCACCATCTTCGTGTCCACAGCATGAATGCATACCATTAGTTGAGGGCTGCATTGCAACTGCTTGTTTCTCTGCAATCTAATTAAGGTATGCATAGAATCGTGGCTATATGACTGTATCTTCAGGGCAAACTGTCCGCAGCTGTCAAGCCAAGCTTCAGTTTCTTCAGAAGCTATTTAATAAATAATCATCTTCAGTATGTTGGGAGGTCCTATTGTTATATTGGACCAGTCAGCTTGATGTTTTAGATGTGTCAGCCCAATGCCACTTACCAGACTTCCAGGTTTTTGTGGTTCTGGTGATGGGATGGGGCCATCATGCAACTAACTCACCTCATGTTTACTTTTCAAAACAAGTTTAATCTACATTCCATAAAAAGATTTTAGAATGTATGTAGCGGGAGTATTTCTTCACTCTTGATACAACAATGATCTTACTTATGTACTAGTTTGGGCATCAGGATGAAAGATTTTAACTCTGGGAAATGAAAAACTCTCTCTATTTGGACACCTGCAGTGTTAGCATCAAGCATTCCTAGGTATAGCATGGGTTAGCTGCAGAGTTCAGTACCACTTTCTTTGTTTAAACATGAGTTTTTAACTTCACTCTCAGAAGTAAAACACTACTGCACCATTGTAACATTTCCATTTCTCCTTTTTGGGCGTATGTGTCAGTGAGTCTTTCCCACTTGGAACTTGGCAAGTTAATTTGATGTAGGACCCGGACAGCAAATGGATGGAGACAATCTTTATCTGATCAACCTAGAGTGGATTCGAATCTAGGTCCTAAATGTTAAAAGAGTAGACCCAAATTTTGGGTCCCAATTTTCATTTAAATTGCCCTGAATTAACAATGATGAAGTATTAAAAACCTACAAATAGATTTCATTCTTTCATGCATGTAGAATTGTAATAGCAATGGCTTTGTTGAAAAACTCTACTTTATACTTGCAATGTTACATATTAAATGACAACCAAAATTTCAGCAATTTTATGAAAAGCATCAACATTTCCTGAAACTGTGTTGTTCAGGAATCAAGCTACACACATTTTGACAGGCTCATATTTGGTTGCACAGAGGTACATGTACTAAATATAGATGCATTCTCACCTTGAGCCCTCAAATCTCCCGTTTCTCTCAGGTTCAGTTGGGACCCTCAATGAAAGCAATCCGAAAGCACAAGTGAGTAAAGAAAGAAGAAAATTCTTAAGCTTGCGTTATTTAGGCTGTTGCACACCAAGACTACACCAAAGAGACAGTAAACATACATTTTCTTATGACTGACAGAAAGCTCTATCCACTTAATCACACTTTCAACATGGAACCCTTTGTAAAATCACAATGTCCTTTGCTGGCAAGATTGATTTGTGATACTCTAATACAGTAGAGACCACTTATCAGAAGAAAAACCTGCTGAACTGCTTGCTACAAACAACCAGTGTGATCTATCAAGATTAGAAGATAAATAAGTTTGTGCTTTGTGGGGAAGGTGAAAGAAAATAAACACAAAAATGTTGAGGATGTTGTACTTCAAATGATGACATACTGAGTACTCATCACTAGCAGCAGCAGGGAGAAGCAAGCGTCAGATCTGTATAAAATCGGCAAGCAATGCTGCAAGAGATCCAGTGGCTTGTTTTTAACAATAACAATTTGCATTTATATAGCACCTCAATATAGAAAAATGTAAGCTGAGCTAAAGAAGCACAAGTTATGAGGAGTGCCCAAAAACTTGGTTGTGATCTTAAAGGAGTAAGGGAAGGTACAGAGGTTTCAGAACAGCGGATGAGAGTTAACCAATGATGGATTATGGGGGGGAAAAGAGAAGAGATGCACAAGTGCCCAGGGTCACAGAATGGAGAATTTTGAGTTGAGGCTGAAGGAGGTTACAGAGATAGACAGAGGCAACACCATGTACAGAGATCTCGGGAAGGATAAGAATTTTGAAATTGATGCATTGAGGTCTGAGAGTCAATGTACGTCAGCAAAAATGGGCAAGGATGATTTGGTGTGAAATAAAATATGGGCAGCTGAGTTTTGAATGAGGTGAAGTTTATGGAAGGTGGAGGATGGGAGGGGCATCCAGTGCAGATTTAGAGTATTTGAGTCTGGTGGTAACAAAGACATGAAAGAGGGTTTCAGCAGCAAACGAGCTGAGGTGGGAATAGAAGTGGGTGGTCTTTGTAATGGAGGGGATACAATGTCAGAACCTGAGCTCGGAGTTGAATAGGACGCCGAGGTTGCAAACACTTTGAATTTTACTTTTTACATCTGTTTAAAAAGGTAACCTAGTTTAACAGAAATCTTGTCCATTTAAGCTAGTAGAAGTCTATCGCATTGCCTCTGAATGCAATTCGGAAGTCAAAGCATCAGAAGTAACATATAGCTCTACAGCTTCCAAACATATAAACATCACTACAAACAATTATGTTGTAAAATTTACAACAACAAAATAATTAGTTTACTTAAGGTGAGCAACAGCAAAGTGCTAGAGAAGATGAAGACAAAACACAGAAAATCCAGCAGATTTAATCAAAGCTAAAAACTGGATAATTTTACCTCATATTTACTCATGCAGATAGCTAAGTACTCAAGAACTAATTTTCTCTAAAATGGAGCCTCAGATTTCAAGATAATGCATCATTTTTGCACCACCCAAAAATGCTTCATGCTCTTTCCTGTTATATTTCTAACATCTCCTCATATATGTACAATTTGTAAAATAAGCAGAGATGCAAATGAATCAAAACATGCTGGCATCAAACTCAACTATCAAATCTTACTTTAATATTTGGATTTCAGTGGTTATAGATTTTAAACTAGAAATTAAGCAAGAAATATAATCCACAAAATGTTGCTCAGATAACACTATGGCGTAAACCACAATAATACACACTTGGAATCAGCCAATCATGGCAGATTCCTTAATATTATATTTTCTAATTTCCAACTGACATTCTTAAACTTGATTTGCCATAACAATGAAAAAGTTGCTGTCAGCCTACCACCTGATCTGCCAAGATAATTAACTTTAGATAAAGCCATCATCAGATTCATGCATATAAATTCTGTGCACCAACCTATTAATAACTCTTATTGTACAAAATTCTCTCTATCCAAGCACAATGCTTAAATAAAAGTCCTGTTTCAAGCATAAAATGTTTCAATTATTTGTAATATTAAATAATTAAATAACAGCTGCCAAAATCACATAAAAAAATAGGTCATTTTAGACGTCTAACCATTTTTATCCAATTATGTGCTTTGGTTAAGGTTTTTTTTTTATTGATTACACTAAACGTGGAGCCTTATAAATTTACAATCTAAACAAAACACTTGTTGGAAAATTAGTTCAAATTTCATCAGAATTAAACTATACACTACAGTATACAATGTTCACAGACATCTAGTGGCCTCTAATGGGTAATATGCTGTCAAGTCAATTATTCGACTAATAATTAGGTCCATGGGTGGAGTGAAGTTCCTCTTAAAAATGAGAGAATCTGTTTTTCTCTGAAATTAACAATGCACAATAGAATTGCACCTTTCAAAGCCTGTTAGCAGGTTTACAGAATGAAAGAGAATTTCTACCTTTTTTGTTAGATGAAAAATTACAGGCTCTGCCCTTTAACATCGCCACTATCTTTACTATCAATAAGGCAACATACAAACCTTTGCTATGGAGGAAAAGATGGAACAAACTGGCATGAAATATCAGTAGTGTGATTTTTAATTAGCCATTTTTGGGATGGAAGGAGAAATGGATAATTTGATTTTAAAGGAATTATGGATGAAAACTTATAAAATTTATGAAATGGAATTTGATTTTCAGGTTTAATTCAACCTGTTGTATGTGTATTTCCACTGTGCATTCAAATACATTTTCAGCAGGTTAAAGGTTAATCTTAAATGAATACTGTTTGTCACTAATCTTTAGTGGGAAGTTCAACTAAATACTGGGTTTCTCTTAAATAGTTTAACTATGAATGTTAGCATTTTCAACAAAGGGCACATTGTAGTGAATGCACAGGCTTATAGATGAAAATGCCTTGACTGCAGATAATCCCACAGGCTCAATAAATCTACAATGCAACTTAACATTAGATTTAACTGCCAAAACAATTTAAGAGACAAAGAAAACATTCTTACAGTTCCCAATTTCAGGGCATCCTACATATTCAGTATAATATCTGAAACAATTCCTTCAATGACAATATTTCTGTGTACTTCACAGTAATTTGCTAGTTCACATACATAATTCACTGATAAACACAATGACATAGCCACTAATACAACACAGGGAAAAAAGGAAATCTGAATCACAATGGAAAGCAAACCCGATACGAGTGATATAGACTGAAGTTCCTGTATGTAGAGTCAAACAGCTAATTGTTTTATGCAAAATATTGCAGCTTAATTTCATGCTGACAATCTTCAAGTCAGTTGATATATTACACTACAATGAAATATATAGATTTTTCCTTCCAATGTAAACTATAAAATAAAGGTCAGACTCTCCTCCCATTGTGTGCATGTTCCATGTGCAGTATTTTTCCACAGATAAGTAAGTTTATGAATAAACCAAAAATGTGGACTCCTTAAATTAACATTTGAGATTCATTGCTTCCAGAAATAGTTAATTGCGCAAATCTTTTGCAACAAATATTTTATTGCTCAATTGCATTGAAATTATATTTCAATTACGGCTGAACACATAACTGTCCCTTTTGTTTGAATTCAGGACTGACCAAATAATCTTTAAAATGTGATAAGAAGCAACATGTTGAAAGTAAGATGACTTCTTAGCAGAGAAACATTTTTGTTTATTTAACACATCCTAAACTGGTATGTGAGCAAATAAGAATTCCAGTTCTTAGAACTGGCATTCAGATGAGAATTTCTTAATTATATATTAATTCTGACTGTTGGTATAACCAACACATTAATTTCTTGGTACTGTTCAAAACAATTCTGTATGAATCACAAAGCATCTACAGTACTGATTTTTAAACTTACTACTGTATATATATTTATAGACAGTGGAAAAGTCCTTTTGATCTCATATCTGGAAGAGAAGAGGGGTTCTAAACATAAAACAGGGGTTGTAAGTGTGTAAGGAAAGAATTTCAGAAATAAATGTCAAGAGGAGGAAAGATTTAGAGGCTGAAGACTTACTAACAGTCTTTGATCCTTGTGCAGGAGTATTTGCGGGCACTGATTTGTTCGAAGTCTGCCGTTTTGATGGGTCAATAGTGACCCTGAGAAGAGGAAAAACGTTGGAGAATTAAACTGTACATATAGATTAATCAGTCTGACAGAAGTCAGCACATTGTGTGCTGATGGTCCCACTTTGTTACCTATAGCTGAAGCAACTTAAAACAAAATTAGAATTAAAACTAAATTAATCCAACTTCCTCATCACTGACCAAAGGTTCTCATACAACTACTTAACTGAAACCCTCCTCAGTAGTTTCAAACTGGTAACATTAATCATATAACTGATTCAAAGTGAAGCTCAGGACAAATTTTGTAGGAGCATGAAATGTATTTCACATGTGTGCAATATCTATCAAGTGCTGAATGAAAATACAGCCTCTATTTTCATCTTTACAGAAAACCTCAGAATTTTGCAAGTCCCACCCATCTCTATGATCGTTATTACTTTCCCACTCTTTTGTCTTTCACTCAGAACTCCCGACCACTTCTCTACCTCACTCTCATTTGAAATGGTGGAAAGGCAACCAATACCACCAAAAAAAGATTAATTGGTCATTTATCTCACTGTGGTTTGTGGGACTTTGCTGTGTGCAAATTGGCTCCTGCATTTGTCTACATAACAGTGAAAACATTTAAATATAATAACTGGCTGTGAAGTACTTTGGAATATTTTGAGGCCATGAAAGGTGCTTATATAAATGCAAGTCCTTTCTTTTTTCCTTCCTTGTGGAAAGCACCTTGTGTTTGATTGATTAAAAAGAATTCTCCGGATGTGGGCGCTGCTGACAAGGTCAGCATTTATTGCCCATCCTTAGTTGCCCTAAGATAGTGGTCAGCCTTCTGAGCGGTTTGATACAATCAGGTCACTTCAGAAGGCAACCACGTTGGTATGGGACTGGATTAAAATATAGACTGGGTAAGGATGGCAGGTATCCTTCCCAAAAGGACATTAATGAACCAGTTGGGCGCTTGTGACAATCTGACAACTTCATGGCCACTTTCACCAATACCAGATTTTTATTACCTTTTAAAAAAAAAATTGAATTAATATTCTCAAACTGCAATGATAGGATTTGAACTCATTCTCTGGATTATGACTCCTCACAAACAATGGCTTGATCACATGTTGGAATTAATCCTATTCTGAGTTACACAAATTAGTTTTATCACCAACAATCCTCCCAATGTTTTTTTTTGAAGTAACACCATTTAAAATTAACGGTCATTTGGCCGACTGGCGGCTTCTGGCATAGCTATTTAGACTTTGAATTCTGTCAGTGTAAGAACAATTAATGAAATGATCTGCAGACAGGCATAAAATGTTATGTCACTTAAATCTAAACGTCAGAAGCAACAGCAATATTTTGAAAGAGGACATAATCCAGATTTGGAGGTGGATAGGTGGTGCTCAGCCATTAAAAACTGTAGAAACACCTTAGTTATATTTTATGAACATTAAAAATTGCTGATGCACTTTTTAGTGCAAACTGTATGCGATATCCTCTTTCAAAATCCTGTAACCCAGGATGGGAAAAGCCTATCCAAATAGTTGTAAAATTAACAGGGTGAAGTATACTTTATAGTCAATAAAGTATACTTTTTGAAGCAGAAAGGGGGGGGGGGGGGGGAAAGCGAAAGAGAATGATAAAAGTTTTGCAAACTACAGATTACTACAATTCAATAGAACTGATTTTTTTTTGGGGGGGGTGGGGAGAAAGAGAAGAATTGTGTGTTCAAAGTGAAGAATACAATCCTAGCAAAAGCAAAACTTTTCCTATTTGTGCACTGTGTATTTTCAAGCACTTCTAAGTTGAGCATGACCAGATACAGGGTTGAATAATCTTCAAAATCTTCCAACAATGTACGTTAACCCAGTCTTCAGAGAAGCACCCTTTATTGTATCAGTTTCAATTTTTCTACTTCGTATATCAACCATTCTGATACAGGAGCCAAATTGAGAGTAGTATTGTGCTATATTCTCCAGCAAGCAGGTTGGGATTGCTAAACTTATTTCATTTGGGATCCTCACATTAAGTAGAGGGAGAGACTTTCAACCGATCAGTCTGGCCTAAATGCTTGATGTGAAAAGATAGTGTAATAATCATCAACGTTCCCACGCAGTGATGCGGAGGTGCCGCGCAGACCACTCGCCAACTTTTCAATGGAAGAAAACGCGCATGTGCGAAAATTTGAATGGGCTGCGCAGTCAGATAAAGGGTAAATTAGAGGGAGCATTGATAATAATGTAATCCTTCTTAATTTAATTGTTCTGTCCCATGTTACTATATATTTTTTAATTTTATATGTTTTTTATATTTTAACAGAAACCTGACATGTAAAATCTAGTCAGTTACAAGTATAATAATAAAAAGACATGTTTTATAAAATCAAGTCGGGAATAATGAAAACTCACATTTTAAACAACGAATACAACAACTCCAAACAAATTACATTGTATTGTCTTTGGAAGTAAATTAACAAAATTATTGAAAATTTGAAGGTTAATTGTGTTCTAAACAATTAATTTATGTGCAGGAGATAGGAATACAAAGAAGTCTTTGATGTTCATGAACAAGAGTGTAGTCATCAGCTATAATGTACTTAAGATTTTGATAACATAACTCAAAGAACAGTGAACACTCAATGCTTATTAGTTGTGAAAAATGCTAGTGAGCTTACTTCATCAGATAACTAAGAAAATTCCAGTATTTCCTTTGGTCAGTGATAATGAAATGGTTTACAGTGATTGAATAGTTTACAAATATCAAATCTTTTTGAGCAATAAGTCATTCTGGACATTTCTTCCATTAAAATCAGAAGTGTTCTGGAATGTACCTCTGACTGGTCTGTAAATCCCTGCCCATTCTGGATATTTTATACAGCGTTAATAGTGATTAGGTTGGGGGAAGAATGGATGAAAAAAGGGTATAAATTCAAAGAATTTTTATGAACGTGTACTCAAAAGAAACAAAAAAGAAAAGGACAGGGCTAAAAATAAATATGCTTTAGCACAAGAATTGTTTCAAACCTACTGGCAGAATTCTAACCCTTTTAATCATTCAGAAAACCTAAACCCCACATATCACTATTAAAAGCAAAACACAGCCAGAAATCTGCATTTGATTTTCACTGAATTTATTGGCCTATTTGCATTAGAAGTCTGCTTCCTGCAGTGGTTCTCAAGTGCCAGGTTCCAATCCTACTGCTGAAGAAATAACCCTGTTAGTTTTTGCAGGGTGGTTTCTATAGTAGCTGGATTGACTTACAACTGTGCACGAAAAAAATTATACGTATAGAATTGCTTTAAAGTTATTATTTGCTTAGTGGTAGCACTCTTATCTCTGGGTCAAGCTGTGATCAGCCCTACTCCAGGACTTGGAGCACATAATCTAGACTGACACTTCAGTACAGTAATAAGAGTGTGGCATTGACATAAGTGTTGTCTTTCAGATGAGCTGTCAAACTGAAGCCCTCTTGACATGTGTAAGAAGAGATAAAAGGGTGAAATTGTCACTTTTTTGTAGCCCCATTAGCGCCTGGGGGGGGGGGGGGGATGCTAATTGGGCACAATGGTGTTTTCCACCCAGGATATTGTCCCGGATGTTTGGGAGGCACTGCCCTGGCAGCACCGCGCCCCGCGATTAGCATCCCCAGGCCGGCGCGCAACCAACGATGACATCATCGTCGTGCACATCGACCTCTTTCTGCCCCCCGGGGGAAATTGCCTTGCAGGCTGCGAGGCTGGTGGACATATGCCGCCGGGGCACCCTTTAAAGGGGAGGCCTTGAGCGCCCTGGACAGTCATCTTTATTTGTCAGCTGACTCTTGGGTCGGCCCGACAATGGCGGCCCTCACATCGACCAGGCTGCCTTCATGCATCCCAGCACTCTTGTTTTGGATGCCGGGCTGTTGGCCCGGTTGTTCGCATCCCTGGTGGCCCAGTGCCGGCCACCAAAGATCCAGCATAGTGCCCTTTTACTGGAAGGGGAGGGGCATTGTAGCGCGTAAGAGCGATGCGGAGCATCCGCATAGTGCTGGACTCAGCGTCGAGCTATTGCACCGGGAGTGCCCCTCAAAGGAAGCGGAGTGCCGGAGACAGCGCTCTGCTTCTTTTGAGGGGTGTACGGCCCAATTCCGTGTCGGGGGTGGGACTTCCGGGTCAGGCCCTGGAAGGTTACTGCCCCCAACTGGAACGAAGGGCAATTTCAAGCCCAAAGAATCATGGTGCTATTCATAGACGAGCAAGTGGGGGGGAAGGGAGGGATTCTACAAACATTTATCACCCAAATATCACCAAAACAGACTAACATGATCATATGTCTCGTTTATTGTTTTTGGGACCTTGCTGTGCACTAATTGGCATTCTATAAAAAGTTCTTTCCTTTGTATTTCCATGGTCCTGTAATCTCCTTCAGTGGCTTGGGGAATGGCTGTATAAAATTTCAGTAGCTAAACTACTTTGCTGCCTCTATGGTGGCAAGTGCATTAATATGTCTACACTGCGTGTTTCCAGCTGGCATTTGGTAAGCTGTTGATGGCAAAAGTACAAATAAATGTGCCATAACTTTACAAGTGTTACATGATTATCAAAGGAAATAGACCTCCAACAAATTTGATAAAATTTAAAAACATGTGATGAAATACAAGAACACATGGAACGAAGAGGAGCCATCAGTGCCTGTTTGTGTGTTAAAATGTACAATCC
Organism: Pristiophorus japonicus; assembly: GCF_044704955.1. NCBI lineage: Eukaryota > Metazoa > Chordata > Chondrichthyes > Pristiophoridae > Pristiophorus > Pristiophorus japonicus. Next base: position 252,242,779 of record NC_091980.1, read on the forward strand.
AGACTATCATTAGCTCGCTCCAACCTATGTAATATCCTAGGAAAAGATTTTACATGCTTTCTTCCTGTTCCTTCACATCCTACATTATTCAACTTTGGCATGAGAATTCCATGGTCCAGTTGTGCAGCTACCATTGCATTTTAGAATATTTTGTCATTTTTAGTTATACTTCTTATGACCTTCAATCCATTCTCAACCAGACATTTAGTCACCCTCTTTTTTGAACAAGATGTTAATCAATGAAACATGAACAGATTTTGAATTCATGTTGTCCAGTTCTATGCCCAAACTCCAAATTAATCTGCCTGAATCTCTTTGTGTATGCCTATAGCTTTCTGTTTTTGAGTGTCACTTCAGAAGTTAAGAGTTTTAAGTTCCAGAGTAATCCTCGTCACTCTTTTCTAACCTCTTTCCAATAATCAATCTCTTTTTCAAGGTATGGTGTCAGAAATTCAAAAATATTCCAAATTTATCCTCAACAATTATCTATACAAAATCAAAATAACTTGTTTTAATCAAGTTAAATGCCCTAAAGATGAATCCACAACTTAATTTGCCTTTTTGATCATAGCTTCATTCTGATTGGATATATTCAGTGAATGTTCAATAAACACGTAAACCCAATTTTGTTTCTTTCCACCTTTGCTAATGAAAGTCCATGATCATGGTCGCAAACTTCACATTTCTTCTTGTACTGTCCACAACTTTATACTTGCGAACAATAAAATCCGCTTTTTAACATAGGCTATGACCTGATCACATAGCTTGGTGTCAGTAGCAAATTTCTGAAATATCATTTACAAATACTGTAGTTCGTTAGACCCAGAACAGATCACAGCAGAATTCCACTAATACATTTTCACACTCAGGTGCCAATCCAGAGCCTTTACTGTCCCTCACTACCATGTACTTTCTATTGTTAATCCAGTTTACAATCCAACTAGCCAATTTACCATTAATTAAATTAACCTTATCCTTCTTATAAATTTCACATTTAGAATATCAAATGCCTTCTGAAAGTCCAAGCAATTTATATCCTTTGAAATTACCTTGTGTACCAATTCAGTTAACGCCTCCAAGAATTCCAGTACACAACTGTGAAGCATGACCTATTTCACAGTAGAATCTTTTTAGTGATGTATTACAGCTTTTAGTCAATACATATAATCTTTCGGAACAGCATCATCACAGACTAATGTGCTACATTATATTTAAACCAATAAGCATTCAGCATTCCCAATAAAATGCAACTCCTTTATAGAGAGCAGCAATTCAATTGCTTGATGCTCCACGTTCTATTGACAGTAAGTTTGCTGCAATGCAGAAATCGTCCCTGTTGCAAAGTCCTTCTTACACATAAATTAATCCATTAAATGTAGCCCAGCGAAAGTATATTCTGACACAATCAGGACAATGATACCCTGGGGAAAGGCAGCAATACCAAAGCTGGTTCTTAAGCAAAAGGATATGTATTAATAACCTTTATAAAAATATGTTTCTTCACCAAATAAAATACAGAAAGTCTGAAGTTACTGTAGTAGTGACACAGTTTCCTAAAGCCACACATATGTTTTAATATGGTGTGATCTCAGTGCTGAGCTGGGACACTGCAGGTCTTCCAGGTAGCACCTTCTAAATTATTAAAAACCTATTTAAAATTCCAATCTTCGGGTGAAAACAAATAAATTGGTAATTATAAAAGATTTCACGGAGACATATGAAGACGGTACATCTTCCCTTATTGCAGAAAGGTATACTCATGAATTACATAGAATCCTATCCAAAGAACTGCCATCATAGAAGGGAAAAGCTCCTTAAACTGATGTGCAAATCTTTACATAAGGTATGGCAAATCATCTCTGTTCTAAAAACCATATTTGGAAGCCAGAATTGTCATTTGCCACAGAAATCCAAATTTTTCTGCACGACTTGAATCGTAAATCATACACTTCTTGCAGCAGATTTTGGTACTGCAATCACAGAATCTGCTTCCCCAGCCCAACACTTTTTACAAAAAAAATGGTATTTCCGAAGTCTATAGTTGTTTTACAGCATTCATTGTTAAAGAAAACTTTTAACATACACCCCACTCATGCTTGGTGTATTAGTAGAAAAGCAAAATTATTCCATCAAATCTTCAGTTAATCATCATGAATTTAATACAACAGCAGGTGGCTTGCATGCTCAGCTGTAGGTATGTTTAGAGCAACTAGATTACAGCGCTCTCCCCATCAGCATTAACGGTCTAATTGTATACAATCTCCCACATAAGCCAGGGCTATCTTTTCATATAAGCAGGAAGTCATTGCGTTATCAAGGCTGTGAAACCAGGTTTCTGGTGATATTGCAGATCAAGCCAATTATATTTTAAATCCTACCTTTTGGAAAACCTGAAAGGCATGTTTCTAAATTAAAAAAAACAATGAGAAGCAAAAAATGTAAACAAAACCCAAACATATGTTATACAAAAAATTGAATGTTTGATGCCTAAATCAAACAGCAGTGATGAGAAAGATGGCATGATGAGAGGATAGCAACATGTCAATGCGCCCAAAGCCTAGCTACAACTGAAATTTAGATTCTAGTCATGTAGAAATGTATGACTGCCCCAACAGACCAGCCAGGATCAGCTCAATCCCATTTGTTAAGATGCATTTCTTCAGCCATTTTTCTATAAATAACTCAGATTAGGTTTGTGGCACATAATCTGACTGGACAATTGTGATAGGTGAAAGATACAGTGTCGCTTAACTTCAAAAATGCCCACCATTTTATAGCTACATGAATTAAATATCAACATACATGGAGTAGACCCATTGTCATAACTTGCATCTTCCAGCAGGTTCTGCAAGATCATGTGCCTCAGTCACATATAGCTTTCTTCAATTACTATTTTTATACATGTTACCTTAAAAAAATGCTAAAAATATCTGAGGTAACTCATTCCAACCAGGAAATAATCCAAAATACTCTCCAGCATATCTTGCATTTTTCACCAAATCATTTTATTGTTTGCATTAATTCTATCCTTAACTACATCCCCAGACATAATATCTACTTTTGAGTTTTTCTTCAGTTTGGATAGTTAAGAATATTTCAATGAGATTCATGGGAAACGTCTCTTCCTTTTCAAACATTAAAAACTCATGTCTACTGATAAAATATAATGGTCTCCTGTCAAGAAAGTCTTATTATAAAATGGTGGCAGACCGAGATTTAATTAATTTTTAGAAATACAGAGCTGCAATCCAGCAAGGAGAAACGAGGTGTAAAAAATTGAAATTCAAAAGCAGCTCATTTTGAATCTATGTCTGGGCATCTAGAAGCCTAAATGGTAGAGCTTGAAAAATATTTTATCCAATTACCCATCAAGTTATTGTAGTATTTAATCTCTGCAGAATGTAATACAATACTTTTGTACAATATTACATTACAATAGTGACTATACTTCAAAACTACTTAATTGGCTGTAAAGCATGTTGGAATGTCTGTCCTGAGGTCACGAAAGGCGCTATATAAATGCAAGTGTTTTTTTTTCTTTAATAATGCTAAAAGCCATTACAAAACTTTCTGCGTCACAGAAGCAATGTAGCACAGTGTCAGCTTAATCCACATCTGACTCAAAGTTGTGGGTTAAAGGCCCAGTCGAGGAATTTGACAACATAATCTAGGCTGACACTTTAATGCAGTACTGAGGGAGTGTTGCAATGTTGGAGGTGCCCATCTTTCAGAGGTGACATTAAACCAAAGCTTGTTCAAGTGTATGTTAAAGATCCATAAACACTATCTAAACAGCAGTGGAGTTCTCCCAGTATTCTGGCCAACATTTATCCTTTAATCAATACCACCAAAAACAGATTAATTGGTTATCTCGCTTATCTCTTGTTTGTAGGACATTGCTGTGTGCAAATTGGCTGCTGCATTTGCCTACATAAAAAGTGACTACACTTGAAACATAATTCATTGATACTTGAGGGAATCCTGAGGATATGAAAGACACTATTATTACAAGCTCTTTAGTTATTATTATGCAATAAATGATTCTACAAAAGTGGCAACAATCAAACTATAAACCAAACACTTTTAAATAATGCTGCACTGACACCAGCAACATTGCTGTTTAGCAACAAGCTCAGGTTCAAGTGACTAAAAGTTTAATCTAAATTTTTCAAGATAAAATACTAAAACAATGAAATGGATGCCTGTTACATACTTTTACAAGCTCTACTAATGTCAAATATATATATATATATCTTTATACACTGTATATAATATATATATATTTATAAAAGTCACCATCTTGTACCTTTACTCAAAATCCTACAATTACACTTACCTTCTTGTGAGTTTTGAGGTCAATTTACTAAAGAGATTTGTGGAACCCCTACTTCGTGTCTGTGACAGAGGAGTGGCATCATGAGACAGTGTGGGAGATGCAGGTGGTCCATTGTATGTAGCATTTCGTCGCTCTCTGAGCTGGCCACCGTGGAAAGTGCTACGACTTGCAGTTCCTCTGGGGAAACGCATACGGTCAGGAGTTGTGGCACTGCTGATACTGTGGGTGGAGGTCACAGGAGTCCTTTGACCTGGAGCAGTGCTACAAGAAAATATGCTTTTTAAAAAAAAATAGCAACATAATAATTACATTGAAAATAATAAAGTCGTGCTTATAACTAGTAAGGCTTCAATATTGTTGCAGAACATATTAGGCATTAAAGAATATTCTTAATACATTACTAGTTCTCAACAAATCCTTTCTAGAGAGGTGAAATGCTGTCACCAGTTGATGCACATCAGAAAAAGTACCTACTCAAAGAAATTAACAACCAAAGCTGTCTGCCTACTGCTGAAAAATTGACATGGACAAGATAAAAATACTAGTAACAAAAATGTTAAAAATAACAGCACTGTGTAAATATCAAATTGGAAAGTCAAACTTACAATTGCACAACGATGCATAACTCTGGCATACAAGCACAAACAGCTTAATTAAGCACTGAAAGCGTTTCTATGTACTGAAAGTAGCATATTTGTGAAACCTATTGGACTGGCAACTTCACCTGCATTCATCCAAACTTATTTTTAGATAGCCAGAATTACATAAGTAATTATTCTCTAGTTTAATTTCATAAGATTAGTTTGCGCTAACACTCTCAACTAAAAATAAATGGATAGTTCCGTTCGATTAAAAGCTAAGAGAACCATCACGCTCTTACGTACTTTCCATATGGTATTTAGATTTATAGACCTAATGAATACTAATAAGAACATAAGAACTAGGAGCTGGAGTAGGCCATTTGGCCCTTCGAGCCTGCTCCGCCATTCAACAAGATCATGGCTGACCTTCTACATCAACTGCACCTTCCCACATTATCCCCTATCCCCAATTCCCTTAGTTCCCCAAAATGTATTGAGCTCTGGCTTGAATATTCTCAATGACTGAGCAAAACTGCTTTCTGGGGTAGAGAATTCCAAAGATTCACAACCCTTTAAGTGAAAAGAATTCTCTTCATCTCAGTCCTAAATGGCCGACCCCTTATTCTGAGACTGTGACCCCGTGTTCTAGATTCCCCGGCCAGGGGAAACATTTTCTCAGTATTGACCCTATCAAGCTCCTTAAGACCTTTATATATTTCAATTAGATCACCTCTCATTCTTCTAAACTCTGGGGAACAGAACAGCTGATCTGAAACTTTAACAACAAAGTTAATTTAGTTTCTTTGTCTGCTTGTTATGCTGATGAATTAGTTCAAATTATCCATTTAACCTAGAAAAAGTCATCTGTTAACAATATGGTTGCGATCAAATGGGACAATGATTTTACATAAATTCTTCAGGACTGACTGCAGCCAGGCTGCAGCTAAATCTATGCATCTGTTTAGATTTCAACACATACATAGAAAAAATAAACAAAAATAGAACAGGTAAAAAAAAACATCAGCAGGTAGATTTAATGAATTATCCTCCTTTGCTTACTTAGGCCGGAAGTTATCTGCTTCATTGTCTATTGCAGGCATCATCTTGGTAGCATACCCTGAGCCTGACATGGACATTGACTTCTGATGTCGCAATCGCGTGGAAGTGGAAGATGTAGTAGAAGCGGATGTAGATGCAGGAGCAGATACATATGCAGACGCAGAACTAGTCGCACAAGCAGACATTTCTGTCAGGCTGTGATGAAGTGTGGTTGAGATAGAGGCAGAAGCAGACAGAAGTACAACATGGAGCACAATGTTGAACAAGTGCAAATTAAAAGAAAGCAAACACCATGCTGTTTAAAGAAGTTAGCTGTGATTTTACCTTTTAAATTAAAAAAGTGAAGACAGAAAAAGAAAAGCAGTTTTAAAACTGCAAAGCAGCAGCAAAGTACTCTACAGTTATTTCAGTATTATGTTCAATGTAATATTTAGGCATAAAAGCTATCTCAGCATGTGGAAAGATCTATTGCAAGAGGTTTATAGAGATACAGTATACATGAGGTACGTACAATGCTTTATTTTAGCTTCCATCATTCCAACACAGATGCGTTTAAATATTATTAGTTTAGATAAATTGTTCTAAAATAAAGTGAATTCTGCACTGTTATAAAACATCTTTGACTCTAATTAATTACCTGTTTTCCTTCCCATTCTGTAATACTGAATGCCTATCTACGTTTGTTCTTTCACTGCAAACGTATGTATTCCGTCGGGTCATTCCTCCAGACACCGCGTTATTCTAACAACAGACAAATAAGCATTGATTTCTTCAAAATTATTCAAAGCTGCTTCTTTGCTGATTCTATAATGTAATTTCTCCTTTTATGTTTCTTCTGTTAGGATTGTGTACAATCCAAAATGCAGACCTCTATAGCAACAACCAGCATTCAATGATTAGCAAAAAGGAGGTGGACTTCTTCCAGCAGATACTGAAGCTTTCCACACAGCACTTCATCTAGCAACCTGGTCCAATACTGATAGAAACATTGGGCAATGGTTGTTCAGGTTGGAATTCAGATATGTCACCCTCTGTGATGGTTGCCCATTGCGCTACTGCTGGAGAATGTTTGCTTTTGGAACCATATGACCTGCAATAATGTTTGAGCTTTGGCTCAATGATAGCACTCTTGCCTGTGTCAGAAGGTTGTGGGTTCAAACCACACTCAAGAGACTTGAGCATGTAATTCATGCTGACACTTCAATGCAGTACTGATATAAAAGATACACAATCTGAAAAAGAGCAGGGAGTCTTTCTTCCTCAGCCACCCCCCACCCCCCACCATCATCCCTGATGAGCTAGTCAACATAGAAACATAGAAACATAGAAAATAGATGCAGGAGCAGGCCATTCAGCCCTTCTAGCCTGCTCCGCCATTCAATGAGTTCATGGCTGAACATGAAACTTCAGTACCCCCTTCCTGCTTTCTCGCCATAACCCTTGATCCCCCGAGTAGTAAGGACTTCATCTAACTCCCTTTTGAATATATTTAGTGAATTGGCCTCAACTACTTTCTGTGGTAGAGAATTCCACAGGTTCACCACTCTCTGGGTGAAGAAGTTTCTCCTCATCTCGGTCCTAAATGGCTTACCCCTTATCCTCAGACTGTGACCCCTGGTTCTGGACTTCCCCAACATTGGGAACATTCTTCCTGCATCTAACCTGTCTAAACACGTCAGAATTTTAAACATTTCTATGAGGTCCCCTCTCATTCTTCTGAACTCCAGTGAATACAAGCCCAGTTGATCCAGTCTTTCTTGATAGGTCAGTCCCGCCATCCCGGGAATCAGTCTGGTGAACCTTCGCTGCACTCCCTCAATAGCAAGAATGTCCTTCCTCAAGTTAGGAGACCAAAACTGTACACAATACTCCAGGTGTGGCCTCACCAAGGCCCTGTACAACTGTAGCAACACCTCCCTGCCCCTGTATTCAAATCCCCTCGCTATGAAGGCCAACATGCCATTTGCTTTCTTAACCGCCTGCTGTACCTGCATGCTAACCTTCAATGACTGATGTACCATGACACCCAGGTCTCGTTGCACCTTCCCTTTTCCTAATCTGTCACCATTCAGATAATAGTCTGTCTCTCTGTTTTTACCACCAAAATGGATAACCTCACATTTATCCACATTATACTTCATCTGCCATGCATTTGCCCACTCACCTAACCTATCCAAGTCACTCTGCAGCCTAATAGCATCCTCCTCGCAGCTCACACTGCCACCCAACTTAGTGTCATCCGCAAATTTGGAGATACTGCATTTAATCCCCTCGTCTAAATCATTAATGTACAATGTAAACAGCTGGGGCCCCAGCACAGCCTGCCATTCTGAAAAGTACCCGTTTACTCCTACTCTTACTCTTTGCTTCCTGTCTGACAACCAGTTCTCAATCCACGTCAGCACACTACCCCCAATCCCATGTGCTTTAACTTTGCACATTAATCTCTTGTATGGGACCTTGTCGAAAGCCTTCTGAAAGTCCAAATATACCACATCAACTGGTTCTCCTTTGTCCACTTTACTGGAAACATCCTCAAAAAATTCTAGAAGATTTGTCAAGCATGATTTCCCTTTCACAAATCCATGCTGACTTGGACCTATCATGTCACCATTTTCCAGATGCACTGCTATGACATCCTTAATAATTGATTCCATCATTTTACCCACTACTGAGGTCAGGCTGACCGGTCTATAATTCCCTATTTTCTCTCTCCCTCCTTTTTTAAAAAGTGGGGTTACATTGGCTACCCTCCACTCCATAGGAACTGATCCAGAGTCAATGGAATGTTGGAAAATGACTGTCAATGCATCCGCTATTTCCAAGGCCACCTCCTTAAGTACTCTGGGATGCAGTCCATCAGGCCCTTAAACAACACCAACAAATCAGATTATCTGGTTATTTAACTGATTACAACGGTGTCTGCACTCCAAAAGTAGTTAATTGGCTGTGAAACATTCAGGACATCTTGAGCTCTGAAACACACTACATACACAGAAGTTCTTTCTTCTTTATACAATATTGCATACAATACTGCAAATCTAGTGATAAATACATTTTGTGTAGAGTTGGTATCTAGTTTACTTACACTAGTTACAACAGAACTCTTTTTGCGTTCAGGAATCTCTGCTTTGTTAGGGTTGTTAGCATTTCCCAACTTAGGGCTGGAAGGAGTAATTCCTCTTCCTCCAACAGCAGTGGTGCTCGACTTCCTTGATTGAACTTCCTCCTTCAATTCACTATCTGCAGTGCTAGTTTGACTTCTCTTTGGATAGGATACCACTGGTTGAATAGAGGGTCCAGCTTAAAAAAAAAAGTTTCTTTGCTGATTAGTCTTTTACAATCTGTAATTAGTTAAATCAATTATCTTGCTCAGAATTTACTAAATTCATCATGTATGTGATGCTGGATGTATATTAATCAGCAAACTTTGGTAATATTCCAGTGTGCTGTTCTTTGGCAATTACAAAGGTCCTCCACCAACCTGACCCCGCCACACAGCACAGCAGAGCACAGCACAGCCCCCCGGTCATCAAAATTCACGGCGAGGCCTTGGACAACGTGGACCACTTTCCATACCTCGGGAGCCTACTATCAGCAAGGGCAGACATCGACGACAAGGTCCAACACCGCCTCCAGTGCGCCAGCGCAGCCTTTGGTCGCCTGAGGAAGAGAGTGTTTGAAGACCAGGACCTCAAATCTGGCACCAAGCTTAGTGCTACCCGCCCTCCTATATGGCTCAGAGACGTGGACCATATACAGTAGACACCTCAAATCGCTGGAGAAATATCACCAACGTTGTCTCCGCATGATCCTGCAAATCCCCTGGGAGGAAAGACGCACCAACATCAGTGTTCTCGATCAGGCCAGCATCCCCAGCATCGAAGCACTGACCACACCCGACCAACTGCGTAGGGCAGGCCACATTGTCTGCATGCCCGACACAAGACTCCCAAAGCAAGCGCTCTGCTCGGAACTCCTACACGGCAAGTGATCCCCAGGTGGGCAGAGGAAACGTTTCAAGGCTTCCTTGATAAAGTGCAACATCCCTGACCAAAGACCGCCCTAAGTGGAGGAAGAGCATCCGGAAGGGCGCTGATCACCTCGAGTCTAGTCGCCGAGAGTATGCAGAAAACAAGCGCAGGCAGCGGAAGATGCGTGCGACAAACCAGACTCCCCATCCACCCTTTCCTTCAACGACTGTCTGTCCCACCTGTGAAAGAGACTGTAATTTCCGTAATGGACTGTACTATCACCTGAGAACTCACTTTTAGAGTGGAAGCAAATCTTCCTCGATTTCGAGGGACTGCCTATGATGATGAAATGAGTATATTCACCACTATCACATAGCTCTACGATGAGGGAATCTTTAAGTTCAGTAAGGAACTATGGTCTACATATATGCAAAATGTTTTCTGTTGTTACAGTAGGGAAGGAATAAAAGCCAATATTTAATTTAAGAACATGCCAGTTTTCTTAGAAAGTTAATCATGGATGATTCCAATCACTCACCATGATCACTGTACCGTCGTTGCTTTTGATTGGCTGATATACTTCTTTGGACCTTATGGTGGGAAGGAGATTGTCCAGTACTATTGTTGAGGTCACTGCTTGGCCTGATCTTAGCTAAGGAAAGATTACTGCTGGAGCTTGAATCACTGACTTCCAACTGAGAGGGTAATGAAGCAAGTTTAGTTGAAAAGCAATCAAAAATGCATTGAAAGTATCAATAAGACAAACCTAAGTTTCAGTTTTGTTCATTAAATTCACACTGCCATAGATCTACAATCCCCAGAATTGCATCCACATAATATTCAAGGATGAAAATGAGGTTAGGATTTATTAAGCCCCATTCGTTATTTTTTTTTTTTAAAGTCTGCAAGCTTATTTTCACATGAAGGCAAGGCTTACCATCATGGTGTGAGGAACATTATCTGGAAATAAAAATATCTTCAATGAGGGCTGCCAAATCCAAATCTTCATCCTCACACCAGATCTCCAAATACCCCTTTTTAAAAAATCAAACTCTTATAACACGCACAGGAGCAATTTCAGTATTAAATACTTTCAGTTCGACTTATGCTGAGTTTATCACTGGACAAGCTAAGGTCCTTTAATCTGCTCGTATAAAATTATGTTGGATTTCCTAAAACCCCTATTTTACCAGCAGCTCAAATTTAGTAGACAAACTGAATTCAGTCTCTACAATATTTGCATTTATCTGTGCTCATGCCAGAATATGTTGCAAATAGTTTCTGATTACTGTCAACATGGGAGTTAAAGTGTGAATGTGGTGCCAAAGATAAGCAGTGACTTGAAATAGAGTATTTACATCAGCAAGTACTGGAACCATTTATTTCAGAACTGGTTTTGAGTTAGTATCAAAAAATGGAACATTTCTATTCCAACCATTCTATTCAGAGTGCTTAGAGGTCATTGATTAAAGATAACAGTTTGGAACAAATATGAATACAGAAAATCGTGTAAAAGGGCATGACAAAAAACAGATGTTTGGATCATTTAATATCATGTAGATGCTACAGTACAATTCCTTTAAATTGGAATGGTCAGTTTACAGAAATAATTAAAAGTACCATTTCCAATCTGAAAACAATGTTGTCCTTGTTTAAACATATAAAAATAAAAATTAGCTTGGGAAGTTTTGCTCTTTTTGCTGTACTTAAATATGAAAGTAAGCAGATTACTAGACCTAATATTTAAAAATCTCTTTAAATTAAATCAATGCACCTCTGTGATACACTTTGATGAATGTTCTAGATAGACTAAATGGGCTCAAAGCATATAATTCCCCTGGAAAAGATGGTATTGAATCTATAGTTTTGAGGCAGACAGAGAAGAGATTTGTAGGGCACTGACAATTATGAGGGTATCACTGAACAGAGGAGGTACCATTATTTAGAAACATGCTAACATGGTTCCCATATTCAAAAAAGGTGACAAAGCAGCCACAGGCAACTACAGACCCATTAGTCTTACTTCAATTCAGCGTAAAATAATGGAATTCATTATCAGGATCAAACTTGAGAATTATCTGTACAATAATAATCCTGGTAAATAGCAGTCAATGTGGATTCAGAACAGGAAGATTCTGCATTACCAATCTCCTCTACTTCTTTGAGGAAGTGACAACCTAAGTGGACTGTGGGAAGCCTGAGACTTGTGGTATACCTCGACTTCCAAAAAGCATTTGACAAAGTTCCACACAAAAGACTATTAGTTAAATACAAAGCTGGAATCAGGATAAACCCTAAAAAGAGACAAGAAATTGGCTGCCCAGTAAGAAATAACTAGTGCTTGTTAGAGGAGTTATGTCAGGGTTGGGGGAGCATAGAAGTACTGAGTGGGGTGTCCTAGGGCTCGGTGCTGTCATCATTACTGTTTTAATTTACATAAATGACTTGGATTCAGAAATGCAATGTAAAGTGGTCAAATTTGCAGATGATGTCAAACTCAGAAGAACTGCAAATTCAGAGAAGATAGTTCAGAATTTACAGAATGAGTTGGATAAAATATGTAAATAGTATGAATACTGGCAGATCAAATTTAATGCAGACAAGTGTAAAGTACTGAAGATAAAAAGAAGCAACACATGTAATCTATGAATGGTATACATTGAACCAATCAGAGCAGCCATCAACAACGCCAATGGGACATTGAGCGATATTGTCAGACAGGAGAATACATGCCAGAGGTAGCTGTGACCAAACTGCGTATGTACTGGTCAGACTACACCTTGAGTAATGCACCAGTTCTAGTCGCCAAGGCACAAGGGTGATATCCAAGTGCTAGAGACAGCACAGAGGAGAGCCATGAGGCTGATCCCTAGTGGCAAAGTGTTGAATTATGAGGAGGGATTTGGGAATTACAGCCTGGAAAGGAAGCATCTGAGAGGTGGTCTTAGAGTTACAAGACAGTTATGGGAATGGAAAATGTAAAGCCAGAATATTAGTAAGACAAGGGGACATAGTTTAAGCTAATGAACGGTAAACTTAGGACAAGAACAACTTGCATTTATATAGCACCTTTAACATAGCAAGACATCACAAAGCGCTTAACAAGACTGATGTCTTGAAATTCTTTTTCCACACAAAGAGTTCTCAATATATGGAATAGACGTCCAAGAAATGTAGTTAAAGGGAAAATCATGTAATCTTTTAAGAAACATTTGGCGCTGTAATAGGCATGTCTAGAATCTGCCTGGATGGATGAATTAAGATGAGCCAAATGACCTTCCTCATTCATAATTATTTTATTTTGCACCATAGTCCACAACCTGATTTCTTCAATGAAATTAAATTATCCTAACTCCTCTTTAGAAAATGGATCTAATTGAGGGAAATTGGACTGGGGGAGTGGGGTTATCTGTATGGCCCATCAGTGGCTTAGCGCCACCTGCCTGCTTTCCAGGCAGCAAAAGCGTAATTATAGATAACTCAGATTATGGGGGGAAATTTACATTATAATGTCATGTAAATAGAAAAAATTGTGCAATCAATATTATCTTGGCCATTATTGGTTTAAAGGTGTCGGCCTTGGCTCAGTGGTAGCACTCTTGCATCGGAGTCAGAAGGTCGTGGGTTCAAGTCCCACTCCAGAGATTTGAGGACATAATCTACGCTGACATTTCAGTGCAATATTGAAGAAGTGCCGCATTGCCGTAGTTACCAGCTTTCAGAAGAGACATTAAACCAAGTTGGTGCTCTCAGGTGAACTTAAGAGATCCCATGGCACTATTTGAAGAGGAGCAGGGAAGCTCTCCTGGTGTCCTAGCCAATATTTAACCCTCTACAAACGCCACCAAAAATAGATTATGTGGTCATTTATCCCATTGCTGTTTGTGGGACATTGGTATGTGCATATTGGCTGCTGCTTTTCCCTACATTCCAACAGTAGCTACACTTTGAAAATACTACATTGGCCATGAAGTGGTTTGGGAAGTTTTGAGGTTGTGAAAGACACTATATAAATGCAAGCTAGTTTTTCTTTCTTAATGCTTACCTCATTGGACTTTCGACCCAACAGCAAATATGTTGCTGTTATTTCATCGTATTTCATTTTTGCAAGGGATTCCTGGATTTCCTCACGACTATAACCCATTCCAACCATTATATCTGTAAAATAGAGATCAGATAGTTTTCAAATAGACTAGCGCTGACACTAAACAAACTGCTATCTGATCAGGTGCATTATCTCCCAATATACTCCTTCACATTTAATTTTGTCCTCACCCCACATGTTCCCTTTGGAAGGTTGCCAGTAGTCTCCTAAATCCACAAATATCAGACTATTTGCACTTTCCTTCCCTTCTTAAACCCCCTTTTAGCTTCCATACAAAATCAAGACATTACTTCAAGGTAACTGTGTGATATTGTGGTTCAGCATGTTGCCCTTCCAACATTAGGACCAAGGTTTGAGGCAAGCCCACTGTGAAAGCATAAAAATGTCCTCCATCAGCTGGGTGTAAGGGTCAAAAACATAGCTGCTCAATTTGGCACAAATTAGCAGCTTCACTGATTGCGATCAAAAGGGTAGCTGCTATTAGAAGTAGAAAATTCACACTTGTAGAAGTAAAATTATCTCCAAGGTTGAGTTTAAGATCTATTTTGAGGGGGAGGGGGGAATCTAACCCATGCTACACCTGACCTAGGAGTGCTTAATTGTAACATTGGATAAGATGGCTCATGTAGAGCAAAACATAAGAGTATATCTGATGGATGAGTGGTCTGTTTCTGTGCTGTAACATTATGGTCCAGAAATTGCACTCAGAGGCCTTCCCCCAGGCAGATGCCTCCAACTGCAAAAATCTCTACAAAGGTACATGGTGGTCCCAGAGGTTTGCGGTCCTGGGCCTCTAGATGAAGACCTTCGTAGAGGCCCATGTGTCCCAGGAGCGTAAGGGTTTCGTACGCATCACTGGGATCACGTGGGGCGGTCCAACCTATCAGAGTAGGGGTATTCCCCATTCATACTTATGAGTTCCATACATATGGAACCACCATAAGAATGAATGGGAATACTCCCCAAAACACAAACACTGAAAATAACAAAAACAATTACATATTTCAAATTAATAAAAATGGAATTTAATTAATTATTTAAAACAAAAATTTAATTTTTTGAAAAATAAATTTGCATATTTTAAAGGGTCTAAAAATAAACTTACCTTATTTAACAGGATTTTAAATGTTTAAATTATTTTTTAATGCATTTTTCAGTACTTTAAAAGTCTTATGATGATAAAAGCAAGCCTTACGCCTGCTTTTTTTTCCAGACATAAGAATTTGAAGAACATTCCGCAGGGCAGGAGTTGGGTAAATAGCCCTACTCTCTGCCCGCGGTGGCCCTTTAGTTTCAGACGCGGTGGATTGGTCACGAGATTTCTTGACAGATCGCGGGTTCCGGGTCTGGGTGTGCGCACCCCGCACACATTCTTGGGGAACATGATTTCAGTCCCAATATGATTCTATGAAAACTAGAAGTCTTCTGTTTCTTAGCATTGATATCCCATTAGTACAAAAATTAAAAAAAAACAAATGAAAATGCATCTGCTAGTTATAGTTTAACCTAAAACTCTGAATACCAGAAAGGTGATCAGTAGAATGAACATTCATTTTTCTTTAAATGTAAACAAGCTAAGAACAAGTAGGTTATGTATACATTGAAACTGCAGTACTAAATGTATTTTTCTTATTTTGTATCTAGATTAAAAAAACATTTCATAAACGTATTTAAGTAGCTCTCTATTATGTTGATTTAGAAGAACTGCAAAATATACAAGTATATTAACAATTACGAACTCATACAATATTTCAGTTATAAAATTTGAGAAATAGATTGGAACATATCACAGTACCACTATTATAGTAATAAACCACTTTGTATAGTGGTGGTTAAAAGGAATAAATTAGGTTACCATTTCAAACTTCAAATGTATTGCACTTATTAATGCTGCTTAGTTTTCAAAGTTCCATTTTACATTTTGTTGTATTTAATTATTATTTTTTTTAAAAAAGAGTATATAAAGTACACAATATAAAGGTTACGTACTGCCATTTATCCTGCCTTGCCTAAATTACTGCCTTTCAGATAATGCAACCATTTTGGCAAGAACAAACTGTAGTATCCATTACAATAGAAGCAAGATACTGCAGATGCTGAAAATCTGAAATTAAAAACTGAAAATGATGGAAACACTCAGCAGGTCAGGAAGCATCTGGAGAGAGAAACAGAGTTAATGTTTCAGGTCAATGACCCTTTTGTCAGAACTGGAAGAAGTTAAAGATTTAACAGTTTAGAAGCAAACTCATCATCATAGGCAGTCCCTCGAAATGAGGATGACTTGCTTTCACGCCCCCAAAAAAGTGAGTTCACAGGTGTTTCAATGAAGGACCTAATAGTCCAGATCCTGAACTACATCCTGAAGGGTGGAAGATGCCTGTGCCTGGATTTTTTTAACGTGTGGTGGCCGTTGCACACCAGCTACCACACGGGCTTGACAGAGTTAGGTCTTGGTCCAGTGGCAAGGGTTATCCAAGATGACTGGAGACCAGCTCTGCTGCACGGACTTAGTGCGCGCACATATCGCAGTGTGGGCTGGTCTGTGCAGCCCCTGGGCCCAGAAATCTAAGCAAGCACAGAGGCAGGGAAAGGCGGAGGGGAGGAAAGAACAAAAGGAAAGGTCTGTGATAGGGTGGGCAGTAGGTGTGATTTAAATGACAGGGCAAGGCAAAAGGGGATGGTAATGGGAGATGTAAAGAAACAAAAGATGGGTCTCACAGAACTGTAAACGGCAACACCAAAACCATTATCAGCACCTGCTGCCCGTAAAAATGGGAACAATAGTTATCTGAAGTTATTGAAATCAATGTCGAGTCCAGAAGATTGTAAAGTGCCTATTCAAAAGATGAGGTGCTGTTTCTTGAGCTTCCGTTGCGCTTCAATGGAACAGTGTAGGAGGCTAAGGACAGAGAGATCAAAGTGGGAGAGAGACGGAGAATTAAAGTGGCAAGCGACCGGAAGCTCAGGGTCATGCTCGCAGACTGAATGGAGGTGTTCAGCAAAGCCAGGTGAAACAGTGATTTACTTGTACTTCTTTTAATTTAGTATAGTATTCACTGCTCACGATGCGGTCTCCTCTACACTGGGGCAGTTTGGGGTGTGGCTTTGCTGAATGCCTCTGATCTAAGTGGGAGCCTTCTTGATACCACTTGGAAACTATATATACACTAACTGGCAATTACAGTTTAATGAAATTTGAAACTGCAACCTGGAATATTCCTTCAGTGTCACAATAAGGCAAATAAAAAAAACTCTGCACAGTGGCTGGTTCACACTTACCTATTCTCTTAGATTCTGTGATATCCAAATCTGGCTCTATAAAAGGTCTAAGCTCATCATCATCATGACCTGCATTAATCCATCGGTCTTTCATGATTTGCTGTCATGAAAAGAATACAAATTAAACTTCAACTTAACACGATAAAAGTAGTACAGATTGAAAAAGAGATCTCATTTGCGCATCTGTGTGAAGGAACATAGTTGCTTTCCAATCATTTGTCCTCATTGCTTGTGAAGGCACAAATTCATGTGAATTTCTGGTTCCATATGCACTAGCAGCAGCATACAGGTTGTACCTCTCCAGTCCGGAAACATCCCTGGTCCGGCATCAGTCCCGGTGTGGGTGGCGTCCCGCGCTGTTCGTTGAGGTAAGCGGGCCAGGCAAGTAAAGGCTGACTGAGGCCCCGAAGCTGGGTCTCTCTCTCACATCCCCCCCCACTGCCACCACCACCGTTCTACCCCCACTCCGCCTCTCTCCCCTTTCCGGCCCGCCGTTTGTCTCCCCACCCCGCCGCTTCTCTCGACTTCTGGAAGATTAAATGCTGCGCAGTAGGCTTCTGCATAGCGCATGCGCAGAACATGTCCGGGTCGTTAGCAGCAGCATTGTCACCAGTTGACGTCCCGTGGTTTGGAAAATTCTCTGGTCTGGCACCAGTCAGGTCCCAAGGGTGCCTGACTTGAGAGGTACAACCTGTATTAGCAAAAGAGACATTCATTGTGTGTTAGCCTAGATGGGTTTCAGCTGGCTTCTGGATCATGGAGGTGAGTGGCATCACAGCCTGGCATAAATCTGTCCTCATCTGAAATCTACATGAGTGCACTTTCCAAAAGAGGTCACTGGACATTCATCAGGAACATGGACCCAGAACTTTTCTCCAAGCCATTGAAGCACATTGTAGTAGTCCCACTGTCCCCTGGCCAATATCAGCTATGGATCATCCTAGAAAAATTGCTCAGTGTTTATCTGCATAATCATAAGGGAGCTTCTCAAATAAAAGTAAGTTGTTGTTCCAACAGCTATAAGCAGGCTGCTTCAGTGCTAGTCTACCATTTTTTCAGGTATGATACTGATCTCAGTTGTGTTAATTGGAACAAGCCACAATTTGACACACACACACACACACTATTGCACAGAAACAGGCCATTTGGCCCAACTGGTCTATTTATTCAAAAGCAAAATCTCTGCCCCTATTTTATTCGATGTGACTATTTGTACTAACGATTTTCTTGTCCTTCTGCGCCTGCGTCCGCTGGGCCCCGTCCCCTGCCCAAAACCAGATGTGGGGCCCTGCAATTGACCATGTTGCCCGACTGAGCCGCAAGCCGCCAAGCCACAAGCCGCCGAGCCCTGAGCCGCTGCCACCGGCTGCCAAGCCTTGAGCTCCCTGCCACCAAGCCCCCCGCTAAGTGGAGGGGGGGGGGGGGGGGGGAAGAAAGAGAGAGAGCCGGCGGGCAACCGGGGGAGAGCGAATGAGCGAGCCTGGTGGGGGGGGGGGGGGGGGGTTAGTGAGAGAGCCTGGTTATTTCATAGTTATATTTATGCCCCTTGTTCAGCCACAAATGTGCAGTTTCAGCACATCCATCCTATCTAACTACTTCATAACTTTAAAAAGGCCGCTATTAGGTCCACATTACAGCAAAATTCTAAAGGGGCAAAGGGTGTTAAAAAGACAAGCCTGAAAGTTCTGTGCCTCAATGCGAGGAGTATTCGGAATAAGGTGGACGAATTAACTGCGCAGATAGCAGTTACTGCATATGATGTAATTGACATCACGGAGACATGGCTCCAGGGTGACCAAGGCTGGGAACTCAACATCCAGGGGTATTCAACATTTAGGAAGGATAGACAGAAAGGAAAAGGAGGTGGGGTGGCATTGCTGATTAAAGAGGAAATTAATGCAATAGTAAGGAAGGACATTAGCTTCGATGATGTGGAATTTGTATGGGTGGAGCTACAGAATACCAAAGGGCAGAAAACGCTAGTGGGAGTTGTGTACAGACCACCAAACAGTAGTAGCAAGGATGGGGACAGCATCAAACAAGGAATTAGGGATGCGTGGAATAAAGGTACAGCAGTTATCATGGGTGACTTTAATCTACATATTGACTGGGCTAACCAAACTGGCAGCGATGCGGTGAGAGGAGGATTTCCTGGAGTGTATTAGGGATGGTTTTCTGGACCAATATGTCGAAGAACCAAATAGAGGGCTGGCCATCCTAGACTGGGTGATGTGTAATAAGAAAGGACTAATTAACAATCTTGTTGTGCGAGGCCCCTTGGGGAAGAGCGACCATAATATGGTAGAATTCTTTATTAAGATGGAGAGTGACACAGTTAATTCAGAGACTAGGGTCCTGAACTTAAGGAAAGGTAACTTCAATGATATGAGACGTGAATTGGCTAGAATAGGCTGGCGAGTGATACTTAAAGGGTTGATGGTGGATAGGCAATGGCAAACATTTAAAGATCACATGGATGAACTTCAACAATTGTACATCCCTGTCTGGAGTAAAAATAAAACGAGGAAGGCGGCTCAACCGTGGCTAACAAGGGAAATTAAGGATAGTGTTAAATCCGAGGAAGAGGCATATAAATTGGCCAGAAAAAGCAGCAAACCTGAGGACTGGGAGAATTTTGTAATACAGCAGAGGAGGACAAAGGGTTTAATTAGGAGGGGGAAAATAGAGTATGAGAGGAAGCTTGCTGGGAACATAAAAACTGACTGCAAAAGCTTCTATAGATATGTGAAGAGAAAAAGATTAGTGAAAACAAACATAGGTCTATTGCAGTCAGATTCAGGTCAATTTATAATGGGGATGAAAGAAATGGTGGACCAGTTAAACAAATACTTTGGTTCTGTTTTCACGAAGGAAGACACAAATAACCTTCTGGAAATACAAGAGGACCGAAGGTCTAGTGAGAAAGAGGAACTGAAGGATATCCTTATAAAGTAAGAAATTGTGTTAGGGAAATTGATGGGTTTGAAGGCAGATAAATCCCCGGAGCCTGATAGTCTGCATCCCAGAGTACTTAAGGAAGTGGTCATAGAAATAGTGGATGCATTGGTGATCATTTACCTACAGTCTATTGACTCTGGATCAGTTCCCATGGACTGAAGGGTAAGCTAATGTAACACCACTGTTTAAAAAAGGAGGGAGAAAGAAAACGGGTTAGCCTGAACGGGCAGTAGCGGGGAAAACATTGGAATCAATTATTAAAGATGAAATAGCAGTGCATTTGGAAAGCAGTGACAGGATCGGTCTTAGTCAGCATGGATTTATGAAAGGGAAATTATGCTTGACAAATCTTCTGGAATTTTTTAAGGATGTAACTAGTAGAGTGGACAAGGGAGAACCAGTGGATGTGGTGTATTTGGACTTTCAAAAAGCTTTTGACAAGGTCCCACACAAGAGATTGGTGTGCAAAATCAAAACACTTGGTATTGGGGATAATGTACTGATGTGGATAGAGAACTGGTTGGCAGAAAGGAAGCAGAGAGTCGGGATAAATGGGTCCTTTTCAGAATGGCAGGCAGTGACTAGTAGAGTGCCGCAGGGCTCAGTGCTGGGACCCCAGCTCTTTACAATATACATTAATGATTTAGGTGAAGGAATTGAGTGTAATATCTCCAAGTTTGCAGATGACACTAAACTGGGTGGCAGTGTGAGCTCTGAGGAGGATGCTAAGAGGCTGCAGGGTGACTTGGACAGGTTAGGTGAGTGGGCAAATGAATGGCAGATGCAGTATAATGTGGATAAATGTGAGGTTATCCACTTTGGGGGCAAAAACATGAAGGCAGAATATTATCTGAATGGCGGCAGATTAGGAAATGGGGAGATGCAACGAGACCTGGGTGTCATGGTTCAGCAGTCACTGAAAGCTTGCATGCAGGTACAGTAGGCGGTGAAGAAGGCAAATGGTATGTTGGCCTTCATAGCTAGGGGATTTGAGTATCTGAGCAGGGAGGTCTTACTGCAGTTGTACAGGGCCTTGGTGAGGCCTCACCTGGAATATTGTGTTCAGTTTTGGTCTCCTAATCTGAGGAAGGATGTTCTTGGTATTGAGGGAGTGCAGCGAAGGTTCACCAGACTTATTCCCGGGATGGTGGAACTGACATATGAGGAGAGACTGGATCAACTGAGCCTTTATACACTGGAGTTTAGAAGTACCATGTCCGAATGACCAATTTCTGTGAGTGAACTTTGACAGTGTCTGTTGGGAGACTATTTGACTAGAGGTGCATCATAGCCAAGCCTCATCTAACACCCATACAGGTACACTTGCAGTGGTGAAATGGCAGGGGGGGGCAGTTTGTGGTTGCTGGATCATGATTAGAAGTAGAAATCTTGGCTTTGCAAAAGGGCCATTCTTTGTATGTGAGCCTAGATGGTGAGTGTCAGCAGGTTACTGGATCCTTATAGTGAGGCTCCTTGTAGTTCCCTACCGTTGCTGAAGCGGGGATCAACTAATGCAACACAGACGGAGGTTCAAGCCTGAAGCCATCCTGATCCATATGGCTGAACTACTCATTGGATAAACTCTCTAAGTCATTATGGACTTGAACCAAAGTATTTCAGATACAATGTAAAAATCCCTTGCATCGACGAATAGAATGGCGCAGAAATTCTGACGTCCCCGGCCCGTACGAAGTTTCTACGGACCCGGGAAAGCATTGGAAAAGCCGGAGCTTGACAGATGATCCGCAGATCAGGAGCGAGGACATTTGTACGGGCAAGATTGCAGGATTTATGCATATCTTGCCTGGCAAATGTCCTCAAATACTTGCACCTGATAGAAGCAGGCGCATAGCCTACTTTTACAGGCGTAAGAGTTTAAAAATATATCAAAAACATGATTAAAATAACATTTTTTAAAATATATTTATATTAAAACCCTGCCCACTCAGGTAATGTTATTTTAAATCCTAGCTTTTTTTTTTAAATCGGCAATTTTTTCTTCTTTAAAAAACATTTCTAACAACTTTAATTTCTATTAGTGTATTATGTGAGGTGTTTTAAAAAAAAATGTTTTATGTAGTGTTTGTGCATTTTGGGGTTTTTCTCATTCATTGTAAGAGGAGATTCGTAACTTACGAATCTCCTATTACTATGAATGAGAAAAGACTTACCTGTGATTGGGTGTCCAGGCCTACGTAACTCCTGCGGACGTCCCAACGTGAACACGCTGCGACGTGCAGTCACGAGGGGCCTCCGGACCAGGACTCAAGCGGGCGCAGCAGCTTAAGGTAAGTGCGCATTTTATTTCTATTCTACAGTGCTTTGCCCGCGGGAAGTCCTCGAGCGTAATTTCGGGGCCAATAATTCAGTAACACATCTGGAGGCATATTCAAGTGATCCAACTGTCTGTAACTGACTAGTAGAATAACAGTGACACAAAGAATATCATAAAATGGGAAAGAAAAAGCTACATTTTGCATATAACATGATGTGCTGGTTTGTGTTCTGAAACCGTAACAAGACAACAAAGTCTCACTTAAACTGCTCAAGTCTCAGGCACTTTGAAAATCAGCCCCACTTTTTGCAGCTTTGGTGCACACTCGAGTGCATATCTTCATTTTTGTATATAAAGAATGAACATTATATAGAAAAATGTAACCTCAACAAGAACCTGCTTAATTGCAACTGCTCAATAGAACCTCACAGATTCCAATAAAATGAGAATTTTTATAAAGTGAGAGGCAACAAAAATCAAGGCTATTGTGGGCATACAACCACCTTTATTTGCCTAATGTCTTGCATCTTAAAAAGGCGAACAGAGTATGGCACCTTAAAAATGAGAGAAAATTGCTCACGTCGTGAATTTTATGTTGTAAAGAACTCAATTTATTTGGTAGATATTAGAAGTCATCAACCTTCACACTTTCCCTACCAATGCTTAAAATTCATCAATTATTTCACTATCTTTCGACTTAATGGGCCCAAGTTTCCACACGAAAAAAAACGGGCGCCCCTCCGAGCTGGGCGCCCGTTTTTCGTGCCTAAAACGGCGCCTAAAAAAAACTCGCGATTCTCGAGCGCTTTGCAGCTCCTTGTCTGCCTGGCACGGCGCCCAGGGGGGCGGAGCCTACACTCGCGCCGATTTTGTAAGTGGGAGGGGGGCGGGTACTATTTAAATTAGTTTTTTTCCTGCCGGCAACGCTGCGCGTGCGCGTTGGAGCGTTCGCGCACGCGCAGTGTAAAAAAAACATTGGCACTTGGCCATTTTTGTAGTTTTTTGTAGCTGTTTAGTTTTTGAACATTTTTTTATAAAAGTACATTGCCATCAGCACATCAGCACTGAGGCTTCTTTGTAGCAGTGAGAAGGGTGCAGGAAGCCTCAGAAAGTTGAGCCAGCCGTTTCCCGACGACCTCCCCCTTTTGCCGTCGGGAAATGGCTCCTCAATTTTTGAGGCTTCCTGCAGCCTTCTCTCTTTCCACCCCGCCACCCCACCCCACCCCCCGTGTTCGGTCGGCTCCCTCCCTCCCTCCCGCCCGCGTTCGGTTGGCTCCCTTCCCTCCCACCCTCCGCGTTCGGTCGGCTCCCCCCACCCCCCCGCGTTCGGTCGGCTCCCTCCCTCCCCCCCCCCCCGCCGCGTTCGGTCGGCTCCCTCCCTTCCCCCACCCCCGCGTTCGGTCGGCTCCCTCCCTCCCTCCCACCCGCGTTCGGTCGGCTCCCTTCCCTCCCCCCACCCCGCGTTCGGTCGGCTCTCTCCCTCCCACGTTCGGTCGGCTCCCTTCCCCCGCCCCCCGCGGTCGGTCGGCTCTCTCCCTCCCGCGTTCGGTCGGCTCCCCCCCGCCCGGCTCCCCCCCCCGCGTTCGGTCGGCTCCCTCCTCCCCGCCCGCGTTCGGTAACGGCTGCCTCGTTTTGTGACGCTTGCTGCAGCATTCTTCCTGGCTGAAGCACTTTCACACAGGTAGGAAGGTGGTTTATTTAATCTTTTCTTTGCTTATAAATGTTTATTCAGGTTGGATTTATTTGTATAATAATTGTATAAGTATAAATAAGGATTGATTGTAGAATTTAATGAGTTCCCCTCCCCCCCCACCTCGTTCTGGACGCCTGATTTGTAACCTGCGCCTGATTTTTTAATGTGTAGAACAGGTTTTTCCAGTTCTACAAAAATCTTCACTTGCTCCATTCTACTTTAGTTTGGAGTACATTTTCACTGTGGAAACTTTGAAATCAGGCGTCAGTGGCCGGACATGCCCCCTTTTGAAGAAAAAATTCTGTTCTGAAGTAGAACTGTTCTACCTGACTAGAACTGCAGAAAAAAAAGTGAAGAATTGCGATTTCTAAGATAGTCCGTTCTCCACCAGTTGCTCCTAAAAATCAGGCGCAAATCATGTGGAAACTTGGGCCCAATGAGTCAACGCAGAACGCACAGTGCAGATCTGATCGCTCCAACTTTGAGAGTTTACAGGTCTGGAACATTTTCATCAACATCCTCTGCAGTCTTGGTTTTTGAGGCCCAAGTTTCCGCCCTCTGGAAAAACGGTGCATCTCGATAAGGTGCGCCGACTTTCTGGAAGAAAAAGGGCACCGAAAACTTACCTTGTGATTCTCCGGTCTCCTCAGGACATCTTCGTGCTCGGCGTGGTGCAGCACAAGGGATGGGGGTAGAGCCAGGTCCCGGCGCTGAAAACAGTGCCGGGACCTCTGCATATGCGTGCTAGAGTGTGCGCGCATGTGCAATAGCTCCAGGCCCCCGAGGCTGCGTGGGAGGTGCCCGACCCTAGCTCTGGCCGAATCGGCTCACCGGGCAAAGATCGGACTGGACCTCCCTCCTGTTCAGCTCCCTCCACCCACCTCTTCTCCACAACCCCCCGCATCCCTGTCGGGGCCCGCCCGAAGTGCCAGCGTCGGCGGCCCGTTCAGGCTCCCCCTCCCCTCAAGCCTTCCCACTACCCCCTCCCTCTTCTCCCCCCTCCCTCTTCCCTCTCTCCCTCTCTCCCCTCCACCCCTCTCCCAACCCTCCCTCACTCCTACCCCACTCCCACTCCCTCCTCTCTCTCCTCCTCCCCCACCACCCCTCCCTCCTCCTCTCTCTCCCCCCCACCCCTCCCTCCTCCTCTCTCTCCCCGCCACCCCCCCTCCCTCCCTCCTCTCTCTCTCCCCCGCCCACCCCCCCCCCTCCCCCTCCCTCCTCTCTCTCTCCCCCACCCCCTCCTCTCTCTCCCCC